>NC_135181.1:3650000-3973500 GCF_041146795.1 Maylandia zebra
TGTATTGGGCTGTCAGTTGTGTGTGTGTGTGTGTATATCTGTGTGTGCACAGTCCTTTGAGTGGAGTGGTTTTGTCTCCTCATAAACTCTTGTTTGTATTCCTGTCAGTTGATTGCATAATATAAGGAAGAAAATACAGTCTGAGCTGTGCTACTGCAAAACTACTTACAACCTGGTATAAAAATCAAGCGCACATCATCGCTGGCATCATGTTCAACCACCAAAATTTAACAGGGACAAAAAGCTCTATTCCAACCCCTCTTTAAACGAGTCTGCCTCGGCGCTGCTGTCTCTCCCGTGCATGGAGGACATTATGCTAATTTCCCTGGGTGTCTGGGTCCCGCTGCTCCTCCAGAGTTCATTATGATAATTGCTAGACATGGATGAGAACGCTGAGAATGTGAACCTGAAACCAGCAGGAGCTTTTTCCACGCAATCTATATTCAGGGAAATCCCGAGAATGTTCCCCAATCTGGATCATAAAAAAAACACATGGGGATGCTGTAGATCTCCGTCTCTGTTTCTTGTGTACGTGCACGCTTGGATTGGCTCTATTATGTCTTGGAATAATATAAAACAGCTTCCCCTGGTTCTCCCTGTCTCCATCTCTTGGGGTTTTCGCTTCACCTTTGAAATGCAGCCATGTCAGTTGTGCGCCGGCTGAGCGTGCAGTTAGGGACGGAGGTTCGACACCGCCTCAGGCCCGCGTCCAAAGACAATGTTGGTGCAGACGGAGCGGCAGACAAGAGATGACACGACCAACACGCTGCAGAGATCAGCGTGTTTCAGGGAGAGATCGAACCAGCAATGACTGCTAAGTGTGCACAGGCGATTAAGAGTAGACAGAGTGATGGCTTTTATTTTGAAATAGGTAGAGGAAACTGAATCTTAACTTAAAGATCCTGTATAAGGAAATGCAATTACCTGGCTATGTTTTCTCACTCCAAGTTTCCTCATCACACGGCTGTAATTTTGTAACAGCAGTGGTTTCTAAAGTAAATGTGTGTATCTCAGAATCAGATAAGCACAGGGAAGTCTTCTGGGGTCCCCATTGCACATAAACTGCATTATTATTATTACTATTAAGGTGAAAGAAAAACTGATTTTGGTGGAGAAACAAGATTCTGATGGGTGGGGGGGGGAAGTAAGTTACAAAATTCCTATTTTATTCTTAAAATAAACAAAAATGTACAATCACAATGCCAATTTCACTCACTGTTGTCAGGTCTGTGTTTCCCTTAAAAAACAAAACAAAACAAACAATCGAAAAAAAATTATGATCTTTATGAAACGTACCAGCAAAGTCTAACAGTCTCCATTAGATTGAGTTTCCTGACAAGTGTTCATGAGAAGGAGCATAACAATAGAAATAACGAGTAAACTTTACATAAGAGCAGGTACAATTCCTGGATATCATACATGTTGATCAATGAATAATACAAGTTTTTTTTTTAATGACAGTTTGTACGCAACATTAAAAAAAATTTAAAAAAAAAAAATGAACCTTTGTATTTTGAGGAACAGCAAAAAAACCCAAACAGAAGCAGATGAGGACAGGTTAGGGTGTCAGTGCTGCGTTTAGGTGTAAACAGTTTTTAAAAGATTTGTGAAGCAGATTAAATAAATTCCAACAGATGTGCATAGTATTTGGGAAAATGCTATAAAATCACAGCAATCTAAAAGGTTTTTGAATTTGTTTATTTATGTTATGCTCTAACAGCAAAAGTACTTTTCGTGCTGGGCTGAAGCTGCTGGAGAAATGTGTGTGTGTGTGTGTGTGTGTGAGTTGAGAAGATCCTCTGCAGAGTGTGCGTGCAAATCTTAAATGAAAAGCTTGAAGTCTGATCCTTGGACAGGGCCATGTTTTTCTCAGCTTTTAAAAATTGGGTTATTATATTACCTTCATGCACTCAGTATCATACTGTATGAAAGCAAGAAAAGAAATGCTTTTTTTTTTTTTAAACAAATGCCAACTGCCTTGTGAAATCAGATTAAACTCCAATATAAATGGCTTGTTTGGCCAAGTGTTATCCATTCTGTGTGTGTGTGTGAGACTCCAGTGGCGTTACATCTCGACTGAGGACCAAAACCACGAGCCCTGCTGGCAGCCCGCCGCAAGTGCTGCTAGAAATAAAACAAGAAATAAGTGCTTTATGAAACAAACATACACAAGTCTCCCATATTTTTTGGTTACCAGTTTGCTGCCAGCAGCTGAATCCAATCACCACTTTGTTGTTTTGTGTTTTTTGGTTGTTGTTTTGCACTTTTTCCCCTTAAACTTTAACACATTTTAAAATCTCGCACGGTAATTTTTAAACCCAGACCTCCCCTCATATCGAGCCCACAGAGAGATTTTAGATTTAGACCCTTATTGTTGACATTAGCCAATAAAGAGGGTAAAAATCAATTCGGTAAACCCAGAGTAAAAATTGGAAAATAAATAAAAGCCGAAAGGATCACCAGAGTCTCTTTTGTTTCTCTGCGATTTCCTTTTTAACCCAAAAGACAGAAAGCAAGAAAAAAAAAATACAAACCTGTGTGTGTGTGTGTGTGTCACACACTAAGACAGACTTTTTCAAAGCTATCTTTTACATAGGATATGAAAGCTATAATAGACTTGGCATGTCAGAGCTATAATCTTGACCGTGCTTTCAGCCAGGCTGGGTATGAAAAAAAAGAAATGCAGATATAGCAAATCTGTGGGATCAACCAAGGATTCTTCCAGTCCTGAGGAGTTCATGTATCACAAAATAAGTGATCCTTAAAGTCTGACCTGCCTCTTTTAAAGTGGGCCATTAGGCACAGTACCCACTGCAATCATCTTTGGGCTGGACGTCAATTCGTGTCTAAATGCACCATTTCTTATTTGGAAGAGAAAATGCATAAGTATCTGTGTGCATGTCAGACTAGACAGAGCAAAGAAATCAAGCAGAATTTCCCCAAACGGATAATTATTTTCCCCCATTGAAACTCTCTTTAATGGTATGTTGCCAAGAGGCACAATACGAGTTATTGCTCAATAAATACCAAAGGTTTAATTCCGAGCCAAATGTGTGTCAACGCCTCGCAAGGATGTGGGGCTCTGGATGTGTAGAGCAGAAAGTTACACCAGAAAAAAAAAAAATGTTGCAATACTCTTTGGAAATTACATTTCATATTCAACACGATTTTAAATCTTTGGGTGCTACCAGAAAAACAAAAACAAAACGTACTTTCTTAAATTACCTATCAAAAAAAAAAAAAAAAATCATTTTAACTTAGTCATATAGATGCATCAAAAATATTCAGATTACCTTTCTTTGACTCAAGTTTCAAATACAATACATAATTTATGGCTTTATAAGTTAAAACGAAGAAAACGCCTCAATCTACATCGTTTCACCCACAATATACAAGTTAAATTAATCGGTTTAAAGCAAAATTTACTGTCCACACCACTTAAAGTAACATATGCGTTACTCTTATTACTTGCTACTCAGTGCTTAACTTGCATCTTGATATTGTCGTAGTACAAAAAAAAAAAACAACACAAAAAAACATGCTCTGCAAAAAAAGCCTTAAAGAAATACAAACACTGTACAAAAGAGGCAGTCTTTAACAAATATCGTCGAAGCATCCCTTTAGCTTTGTGGAATAGAATAAAACTGAAATAATGTCTCATCCACTTGGGCCTAGTAAACCAAAACTGTCTTTTTCATTATTGCTTTGAAACTGACTCCCTTTGTAGCGCCACGGTCTAAACACATTCCAGGAGGACAAGTCCACACACGTTTGGTCTCTCTTGCTCTCTCCCTCTTTTTTAATCTCAACCTTAATTTCCAAAGGTAGAGACAGCTGATGTAAGCTCAAAAATCCCCTTTTTATTTAAAAAAAGAAAGAAAGAAAAGGTTTTGTGCTTTCAAACCATGACATCAGTTGACTTCTTATCTCTCTGCCTTCTTCAATATGGCCTCCAGACTGCTTCATCCATGCGGCCTCCGGGGTTGAGTACAGTTGGGGAGTTACTGTGGCTTCCGTCGCCGTCCACCCCTCCCTCTGTCTGGCTGGGCAGGTTAGGGTTCACCAGGGATGTGCCCGTGGAGGCGCTAGTGCAAGGCGGGATCATCCGGGACGGCGAGCGGTCCCCGCCGGGAACCATGGAGAACTGGTACGTGTTGGAGGACGTCCCGTAGTACAGATAGGGTGTGCTGCTGGTCTGGAAGGGTCCGCTCTGACTCTGGGTGGAGCCCGGGTACGGAGGGGGAAGGTAGGTGTGGTAGTGGGCGCTGCCCAGCGACATGGCTGAGGTGACGGGCGGGGTGTAGGTGAAGGTTGCCGGGTAGTGCATCCGAGGGCTGGAGAAACGGCTCTCTGTGAGGGAGGAGAGGCTCGGGAACTGGCGCTCGAACTGACCGGGGAATGGGCTCAGGTCAGAGGAACCTGAAAGGTGAAAACACAAAACGCACAAACACGTGAATTTCGTCTGTGTTTTATGACGTCGACAGGAAGGATTTATTACGGAACCTAAATAATCACACATCAGCTTGTCAGTTGTGATTGCGCTGAATGTGGTTTGGACTATTAAACCATTTAGCACTTTGTCTTGTAGAGTAATTGAATTTAACGAATACGTCTCTTGAGAAATTAAACAGCAGTAAACTGAATTGTCTATGAACCAATCTGAAGAAGCTAATAGATTTTGCGGGCACGGCTGCGGAGCAGCCTTCATCTATCAATATTAATAATGATATATCGATGAACTTCAGTCAGATTTTTTTCCAGCTGCTGCTATTCGGTTTCCATGAAGTTACCAAACGCACATCAGCAAAGTCGCGTGCAAGCATGTTTACACCTTTGCATATTTATGTTCCTGTGAGTGTGTTGGTGCATGTTTATGTGCATCTGTGCAACTGTTTATGCATGCAAATATATCTGTGCGTGCGTGTGGGGGTGGTGGGGGGAGCTGTATGTGTGTGAATACTGTATGCACATAAAAAAAAGAAGCAGTTGGGATGAATCAGGAGCTGCACATGTGGAAACACTTTGAGCAGAAACAGTTTCCATGAGATCCATAATGAGGCAGGGCTGAGCTCTGATGTGGCTCCTCTCCTCGCCTCCCATCGGCTCCAGCCTGTGTGTGTATGTATCCGTGTGAGTGTGCGTCCGTGCAAGCGCGCGCGGGAGGAGTGTGTGTGTGTGTGGGGAGGGGGGGATGAGAAGGAGCTGCTCCATCTCACCCTTCGTTCCTCTTTTCGCTTCATCCCTTTAAAAAATACCCAAAAAACCACTAACTGGCTGCGGCGAGCTTCGCGCTGGGCGAAGAGTTTAAGGAGAATAGGAGGTCCTCCCCTCCCCTCTCTCCCCGTCTCCCTCTCAGCGGTTTAGTCCAGCCATGGCGCTCTTATCATAAATCACCAGGCGTCTTCTGTGTCACCATGTCTGCTGCGAGAGGACAGGGGGTGGTGGGGAAGAGGAGGGGAGGTGGGCGCAGTGTTTATGTGCAGGGAGGGATTGCGAAGCCGGGTTTGTCGCTGCAGCGTCAGATAGCATATGCTGCTAATTAAGGCCTTTAAACTTCCTCTTTCCCCCCCCGAGATCCGTTTGATTCTAATAGAAATAGTAGGCGATTGTCTCTCTGTTGCAGAGGGGCAGTGTGATCTCAGACGTGACCGGCGCTGTTCAATAAAACCCCTGCTTTTAACTTCAGGACCTATTTTTGTGCTCAAAGAGGCCCTGTGATGATGGGCCAGATCGAACTTTATCAGCCTAAATAAAACCAGAGTGTAAACATCTGAATGTTTGGAAGGATGTTACAAAACTCGGGGGCGTTGCTTCCGAATGAGGTGTTTGACTTGACTGATGAACTTTTTTTGCGATCGCTTCTGAGCAAATGTAACATTTTGACACACGAGCCGGACCGCTTAAGGGAGGGCGGAACCCCGATACAGCATCCATATCAGCTTCTGCTCGTGCTCGTCGGTATGTTCTGCGGCTGGATACGGTTACACAGCCGCCTGGCGAGGTGTCAACATGATCTCTGGAGATCTGAGAGCCTTAGTCACATCGCTTAGGAGGCATTAAGCGCTTGAGGTGTGCGACTGGGTAAAAGTGGGGAGGCGAGTTTTTGCCCCCGTGTTGGTGCTCGCGCTTTGAGAACAAAGACCAACGCTCGCTAGATGAAAGCTGAAGTGAGTGACCAAACTAATCAAAGTTGACAGGGCAGCTGGCGGGATTTTAAACCCTTTCTAATGCAGAGTCACATGGCTGCATCGCTTAATCACTCACCCTCGCTCGGGGCACACACACACACACACACATGCACACAGAGGAGGGTGTAGTATGTTAGCACAAGGAAACAGAAACAAAAAGTAGTGTAGAAAAAAACTGGTGGCAGTGAGTCAAACAGGTGTACAGGGCAGAAACTCGTCTGGCGGCGTGCAGGGATTTTAAAGGAGCTCTTACATTGGGGGAAAAACGGGGACAAATTGGAACACAGATGCTGCCGTTACTGCAAACAGACTGGCTAATGCAATTACCCAGAATGCCTTGAGAGAGTGGCACATCGCTGTAAAGACACTTTATTTGTCAGTCACGAGCCTGTTATTATCCCTGGGCCTGTTATTACCCATGCTCCTCTGGGATCAAAGGCTCTGAGCTTGGAAAAAAAAGAAAAAAGGAAACAATAGTTGTTTTTTTCCCTCGACTGTTTGAAAAACATCAAGCAAAGCGCTCTCTGGAGAGATGGTTGGACAATATGGCCTCATTCCTCACGTTCGCCTGAGAATGAGCTTGCTTTGCTGAATTATTCTCTCTTAAATAGTAGCTCATAGTTTTTTCTCCCCTCTTTGTATACGTTTCTGCTTTTCACAGTGTGAAAGTGCGTGTGTGCCTGTCTCTCCACCCCTACCCCCTCTTTCTCGCTGTAAGAAAAATGCTGAAAACTTGTTGTAAAATGTTGTAAACTAAATTACTTGTAGCAGATTAAATGACCCTGACAGTACCTGGCAATCGTCTAGGCACGTCACTGATGGCAGGCAGACCTGTGGCTCGGCTGGAGGAGAGGGGGGTGGTGGAGTGGACCGAGGGGGACGCCATGGGACTCAGGTAGGACGGATACGTCTGTTCGTACGACCAGGGAGGAGAGGACTGGGACTGACGAGGGTCTGAAGGGGAGAAACGGAGGGAGAGAGGACAGAAATGGAAGTGGGAAAGAGGGGGGGAAGATTACAGAAAGACGTATAAAGAAAACACAAGACAGGAAAAGAAAGGAAGAACGAAAGAATTACCACTGGCCCACAAGCTTGTTCAAATATTCAGATTTCTTTTGGAAGGGGGGGGCAGGAAGGTTGGCAACAATAACACAACGAGCTGTGGACTTGATCCGTCGCTATGCTTCTCCGCGCCTGTGTTTAGGGTTAAATATCACTCGGGCATGTTATGCAACATTTTTTAATAATAAGACTTCTAATGTTTACCTTTTAGAGAGAAGATCTTCCTGTTTGCCTTGTAAAACTGTGTGCTCGCAGCTGAGGCACAGAGAGCCTCGCTGGCACTCAGCCACGGTGTAAACACACCGGCAGACAACCACAACACTTTATCATTGTGTCTGTGCGGCAACAAGGACTCAGAATGGAAGCTGATTGAGACAGAAAGTATATGTGTGCGCGTGTTTATGTGTGCATGACAAAACTAAACTATTTGATTGTTCACTTTCAAGTGATTTCTTTCACTGTTTTTGTCAGATCACAGAAGGTGAGGAGGCATGCCAAAAAACCCAAAGAAACCAAACAATCTTATCAATCAAGCAGCACCTGTTTGGCAGTTAGCTCACGTGGTACTTTCAGTCCAGTGTACAATTGTCACCCCCGCACTGCTTTGCTGCGAAACCGTGCCCTCAACGATCCATCGAGTCGCAACACAAAACCATGACAGAGATTAACTAAGAGCTAAATGACGACGTGTGACGTGCCTCCAGAGATTTGGGTGATCGGGTAGCAGCCATCCCAAACCGTGAGAGATTTTGTTACCTTCTAAGATTGATAGAGTGATGGAGCAGAGAAAGACAGATGATCTCAGAGGCACCGTGCTTGGTGTTTTGTGGCTCAGGATGTGTCTGAGGCTCCAATTGGGGTTTAATATTTCACCTTACATACAGTAAACGGTGCTCGGTTTGTGACTCAGCCCACCTGTCCAGAAAAAGCATGGCACGTGTTGGACACGCGCCTATTCCATGCGTCAACTTGGTTATACTTTCTTGGAAGGGAAGCGATGTGAAAAACGTCAAATTTTAAAAATAAAAATGCCTGCTAACTCCTTTAAAACCTTCCTTTCCTTGTGTGCATCCACAGTTCAAAGCATGTATGTCTGTGTGAGGATTTCTTCCCACGTGAAAATAAGAAGACTCGTTTTTAAAATACAATATGGAATTTTGGCAACTCAATTTTGCAGGATGACAGCAGAGTATGATCATATCATGTTCAGCACAAGGAGGGTTTTGGTATCCTAGATGACACATACACACACAAAGCTTGGGCAACAGCAAAATATTTGTATTTGAAACTTATAACAAGGAACTATAAAATCGCAGAGGTTTAAGATCAGATACGGAACAGCATGCTAAGAGATTCTGTGCATGCACACTTCCTGGACGCTTCCAGCACCTGGATTCTCCATCAACACCAGGAGGTTTGTATAAGCTGTCCTTGGCGGCTCACCTGTTATCTGCGTCTGTCCCTGTGGGTTGAAGGAGTTGGCCGCCGTGTTGAGAGCTGGCCGGGGAGCTTGTGTCGGAACCGCGACCCTCACCCTCATCCTCTCTAGCTCGCTGAGGCGGTCGGAGAACAGACCAGTTTTGGGAGGATCCTCGAGCTTCTGACGATGCCCTGCAGACACAGAAAAACAAAACAAAGCACTGTTATATTGACGGGACGCAGGCAGTAGCGAAACACCCATTTAAACACTGACTGTAAGTGCTCCGATGTTGCCAGCAAAGAATATTTTTTTTAATGTGAAAGAAAAGTTCTGGGCAACGTTCAACTCTTAGGTTGTTTGCTGCTCCTGAACCTTAGAGGCTCACTTCCCGATAAACACAGTTTGTACCCCAAACGAGGAGGAGGTGCAGGCGCATCTGGGAATGGTGTCCCAGACCCTGATAAGTAACAAAGTCATGGGAATAAAAAGAGATGTTCTGATGTATGTTAATTTTTAACCTGAGGCTTCTTCCACTAGTAAACACAAGCTCTCATGCCATTGCCCCATTATCCCCACAGGAGTCATAACCTATGCCAAATATATTATGCATTTTCTCTTCCTGCATTCCTTTACCAATAATTTTACACCCTTTATATCCCCGATTCTATTCCACTCTCTCAGCCTGGTAACTCTACACTCCTCCAACATACAAACACATATCCACGCAAGATGATGTCTGAGCCTGTCTTAGCAGTCCGTTTGGCCTTGTAGTGGGAACCAGTGCAAAACCTGCCCAGGGCCCACAGGTGTAGATTATAGTTTAGTAAAGGTGGGGTAGAAAGAGAGGCCTGGACACACACACACACACACACACACACACACACACACACACACACACACACACACGCACACACGCACACACACACACACACACACACACACACACACACACACAGAGTTCTCTTTAACACCGACACAGTCCTGTGTCGGTGTGTCTGTCTGGTCTTGCACTAGTTCTCCTGTAAAGGCGGTAAAGTAAATATCAAACAGAGTAGAAACTCCTGCTGTGCTTGGCAGGGCTCCAGCTGGCTCAGGCAGAAACAGCGCGCTACTTCAGAATCCTGCCTAACCTGACTGCTGCCTGAGCTGGGAACAAAGGCCTGCCAATACTCTTATAACACCGGGTGGGTGCACAGGAGAGGGCGAACAAAAAAGAGCTTTAAAAAGAATCATCACTAAGGCATCATTAGAGAGATCAAAGAAAAATTCCAGCCTAACTATGTGTACCGATGACATCCCAGCTGAGGGGCTCCGCTGCATGTCGTATCCATCTTTCCTGTTTGTGCTGATTATCTAAGTTTGTCGTTTTGTATTTATTCAACTAAGACAGAAATTCTTTTAGAAACCGCCCATAACAGTCGAACATTTTTCCACTACTGCAACAAAGCATTATTTCAGCCTCAGTTATGCTGCTACAAACCATGTGACTCTCTCACAACAAATTAATTTACTCTGGAACAACTGCTTGGAACTTTAATACCAAACAGTGGTGCAATGAAATTGAGACTCGAGAATGGCGGCAGAGAAAAAAAGAAGGCAGCCAGTGACAGTCAGACAGACCATGATTTTTATTACAATGACGTTACCGGACTGGCATCATCCAGCTCAAAATAAATAGACAATCTCATCATCGGTCTCCTCTAGCTGCTCTGGAAAGGAGAATAATAGCGGCTACTAAAAGACCTCAGCTTATTGAAGACTTTATAATATAATTCAAGCCCATATTTCATTAATAATATTTCCCCATCGTTCCTGCAGATAATTTGTGCCTCTCGCTGGCATTCCTCGTCTCTCTGTGCAAGCTGCGCCCAGTCAATCATAGCGTTTCCATTTTCAACAGACCCAGTTTCTATTCTAAAAAAGCCTCGGGACACAGAGCAGGCTTTGTGCACAGCCTGTTTCCTAGTGATGGGAATAAATAGCAATGGGAGACCATAGGGGGATGATGGGAGACAGAGGGGGACAGGCGCGAGCAGGGAGGCAACGCCGGCGAGGGAGAGACCCTGATGACCAGTAAATTAAGAGCTCTGGGCTGGTTAGGCGACGCAGGTTCTGTGAGGAGTGCTGAATGGTGAAACAGTTAGGGAGACTTTAGGATTTCAACATATTTGTCGACGATCCTAAAATATAGACAGATGTTTAAGAAGATAAAAATTATACTGACACGACATACAACAAGCTAACTTCACTTCTGTTACAGTTTCATTCAGCTTCCATCCTCAGCCACCGTAAATGTCAACAAATCTATGGATGACACTCCGTTTTAAAGGAAGCCTTTGTATTTTTTCCTCCTATAGGAATGCTGCATGTCAACCACCACATTAAGGTCCAATTTACACTCCAACCAGCCAGACCTCAAGTCCATTAGTTTAGCAGGCCTTGACAGTAAATACAGTTTTTCATGAGTTAATTACACCTTTTAGAGGACAACTGTTGCCAAACACAAGATGTCTCAGCTGTTTTATCGGAACCCTAGCAGGGCGGAGGAATGAGCCGGGGGTATTTAAAGGAGCGGGAAAGGCGGATGATTTCACTGCCGTAGGGAAAGTCCCTGAGATTCCCATCATCCCTGTGAAAACAGCGGAGATTTTCGATAGCGCCTGCCACTTCCCTGCCCAGCCAGCGCCCGGAAACATGGACAGATTCAGACCAGATGTGAACAACTCGCACACACACGGAAACACCAGAAACGCAGAAAAAACAAAAGGATGTATGGATACACACTCCTACTGCATGCGCAATCATGCGTGTTTGCACTCAGCCACTACACAGTCACACACACAAACTAAGATTTAGAATGATTAGATAACACCTCTATAGATAGTATCTCAACTCGCACGGTTGCACGCTGATCCTAGAATAGTATTATTTCAGCCGTTCCAGAGAAATAAGTCTGGATCCAGCTCACCCCTGCTGATCTGATAACAGTTAGTAAGAGCAAGTAGGCAAACACAATATAAGTCTTCCATAATTAATGGCAGCATTAGATTGAATCTGAGCCTGAGCACAGAGATCTTTGACTAATGGTTGGCTGTTATGTCCTGGCTGGGAATATCCCTCAAATACCGTATACATTTCTTTTAGCCGGATAGTGGTTTGTGTAGGGATTTTGCATCGTGTGGTGTATCAATGTCCTTTTAAAAAAGCTTCAGGAGCTTCAATAGTTAAAATATTAGAAATGTTTGAAGAATTTTGTGCCTTTTTTATGAATTTTTATAGCAAATGTATGTACACATGAAATTACAGGCAGACAACAAAGCTTATCAAACACAGGACACTGGTGAAACAGCTATGCTAGGCTAAGCTAAGCTAAGCTAGGCTGCGTGCAGTGTTAACGAATTTTGTACGGATTAAAAAACAAGATATAATATAATAATTAGTGCATGCAGGAGGTGGTGACAGTCACAGGTCTTTATGCTTATCTTAGATAATGTCTCCAAGCTAGAGACAGATTTTATTGATGTGCCAGTTCAGTCTCTGCTAATTAGCGCACCCCAGCTCTTCTCATATCTGGCTGGCGTTATGGCCGGGTTGCTATTATGACAGCCCTCGATATGATTCAGCTACTCTTCATCGCATCCTCAGATGTGGGTGGCTCCGTCTGACAGGATGACAGGAGGCCCAATCTAAACAGAACCAGCAGATCTGCTCTGCTGCAATGGTAAACTCACCGACGCAGCAAAGCAGAACAAAGACTACCTACAGTAGCTGCAGTCTAAACAGGGGACCTGGTGTTTTCCCCCCCATAAATTAAAACATTTTACAGCAAAGAATCTTAACTAAATCTAATTCCATGGTGTAATCTGTAAAAAAAAATAAGTGTGGGAGATGTTATTGTTTTCCCCCCCATAAAAACAATCTAGTAACCATTGTGGTCCTATATACTTTAAAGCCTGTTAGAGCAGGCTGGTTATTGAGTTATTGCTTTCACTGTAATGTTTGCAGAATAATTATAAACCTTAGCCAAACAAGTTCAGAGCTTAGACATATTACCACAGCATTAACAAGAATACTGTAACAGATTACTGTTATGAACTTTTGGATTTGAGAGTTAATAAAAATGTGAAAATGACTTGACTAGAGCTTCAGGTTCTAACCTGTGAATGATGCAATGAATGACGGCCAGGTTAGGACCCCTGCTGAATAGTTAGTAGGCCACAACCGCTACACCAAAGCCATCAAATTGTGCGCTTAACATAACTGTCGCAGACAGCAGCTCCAGTACAATTCAACAAGTCAAAAGAAGAAGCTGCAGGACACACCTTTGTAGGGAATTCAGATGTCAGCAATCAGGCAAATATTTGACACGTAGTAGGAGTATTTCAAGGATGTTTCTGCGAGTCACCGGACTCTCTGAATCAAGTTCACTTCTCTTTTGTTTAGATAATTGTAGTTTTCACTCTGGAAACAGTGGTGGTTTCTGGCTTTATGAAAAGTAGAAACTGAACTGACCTGGGTCATCCTTCAACAATCATATCTGGATAAAATTCTTTCCCTAGCAGCGGCAGGGTCATATAGACCAGAGGGGGGAGGATCCTCCCATCCTCCCAGCTTAAATCTGTTGGAAACACTGAGAATAGTTGGAAAATAAGAGTCTACAAGTGAGTCAGGTGTGAGTCTGCAATGAGCTGATATTATTGCGTAATGCACAGCTGTCTGAAAAACTTGCTAGCACCGTTTGAAGTAATTGATAAGCAAAGAGGCATGCAATTTCAATGGACTGGACATTTTGAACTGATCCCAGATTACCATCATTACTCCTGGCTATAGCCTACGCCCGAGGCTGGAATCGACTGTCATTGCCTATCAAGAAGTGTATTTTTAGAACGCTGATCTGTTCATTTAAAGCTCCTCCTCCTCCTCGAACTTATCAAGTTTCAAGTGTCACCACAGAAACATCAGTGGGAAATTCTCCTACCTCAAGCCTGACTAAGTAAAATCTGAGGAAAATGCAGAGCAACAGAAAATCCTGAATAAATGGAATAATTTATATATTTGGTGTCACATCGTGCCCTCTAAGCCCTTCAGTCTGGTTTATGATCACCAGGAGAGCCTGGATGAATGTATCACTGGGGCTGATTCAGACCCCCCACCTCTCCCCCAATACTCATGGAGCCTGGGTTGAATCAGCCCGTCTGTGTTTGTGTGTGTCAGTCATCTCACGGTGGAACAGTAAACTGGATGAATGAATACGCTGGTTCCATATTTCACTTTTTTATTTGGAGCTTTCACAGTGGCCATGTTGTTTTTGTGAGTGGTCAGAAACAATGAATTATTTCACGTTGCAATCTGAAGCTGGCAAAGCGTGGCTTAGTGGGTGACAGCCAAACGCACGTCTACCATGGGGGTCTGGTATAAAGGGAGACGAGGTGGGGAGAAGAGAAAAAGAAGAGAGCAGAGAATAAAAACAGAACTGAAGGGGGGAAAAGAGGGAAACGATGATGAGGTGAAAAAAGAGAGGAGGTGTAGGAGACGAGGCAGCGAGCAAAGGAGTGAAGGAGAAAGAGGGAAAGGGGGAGCCAGGCTGTCGTGGAGCGCTGCCAGCCGTCTGTGTGGTCCATGCGTTCCAGCCCGGAGGAAGCTAGCCAGGCAAGGGAAGGGCACACACACACGCGCACACACAAAATTCCCAAAGGCGATACATTTATTGAATGCAAACACACTTTATACACATTTGTACAATACTGTACAAAGTTTAAAGAGCACCAGCGCGCACACACACGCCACCCACCAAACGCACACACACACACAGAGTTTAGCTCATGTGTGGCTTTCAGACAGGCTCCTTCTGCACCTCTCTGCTCGCATTAACGTCTTTTGATTCAGAACAGGGGAGAACAAATCCATCTGAGATGTTTTTGTCGCATCTCGGGGCCAAACAAACCCAGACTCTGTCTCGTTATCTTTATATCTCCTTATGATTCACTTCTGCCTCCCTTTCTCGCTCTCCATTCTTCTGTTGTCTTCTTTGTCTCTCCCTCCCACTGGATTATTTTGTTCTTTAGACGCCTTGGCACGTCTTCAAGGGACTTCATAAGACATTCAAGTGACTGGCCGCCTCTAGAAAAGCCTGAAGTATTTCTTTTCTTTTTTCCCTCTGCCCTTTTCCCCACCTTCCTACTCTGTTCATCGTTCATTTCATTGCCTTTTTTCCCCTCCTGATGTTTGGATGACTTTTATTTGTTCAGCTACCATTGTAAAAGCTGTTTCAAGTGTGGCTGTAGCCGATAGGTGAATCTTCTGAAATCCTCTTTAATTACTTGGATGATGAACAAAAGAACACTGCTTCAGTTACTGCTTAAGGCAGTAACTGAAAGGGTACAATAATCCAGACACGTAGAGGGCTTCATTCCTGAACATAATTCAAGGATATTAAATGGTATCTGTCTGACATCATTTGAATTTAACGGTTTAATGCAAATGGCACTTTAGCACTTACTGTACAAGCCCCTGCAATGGCATTTGTAGGTGTGTAATATATAAATGTTTGGAGGCATTTTTTTGTATCATTATATCCAACAGTAGGCACTACATTTTGCGTATTAACCCAGCTGAGAGTGTGCCAGACAAGAACCAATCACAGAGAAGCTCACAACACAGCAATATTGACACAAGCTGCCCACAGGAATCACAATAAGGTGATAAAGAAAAGAAACCACTAAAAATGAAAGAGCAGCAAATCTGTGTCAGAGTGTGTCTGCGATCGCTTTATTTTCAGTTTTAATAAAGTGTCAGTTCATTTTATTACAAAATAGCAACTCTTTTGTTGGCTGTTATTTTCTCCGTGTTCTTTACTGTAAATTAAGTATCACTCATTCAGTTTAAACTCATTAATTTAATAAGCTCCACAACAAAATCTCACCAAGTAGTAACACTGCAAATTAAGTGACATGTTTTTGTTTCCCTATCAATCATGCACCACTCCTAATGCCAAAGTCCTGAGTCATCTTTTTCCAGCTAAACTGAAACGTACGAGGTTTTAATGAAGATTATCTTGTCCAAGAGAAATAATCAAATTATATATATTAGAGTAAGCAGCTTTTTATTCTGGATATTCCTAATCCAGATTTGTGAAAACAATGATGGAACTTTTGCCGTGAGGACTCCCCAGCTTTGGAATTCCTGGTTAGGAAAGCCAGCGTTGATTTTCCTGTTTTGGGGGTATATATATATATATATTTGTAAAAATGTTTTTTAAAATCATTTATTTCATAATATTATTGAAAATATGCACACACTCTTGTCTTCAGTTTTACTCTGCAAAGCACCAAGTAGCTGCAAGTTAAGTTATTATCATCAAGTACATAGAGAAGCATAACTCCATATGGAAGTATTGTGCATCTAAGTGTGTGTGAGAGTGTGTGTGTGTTGCACGAGTTTGGCTTGGCAGACAGACAGGTCTCCTGAACCACTAATATTGTCTGCAGGCTTGTAAGTACCATGGCTTCTTCACCAGACTTGTTAACACCCTGACCAAACCTGAACCAAAACACGACCCCGTCCCCATGCCCAGAACCCCCGAGACCATACGGCTTCAAACCCCATAGTGCAGAGACGGGCCTGACCGCTAACCTCCACTGCTGACACACAACATTCGCGCACACACACCAAGTTATGAGAAATAACCACCGTGTTACGCCACAGCAAGACACAGTATGTGTAATGCCACAATGGTTTTTGTCACCCTCTGTGCTTGTCTGTCATCAATTAACTATAATGAGAATAGTGGGTTTGGACAGAAAGGCTTGTATATTGCGTTAATACGGCTCGGCTATTATCACTCAGGAAGTTTGTCTCAGCTGGCCACAGCCACCGTCAGGAGCAGCTGAAAGGAGACAGAACCACCTATAAAAGCATATTGGTTTAAACAACCACTCCCTGTCTATTAGCTCAAAATGACATTTAATGAGACCTATTAGCTCTGCTCCAAATCAGCACTGTGGCTACACTAGACTAATGACACCAATAACACACATTCTGCAAACCATGTCATGTGGGGGCACACCAGCAGACACAGGCGCTGCGAGAAACGCACGTGAGCAAACGGATACGCACATCTGCATGTGAGAGCACACACGGGCGCATGTATACACACAGTCGATGAGTCGTCTGTGCGGTGGCAAACCACAGGTTAACCAAGAGCTGTCAAGCGATTAAGCACAATACGAGCCACAAAAACCAAGTTAGCCTCCCGCTAATGACACAGTGGCCAGAGGGACCTGACTAACCACTTACCATACACACACACACACACACACACACACACACACACACACACACACACGCGCACACACACACACACACACACACACACACTGTAAACCTCTGAGGAAAATTATACCACAGATCTTTATACTTGGGCCTCGCTGATTTTCGTCACCGACCACGCAATTAATTAACTAAGGCTCGGGTCCACAGTTCAGAGATGTGTGCCTTACTGAGTCACAGGGGTGGTCCTACTGATATTAGACAAGGGAGCGCTGGGAAAATGACATCCCTCAGGAACACTCATATGGCTACCATAAGGAGCATCAAACAAGTTAACACAAAATCTACTTCCTGAATGAGACACCCACAACCAGGCAAGCAATTATACGGTTAGAAAAAAAGTTAACAGAAGCATAAAGAATATTTGGACATTTGAACTTTTATGTCAGGAACCGGCTGAAATCTTCTGCTATTGTCAACTTATTTTCCAGGAGGAAAACAAACAAACAAAAAATGCCCCACAGTGTTTTCAAAGAGGAGGGCCACAAAGGGCTAGTGTATGTCAACTTTAAGATAGCCTACTGTTCCATCTCTGAGTGCAACCCTCCCTGGTGGGGCCTGGCTATACCACAGGCCTCCTAATTATCCACTCGTTTAACACAAAATAGAGCCGTAATGGCCAACAAAGCCCCCCCATACCCCCTCCCAGCGTCTCAATGAAGCGTTCACAGATAGAATCACAGTTTTGGAGACAGTCACTGCTCTCAGCTTAGAGTCTCTGCGCTGAAAACCTGGAGGAGGGGGAGGCTCTGTGGAGAGGGCACATGTGTGTTTTGCCACCCTCCGACCTCGACTTAATGACCCCTGAGAGGGAGACGTGTTCTGGCTGTAGTTTCTGGGTAAATTACACCACCACTGTAATTCTGACCACTTAGCAGCAAAGGAAAGAAGTTCAGGGGTTATGCATGATGACATAGTCTTTATTGCTTAAATTACTGTCCTGAGACTGAAGTTGGAACATGCAAACTCTAGCTTTATGTTTTTTTACTCAGGCTAAATAGAAGAAAAAACAATGCCTGTGAGAGTGAAGTCTTGTGCCAGTGTACCCTCACCTGATCAGGTCTCTAGCTTAAAGACTCGCTTCTCGTGTGTTCAGGCTTCTGGACACAAATCTAAGACGGCAGCTCTGCTGAGGCCGCACCGAGCTTTTCTAAACAAATTCACTTCCGACTCCCATCTGCTCGCCACCAAATAACAGGACTTGTTTGAAAGTCATCTGGGGGGGTGGGACAGCAGATGCACAGGAAATGCTTTTGATCAAACAAGATGGCTCGAGAGCGAGAACGGATGGTGGAGAAAAGTGGGCGTGAGCGTGAGTACATGTGCGTTTGAGGACAAGCATATGCCTTTGTTTCAGGGCGCATGTTGATGAGCGCTGAATGTCGAGTGTGTGAGGCATTTTTTGGCACCACAGGCAGGTTTCCTACAACGAGAGACTGATGGTGGTACTAATCCTAGTGTCTCCTGGCTCCTCTGTGTCTCTGTGTGTCCTGGTGCCATATGTGACAGGACAGGCGGGGTGAGTTGTTTGCGATGTGATATTGTTCATTGAGACGCCATGAGATGAGAATATGCTTTTTTTTTTTATGAATAGGGAGGAGGGTTGTGGAAACAGCTGCATGCCAGACCAGTTGGCACTGTTGGCTATAGTAAAGTTTTTTTTTCCCTCCTCAGTTGTTTTTATATGGCCCATTAAAATGAGCTGATGCTAGCACTCTGCTACCCCGCGTACCCTCTGAGGAATACGTTGCCTCACATTTTATTTCTCTTCTGTCTCTCAAAGTGTCACATGGGAGGCTAGACTGCTTTGTGAGAAGTCTTTAAGTGATTGCTAATTAACACAATTTAGAACCTTTTCCTGTAAACCTTTTCTTTTTTGTTAATTTCCTCGTTTTATTAGTGTCATCATTTAAGCCGGACGTTCGACTCTGTTTGCTGGCTGGACACATAGCTCAGTTAAAGGGCACTCCACTGAGTTTGCATATCAAGAATAGGTGAAGAACTATGTAAAAGTTGAGAAGTATTTTCCACAGTTAGCTCCCTGATATTATCATCATCACATATATGAGCTAGAATCTGATCCCACATAACACGATGGGATTCTACTTATTCTAATGAAAAAGTAGAATCCCATATTTGAAAGCTTGCAAATTGGCAAATTGAAAGAAGACTTAGGATGCTTCCTTGTGTGTGTGCACTTATTTTCATACTGTACTGCTTGTGCGTGCATTGGTACTCACTCCTGGGCTCACGAGGTCCGTCCACGGTGACCTTTATGGCTCGGTGGTAAGTGGCCACTTGTGGCGGGTTGGTGAATACTGTGATTGTCAGAGTGAAGCTCTTGCCTGTAGTGACATCAAGCAACATCAAATGACAATTGAGACAATGGCTAGTATTCATCTCTACAACATCCCCAAGTCACAAGTGTGGTTGTGATCACATAATAGCCAATACAAACTGGGGAAGAAACGACTTCGAGAGGATTAACAACAGACAACATTGGCTGTTTGAGAGGGTCTATTTAGGTCCTTTGGCAGAGTCTAAATGGAAGACTGACTGCAGGAGCCAGTATCGTGTTATCCAGAATTTCTAATGCTTTGTGAGTGGGCGAGAGGCATTTTAATAGTCACTTCCTTTCTCGATAATCCCCAGCAGTTGCTGCCTTGGGGTTGAGTGTTTGTCTGTGCAAGTGTATGCGTCCCTATGTGCATGGATGAGGAATGCTATGAATCAGAGTCCAACAGCCAAGTCAGCAGGAACAGTAATATCTGAGGTATGCAGACGCAATGAGTAACCATGGCTACACGTTGGAAACAGGAAGCGGGGGTAGCAACTCATCCGAGCCCCTGTCTATTCATCCATACACCTGTGTGTGCCATCCCCTCTTCCATTCTGAGCCCCAGCTAAGTGTAAACATGCTTTTCAAAGATCAGATAGCAGTCAGACAGAGGAGATGCAACAGGCGTCCCTCATACCCGTTTCAAGGTGCATGTGGGTGTTCCCGACCAAGAACCCCAGAGGGTTACTTCAACGATATCAGGTGTGGTATTTGGAAAGATTAGCTCTATGATTGCAATCAATTAATGACTTAAGTGGTTGTGAACAGTTTCAACATAAAAATTGACCACAATTCATGGATAAACTGTAGAAAATAGCAACTAAAAGGAATTTCTAAATAACTGGAACACATAAACTAATGCTAGCTAGGGTTAAGAGTTGAAATTATTAGCTGACAGTAAGGATAAACAAATGATATCACTAGCTCAACACAGTGGATACTAAGGATGCACCGGTACATCACCAAAATACTGGTACGGACCTTTGACTTTGTTGATATATTGTTACATATAAATAAAGTGACACATACTGATGATCTATGATACAGTGGGGCATCTTGTGCATTGTGTTCCTGCTTCACTGCTGTTAAAGCTGCTGTCATCTCTTAATTGTGATCCTGTTCGTGCTTCCTGTCAAGGTAAGGTTGTACGCTATGACGCTATTAATTTTAATGATGTTATCAGCGATATCTGAGACCTCTGAACTAGCCGTCCTGTGCATCTGTGCTATCATCATACAGAGGCACCACGTCAGCCCTGTAACCATCAATCCTTGTGCATCTTTGTTCTCTCTCTCTTATTCTCCCGTGCATGACTTTCAGCTATCTAACATCCTATCAGTTCACTTCGCTTGTACTTATCTGTCATTGCAGGGTATTCATTTCAGACACCTCGTAGTCTGATCTCCCCTGGCTCCTATGTCACTTCCTGTTACTAGATTCTTTGTTACAGCAAAGGGACGCACGCAAGGTCTCTGTGGCAACAGGTCAAACCCAAATGCCTCGTTGTCTCCTCTTAAAACTCTGTCACTCCTCGGCCCTCCTGACTGCTCTGCTTCCTCCCCTTTTTGACAGCTACAACAGAGAAGGAAACCGGGAGGAAAAGTTGCTGGTGGAGCTGCTGACAGCACTTATCACCATCAACTTACGACAGGCGACTTTTTTTCTGTGAGATTTGTACAAAAAATAAAATAGTTACAGAAAGCACGGCGAGTGCAAGAGCACATCAGGAGACCCAAACGTACATGATTTACCGACATGACAGTAAATGATGCAAATAGTCACTTTCGTGATGCCAAACATTTGAAGAATGCCATTGGACTTAATAGGCGCGCTTCTCTGCCTGACAGCGTGAAGATATGCGCAGAGAGTGATCAGCCGTAGAGCTGCAGCACCACCCAACATGTTTATGAGCCTGAACTGAGCTGGGTCATATCAGGTGAAAAGGAAGAAAAAAAAAAAAGCCTGTGAGTTTGATAAGTATTTCTTGTTATCAGATTCTCGCTTTTTAATGTGGCTGACACTGGAGAGCTGCGCATTTCTATCTTTGCACAGTTTGTTTCTCAATCTAAAAATCACAAGTACCAAAAAGCAACTCGTCTGGATTAAAGGATAGAAAAACATATCGAGAAGTATCGTTTCAAGGGAAAGAAAGGGGGGAGCAACACGCTTCACCACTCGGGCTCTGCGAGATGGGTGGTGGGATTTGAGTCTGGAGTCAGAGAGATCATTATGTGGTTGCCACGTAGTGAATGTGGCCACTAATCCACACCACTGAACCTAATAGCTACTACTGTGTTGTAGTGAAAGGAGCACAGAGAAAGTTCCAGGCCTCACCTCTGCCGCTGCGGCCCACAAAACGGAGGTCATTGAAACGTGCTACTTGGTTCTTCATCACACCTGAGGCGTTCCGCAGCTCAGCGGAGTAGTTCTCATCGTTGCCCGCCATTACGGTGACAACGGTCCCATCAGGTATATCTCCCAGGGCTACCACCTGTTAGAAGCACAAAAGTTCTCCTTTCAAAATTTCAATCTGACGTAAGCTACATTATATTCCACTGCTCCTGTGGGGGGAAAGATTTTACTTTAAATATCAGAAGCTGTGGGAAAACAAAAACATTATCGTCTTCTCAGTTTTGACTATTCAAAGCTTGTCTAGACTCATCATTTTACATCCTGCCATCCTCCTACAAATTAGGTTGATAAATGGATTTAATTTTAATGCCTCGAAGCAGCCTGATATCATGATGAATGTCCTCAGTTGAATCATGTAAAATGCAGTCTTTCAAAACAAAAGCGCCAAGGCCTCGTGTTATCATTTAGATTCTTGGATGCAGATGAAAGAGGATAAGTAAGGCCACAGAAGTGGAATAATTACAGAGCTGTAGTTATAAGAACGGTTAAATAACACTTATATTTAAAAAGTGTCACATTTGATTTGGAGCCATGGCTGTAGCTACAAATTTCCACTTGAGAGTGTCTTTGATCTGCCGTTTAAATAATACCTGTCAAGTAATTAACAGAGGCTTTTCTTTGCAATATCATGCAAGCCAAAAACAAAGAGAAAAAAAGGAACAAAAATAGGCCAAATACACAAAAGCATTATTCTTTGGAGCATTAGAAATATATTTTTCTGATTCGGAGTATTAAAAGCTTGAGGAAAATGAAAATGTACAGACTAACTAAATGTAGACAACATGCTGTAATGTTTATTAAATAATTTTCACATTTGATGCAAATTGTCAAAAAGAGAAATATCCAATACAATGAAGTCTTTGTTGCTTATTTCACTGGATGGGAAGTTGCTTTAAAAGGCTTGTATATTGTATTAAACTAATTCACAACATTTTCTGATTCTCGGAAATAAATATTATAATGATTTATTTTAAACGCAAGATGAAAACAATATGCACATGTGGCTCCTTTCTTCCAGACGCTGACTCATTTTCCTACAATTAAAACCGTCAGACTAATGCCCTTAAACTTCAATAATATTATTTTTTTATGCATTTCCTGACTATAATTTATTTTTAATGTCACAGTAATAACTTCCGGATTCTGCATGTTTACATTAATAGCCATTAAGGCTTGGAAACTCAAAGAAAAAGCTTAAGAGATAAAGAGGTAAATAATCGAGTGAGAGAAGGTTTTTAAAAATCTGAACTTCTCGTCATCTAACGTTGTTAAAATGTCTTCAGAGAAAGATGACGCGTTTATTGTTGTTCAAAATCAGCTTTGGGCTTCATTTGGTAGTTTTTTTTCTAGCAGTGAGCCATGATAGCCATCAAAAGTCGCTTTATTCGTTCAGCAGCGCAGCGCTGAGTCGGGACTCACCTTAAAAGCGACGGGTAGAGTCTTGTTGCACCGCCAGTGGGAGGGCAGGACCGAGCAGAGAAAGTTGGGGCTGTCGGTCCTCACTAGCTCGGCCGGGTGGTCCGCGATGATCTCGGCCATACTGCGGTTTTCGTGGGGGCGCAGTCTTGGCACCGCCGCCGCTGCGTCCGGCTGCCCGGCTGGAGAGCTCACATCGTTCATCTTTCCTGGGACCGGCTGGAGGCTACTGGACGGCGGACTGAACCTCCGACTGGCGCTGGGATCTACGGGAATTCGCATCACAACAGCGTGGATTATCAGAAAAGGCACCAAAGGCTCTCCGGCTGCTCTCTTTCTTTCTCTCTCTCACACAGGGAGAAACTCAGGAGCGTGCGCCGCTGCTCGCTGAACCTCAGCGCGCCTGCCAATGGAAAATGGGACTCGAGTGAGCGCACACCGCGTTTCAAAACCCTCTCCACTACAAACTTTAGTGGTCGCCTTCAAACGACATAAAATAGACTTCTCCAGCAAGAAAAACAACCCTTAAAAAAAGTTGATGATGCTTTAAATGACAAGTTCTTTTTTTTCTTTCTTTCTTTTTCAAACTCCTCGGTGGAAGAGTCCATGTGCCATAACGCTGGCGTAGTTGCTCATGTGCGGATATAAATAACATCAAATAAATGTCCGAGCTCGTAATAGGCTATACAATTACAAAAAAAGCACGTCTAAAATGGAACAGCAGACCCAGATGCTCAAAAAACGAAAAGTTTTTTGTCTGTCTCCCTTTAGTGAAAAGTCAAAGCGCAGCTCCAGGTGCGTCATTGAAGTCTTTGTGCCAAACTGAAAGGCTTTCTGAAAGTCCGCAGGCTATGTACACACAAAAAAACCTTTCAAAGTCAAAGGGATAAGCTTTAACAATACTTTACAGGGTTATTTACAATCCCGCGACGCCTGCAAATTCAACATATTTTTCTGTTAAGTCTTCCGGCCGTGCCGCTGATTTTGTGTAGGGTTAAAAAAAAAGGTTTAAAGACGTTTGAAGAGAAAAAAAACTATCGCCGGTGAGATGAAGGAAGCGGAAAAACGAATCCCGGTTTTGTAGCCGTAAATGCGGTTAGTGTTTGGAGGCCGGGGTTTCCCGTGCTCAGGCTTTTTGTGGTTTATATAGCTCGAGCGCCCAGCAATTATTGCGCTGATGCGACTCCAACACGTGGTGTCTGGAGTCAGATGCATTCCCTCCGCCATAATCTATCACGCCTATATAGACTGCCGGACAGATCTCCCTGTAAATGGCCATAACTTCATGAAAGACACGTGGAGCTGCGTTTCACGCCTGTCTCTTACCTACATTTCAAAGTTTGCTCACAGCCTATACCGTACGTACCGACATGTTACCGCTCCCCTGGACCATCAGCGCGCTCCTAACAGCGGAGGTGCTCATTTTCAGTCAGCAACGCGCACATCAGTCCATCAGACCGTGTAGTGTTACCGCCGTGTCCTGACCGTAAACGGCTCACAGACGCGTTCAGAGAGAGCCGAGCCGCGGCGAGAAGCGAGTTACACTCCATAAGGTATAGGAGTGAGTGAGTCACCGGAGAGCGGTGAGTCAGGTAGAGGCGCAGGGGTAGAGTTTCACTCGGTCACAGGGGAGAGCTGTTGTGCAGGTGTACAGGTATTCTACTTTACAGGGGCTTTAATTTATGTTTATCCATCCACGTGGCCGCCCTGTGAACCGACTGCGCGTTTGGGAAAGGCATTTATGGAAAATCCAACTTCAACAGTTTCTGTGCCTCATACAACTTGTTAAATCTATTACACGGTCGTTTTATTACACATAGACCGAAAATAAACGATCTATCTATATAAGCAGCACCAAAATGAGACTCCTTGCGTAATTACGCACAACTTAAAATGTATTTGCATATTTCAAAACGAGATCACATACCGAGTAGTCCATTTGACGCAGCTTTTATTTCCTACTTTGACACACTTATTGTACTTTACTACAACACTACATTATTTAACCCGTTTTCTTATTTAATTGCAGAATGTGTGAGACACAAAAACGCCGAACGGCTGTAAATTTAGCCAACAGTGTATCAAATTGTAAAAACCAGCTCAATGTCAGCCAACAGCAAAACACTGCTTACACATGTATGCATCCTTAAAGATAACCCGGTAATTTACAACAGAGGAACTCTCACAGGAGCCACTTTTCAGCTTTAGAAATGCTGAAACCTTCAGTTGATTTTTCGGCACTTGCGGTTTTTATTTTCGCAGCTGCTGTTTTTTGAAACTCAGAAAATGAATGAAAATAATTCTCAAGAATATTTAACACAACAAAAATAGTAGATCTGCAACTCATGACATAAAAATCATGCATTTTTTAAAAGCCTTATTTTTTTTTAAAAACAAAACAAAAAGTGCTACATACATCCTTACATCATAACAAAACAGAACAAATAAATTAAAATAAATAAAAATCACACTTTAACTTTTATGGCTGACATACTCTTTATGCCTGCTGCACTGAAAACAGTGAGAGGGCCTACTTAGCTTGTCCCTCTTGTGTCTACTGTAGAGGGCATCATTTACCCTCTGTGAGCCTCTATATCTCAGCCGGCACTCATCACCCACCCCACCCTCAGCCCTGATTACCCATCGGTCTCCCAATGAGACTTTTCTGGATGCCACATCACACATCAGCATGTGTACTGCCACTCTGTGTTCCATTTCCATTGCTCCCAAACAGGCTTTTATTGCAGTGAGTCTTTAAGACAAAGAGCTTTGATACTCCAGGCCTGTTTCAAAATAAATGGGACAAGTGGGAGGCACAGCTGTTGGGTTATTTGGATCCAGTCAAAGCCTTTGTAGCTTGTTTTTATGTTGTAAAGTTAGATGCAGTTTTATATACTTTGCTAAAGATTGCAGTGTTGTAAGAGAAATAATGTAATTCACCGTACACTACAGCCCGAGCGCTTGAAATAAGTCAAGTTCTTAAGTTTCACAAGCAAGTATGTGTGCACATATACATGTCTATTAAGTTGTGTGTGAGTGTGAGGATGTGGGAGGAATATATATATATATAATGTCTGAAAGCACTGACACGCATCTGGCACCTCGTCATGTGGACGGAGGAGGGGGGGGCGAGTGATTGAGTTACGCTTCCCTTCTGTGTGCCCCAAACACCAGAAATATGGTTCACATTGTCCAACATTCTCAAAGATCATCTAACAATTCATGGATGGATAAATGTGAATAGTAGTAATTAAATCTGTAATAGTGATAAACATGGACTTGCAGGAACCATGGAGCCGGTTATCCCAACAGAGTTAAGTTTCAGCTCTGATAATATCGCTTTTTTATCGTTGAGTAAATGTAGAGTAATGTGGAAAACACCCTTAATGTTGTAGTGGAATCTAGTTTAGGAAATTTAAAGGAGGGGGGCCAATTTCATGCCATCAGCCAAATCAGCCTTATTACTTTAAATCCTGACTTAAATTTGAAGTGGAACTGTCAATGTGCACGTTCTATGAATAACAGACCCTTTAATGAGAACATTACACAAACTCACCAACTTTTCTAAGTCAAACTAATCATGGCTAAATTTAGATTTGCTGCACTCTGTTATTGTCCCATCAGAGGCAACGTAATTTTCCCGGCCCAACCCCAGGGCCCCAAACAGCCCCCCCCCCCCCCCTCCCTACCTAGCCGTGCTTTAAACTCTGACAAGCTCAGCTCATCAAAGAGTGTTTGTCCCATCTGACTCCGCTTTGCTTCTCCGCTGCACATCCAGCATCTGTCTTCCAGCTCCCTACAGGATACGGTCCACACTCATACAGCGCGAGGGCTTTTTACCGTCTGGCTCTCTGTCATTCAGAGGTATTGGGCAAAATCTGCACAAGTTCAAAACGTTTGATGTTCCAGAGATGTGACGGAAAGATGGCGTTAATGTGCCAGAATAATCCGTTCAATAAAAAAAGAACATACCATGCCTACCAAAATAACATTTTAGGAACCCGACAACTTTTGATTAAATGCGAATGCTGGAAGGTTTCGGGCAGAATTGGCCTTTTAAGGATACTCCGCTGATCCTCCTCAGCATAAACTGATTTCATATGATGTAGTAATGAATCTAGCATAAAGCCGTTTAGCTTTTCAGTGGTTCTGCTGCTTGCCTGGTGCACAGCTGGATCGTCTCTCTCAGCTCTGGTATTATTCATCTACTGTGTTACACTGGCTTGGAGTCACTGCACAGTAGGAGAAGTCACTAACAGTGAGGAACCACAGTATAGCACATCGAGCAGGATGTGCGTTTTATGATTTATGGTAATATTGTATTTCGGCAGCTCAGTTTCAATTATTTGTTTTCAATAAAAATCAAACTTAGCTGACATTCTCTTGACTAATTTTCCTGTCGAGATATCAAGCGAGTAATAAAAGTTTCTGTTCTCGTTCCCACTTGGAATGACAAAGAGTGTGTGAACCGCTAATATGTGCACACATCCACCGCCTATAATGTTGTCAGCAAACGAACTGCGCAAAAGCTTCTCCCGGCGCGTCTGTGACCTTCACATCTCCCTCGCTGTTTGACATTCAAAGGGACGCATTCAGACACGTACTTACGAGGCGCGCGTATCCTCGCTGTGAACAACACCTCATTAAGGAAGATGACAAGACACAGGGCTCAGTGTTTCAGCTAGAAATGTGTGTAAACTTTCCAGTTTAAGCAGGAAACAACCAACTATGAAAATACGCTCACTTTTAGCTTTCTTAGAAAAATAATTTGTAACATTACGGTCATATAGCTTCACTCTTTCGCTTCTTCATAAGCATATACTGTACTCTCATCCAAGAGGAAAAGCACAGCCACTTAAGACTCGGGATTAAGACTCCATTTCACAGTGCTGCATTTTTCAAGACACTTAATTATAGCCTTCTAGAGGAGCGCAGTGACGAGGCCCAGGCTTTTTCAGCTCTAACGGGATGTTTCCATGTTTGGCAGGCCACCAGCCAAATGGCCTGCCAGCAAGCCAATCAGAGAGCCCACCAGGCTCTGCAACAAAGCAGCCAGAGATCCAGCACACGATCCAATCGACCAAACCGACCCGGAGAACAGGCATGTAGCTGCAGAACCAACTAAACTAGTGGGCCGGTTAGTTAGCCAGCAGAGGAGGATGACGACGGACAGAAACTTTGTTCCTTGTGACCTCATCGACACAACCTCAGCGACTCACATCCCAGCGCTGATCCCAGATCATAGCTAAGCCCTTAATGACTGTTTGTGATCGAGGCCGTGACATCACTGTAAACTGTTAGGACGAGGACAGCACGTTCTGTGGTGTGTGAGTGTGTGTTTGTGCGTGTCTCTATGCAACTGCCTTCACAGAGAGCAAACCCAAAATACATTAAACTCTGAGAAAGCCGGACCGGCGACTGCGCCCTCGAAGTCTTACATATGTATACATGCGCTTCGCTGAGGGGTACAGAAAGTTGTCTGATATTTTTGCTCAGTTTTTGAAATGGCACGGAGCAGCGTGGAAAGAGATGGAGACACGGAGGGGGCGGCTGCTCGCTGCTTGTGGCAGGAGGGTAAAGAGGGAGGGAGGGTGGGAGGGGTATAAAGACAATTTCCTCTCTGCTCTTATTGCTCTGACTGTCTGCCGCCTACTGCCTTCACGGAGGTCCCTAATTGAGATCACTTGTACTTAAAAATAGGAACAAAAAAGGAACTTCTGTGGGCTGGAAGATGGAGAGGAGAAAATAAAGCAGCAATATGTGACGAAGGCTGCCATTAAAGAGTCCCAATGATAGATCTGAGTGGGGCGCAGAGCTGAGAACTCTTTCTGCGTCTGCCAGGGAACCTTCAGATGTTGACGTGTCACACACCACCTGCTGTCACTTCGCTTAAACCGTGCATGTGGAAGAGTGTATTTGTAGGTTTTCTGTATGTGCGTGTGTGTGGGTGGGTGTTTGGCTCTTTGATGGGGTAGGGTGACAGTGCCTGTGGCTGAAGCCAAAAACATGCCAAAAAGGGGTACTTCAGTTTTTCCACTTTTACATGCAAGTGTTTGTAGGCATTTCACAGTTTGTCTTTACATTGCTTGCAAAAGAACACTCTCAAAGCCATCAAGCATATCTGGGCAACCCCTCGCCATGCAGCTTGTGTATCATTAGCTATGCTATTATTAGTCTTTCACTTTAATTCAGCCGTTTCACCAATCAAACTCTAGCTGGAGCAGCTTTTCCCAGACTTGGTCCCAGAATGTCCTTAAAGCTGTGCTGGTTTCCCCTTTAAACCGTCTATCACTCAATCAGGTCTGATCCTGCTATTAATCAAACAATGAGCCCCTCTCCTTGGAGACCAGTTTGACAGATTGGCTTGAAGGCAACGCAGCGTATCCAGGAGTGGTACTGGACCACTGCTGGGAACAGGAACCCTGTAAAGAGCGTTTTTCTTGGACCGGGACCTTCTGTAGGTGCTAAAGACAATACAGACACTCGGGCTAGGCCAACATTCCACTTTACACTTTTCCCTTCCTCTGTGTATTTCACTGGTCTACTTCCCCTCTGCAAACTAGCCGGCTAGTATCAAAATATTTATAGTACATCTGCAAGACATGCTGTTCTCATGTATCCAGGCCGTTTAGCCCTGTGTTCATTATGCGAGGTAAAACTAATACCAGATTTACAGGGGGAGATTTCTCTCTGTTCTCCCCGTCCGTGTAGCACGATTGAGGATGATTTATGTGAGGTATGGACGCACAGGCGAGATAGATAGAGTGACTTCATGGCAAGAGGCAAACAGCCTGCAGCCCAGACTAGCACTCGCAGGGGGGGTATTGGCTATCACTTGCCCATTTCCACCCTTTCAGCTGAGTGTAGAGGAAGGTAAGGATGGAAAGGCAGTGGCTGGAAACAGGGGAGGAAAAGGAAGGAGACAGGAGGATGTATGCATGTATGTATATACACAGAGGTGGGGTGGAGGAATGTCCAAGGGAACTGGGTCCAAATTGAGGTACGGGGGTGTAGAAGAGGTCCAGATGGAGGGGGGAAAATTCTGTCATGGATGCTCAATTGCACACAGACATAAACATCTAGCCATAGATCGAGTAAGCCCACGCCTGGATATGTCCCATATACATTTCTTGTTTGGGAGCTTTAGAATTTGTATTAAATATACCGTTTATTTTGCTTGGCTGTCATGGATGGACTTTTAAAGCTCGTGTAGAAAAGCTTAGGACGAAGTTCTGGCATCAATTTGCTTCCTCCTTTTTGGGAGATAATCGACATCAAAACTGTCAGTCAAGTGAATATGTCCAGTGCCGAGACAATAGCCAATCAGATAAAGAGAAAATGAAAACAACAGTAATGGGCAGGCAGCGCGAGCAAGCCACTGCAGTCGGTGTGCGTCGAGAGTGTTTGGATCTCGCTTTTTTTTCCTGATCTCTTCCTGATCGCAGTCCAGCTCGGAGCAGCTCCAAAACACTGAGTCTGAACTCCACAACCTGGAGCAGTACACACCAGTTTAAATTCCAAACCATTCAGATGTCAAAATGGCCCCGGGACGCCTTGGCTTTTGACGTGTAGGATGAGATGTTGCTAAATGACTTAAAGAGTTAAGTTGAATCTGTCACGGCTGATGCAGCTCACTCAGAGATTGGCTTTTGCCTAAAACCTTAGCCTATAATTACACCGAGACTATTAGGCTACTGGTCAGAAATGAGTCACAGAGAGGTGGGGGTGCGGAGAAAAAGAGCCGGGTGGATGGAGTTCACTTTCATAGCTTCCAGCCTGAGATGTCCTTAGACAAAATCAATTCCAGTCATCTTCGGAAAAAAGGGTTCAGCGAAAGAAAGCATCATCAAAGCAAAGGGAAATTTACCAGAAGATAAACGACTATTGTCTGATTATTCGACCTGTGACCCTGTATTTTCCACATACACTCAGAAACGTTGCCTGTTATTCCAGGACGAGGACTTCTCTTCCCCAAGCTGAGACTCTGATGACGCCAGCCTTATAGCGCCTAACTCGAGTCCTAAACAGAGTCTCATCAACTGCTGGGTCCCACAGGGAGCATCAATCACATTGTGAAACACTGTCCTTCAAACACAATCTATTCTGCGGTGTTGCATTATGGCAAAGCTGAGAATGTGAACGTCACACACTTATAAAAAAAATCTCTCTCTGGCAACGGGGCTGCTGGGATGTGGTTTCGAACTGACAATTAAATTGTCCGCTCGGAATACGCTGTCACTCTGGAAACACAAGATTTACGGCGAATAATTTTGAGAGAACTGATCAGCTTAAATATTTGAACCGGATTTTATGGCACCATAGATCACCCTGATACACTCTTGCATCCTCAAGAGGCTTAAAACTGTCCCCAGTAGTTGCAGAACTCATTTACAGGCAATTAAAGAAGCTCCTCTCACTCAGATACGTTTTATGGAAGCCTATCACAAATGAAACCCTGTTTTTGCACTGCTCCTACTAAGAAGGCAAACGTATACATTCACATCGAATATCTACAAAACACAGGGCCTTATCATAAGGCTCCTCAAAGCATACTTCAGGTTACACAAACCAACTTGCAGAAGGAAAGAAAACCTTGGAATCATAAAAGTGATACACAGGGTTAGAAGCTGTAAACATTAAGCCTGTGTTTACATTGCAAGGGATTCTTTTTCATCAGTAATAGCCTCACACTGTGAGCCTGATGATTGGGTAATATTTATTATGAGCCCTTAGGGTGTGCTTCCCTTTCAGCCTCTCTTATGTCTATAAAACCTTTTACCCTTAGCTCAACTGTAGCACAGACAAGCTCCCATTAGAACCTGATTGTATATGGGCTTTAAAGTGTGCTTCTATAATGCCTTTAGTGTGCATAGGTCATGTGCACATGTGCTCATGTGCATGTGTGTGTACCTTATGCGTGCATGTGTGTAGCAGTAAACGGGCTGGCTCGGAGACTCTGGTTAACCAGACTATAATTTGGAGGCCCAGTGAAGACTCCCAGCAGCCTCTCACTGTTTGTTTACCAGAGAGACCAACTCTACTGTTTCTGCTGCATCTGCAGGGTCCTGCAGGAAAAGGGCGTATCTGTCTGGTGGTGTGTGCATAAAAAAAGTGTGGAGGTGTAATTCTGTGCGTAATGAAGAATTCATGTGAAAGTGACAAGAATAGGTCCGTGAACAGGTCGTGTGTGAGCGTTATAAATGCTATGTGAATGATCAGTTTCCTCAAAATTCCCACTGTGCTTATTTTTCAAAGAACCAGGGCCCCGACTAAGCTGAAGAACTTTCAACAACCCTCCCTGTCCTTTCTTCCTCGTGCATCTTAAAGCTACAGTAAATCAATGCAAGAATATACATTCACTACTCCTTCTATTCTGAAATGGCAGCTTTGTCATAAATAAGAAAACAAAAAAAGAGCCAAACTTTGCTAAAAAAGCACCCTTGCATTAAAAAGGGTTTGTCAGCAAAAAATGACTGCTATTTTTGTTTGTGCTGAGGGTAATTCTCCTGAGACTAAACTGCTCGCTTTGTGTCCCATTTGGGCTTTTTTCACCCCCACCAACCCTCCTCCAAAGCAGGAATAAAAAGAAAACAATGCAATTCAAAAGACCAGAGCTCCCAGCCTGTCATTTAGCTGTAACTTTGAATTGTCTTTGCTCCCTGTGTGAGCTGTTTTCTTTCACACGCATGCACACACACACACACACGCTGAGTTGTTGCAGCATCCTAAAATTTCATCATGAGAGAGGAAGAAACACCGAGGAGAGCAACTTTCAAAATATCACTCTAATAAAATATTCCAGCTCCTCTGGGATCCTCCTTTGCTCGTTCAGCATCAGGAGAAGTGAAGTGGAAAAGGCCTGTTATTGGTCTGTTTCCTTTGGGGAAAGACACCAAACGGGCTGAACAGAGCAACAGCTGAAGGAAAACTTTTAACTGCGACAACAAAATGAACTACAGACGACTGTAAGGGAGCAGCTGTCTGGGTGAGTGACAGGATTCGAGCCTGCTCCGGTGAGGATCAGACACCATGTATGTATATAGACTTTGATCAGACGCCGCTGCTTGTCGGAGCGCCGTGATCGGATTGAATGTGTGTAAACTGGAACAGCTCAGGGATCAACGTAAACACAGCAGCTATGTTCTCAAAAAGATGTCACAGGAAAGTCCTTTGAAACAACCTGAAATGTAACGTAGGGGATTTCTGCACTGCTGTTCCAGCAGAAATTGTTCGAAACTTTCCCACCTTTGCTTTTTTTCCACAAGCAAGAGTCACGCAGACTTTAGAAAGTCTGAGAAACTATAAGACAGAAAACCTGAGTAGTTCCACTTTATCATTTTTAGCATTTATGAGACAAAGATTAAAATGTAATAAGTGATCATACACTTATGATATATGATTATGAGATCTTGCACTTAGTAATAAATATCATTAGACAGAGACTTGGATCTGAGACTTAATTTATTTCTCTTATCTCTTACTTCTAAATACAACTTACAAACTCTGTGAATTGCTGAATGCCCAGCTGAAATGTAGTAATTATACATGATTTTGGTTTGGACCTTTAAATCATTTAATTATTTATAAATCAAATATATACACACCGCGTACTTCTACACAGGTCATCGCTGTTCCAAGGGGAAAACTGGTAATTGTGGAAAAAAAAAAAGTAACTTTTTGTCACTTGTAACCAGAACAAAAATTAAACAATTTGCAATCTCGATCTCATGCACAAAACAAGCGACGCCAGTGAGTTTCTAGCAACAGCCACCTGGTAACATCGATTTCGAACGCCACGCTCGCTGCTCCTTGTGCAAGTTCGTGTACTGATGTAACTAAACGCTGTGGAAACTCTTTGAAAACTGGTTCGTTTAACGGAGGTGGAACCCGTGGGTTTTAACTTGGTAATCAGCATATATTAGCAGAATGCGGAAAAAAAATATTGGCAAAATTCAGTATTGTAACGTCTTAATCAGGCATTAAACTGACTTTAAATGTAAATGTATTTATAAAAACTTTAATCCAATTGGAGCTTTTTGGTTTAAAAGCAGGTGTATATATATTTTGGCTTCATTTGTTCTAGTCAGTTGAGGACACTCTCGCGAGCGCCCTCTAACTACGGTCAGTTTCTGCATAATGGCGCTGACGCTCCATGAGTACTGAAAGCAGTCGGTTGCGATGCGGCGACCAAAGAATCGAACGTGAAGCGACTTTGGGCGAAAAACCCCCCACAGGTGCTGGAAGGTGGGCAGGACCCAAGCTAAACTTTTCTCAACTTCCAGGTGACTACCAGTAAAAGTGAAGAATACCATTGAATAACATATACATATACATTAAACGGTCACCTAGGCAACTGCCGCCTGCAATGTCCACGAGCGACCAGTCATCAGTTTCAAAGCGATGTGTGACGAGCAAATAGCTTCCAACGTGCACGCAGATTAACAGGAAGTGAACAGGTACTTCATAGGTTGCCTTAGGCGTAAGTATATTATCTATACTACACTCCTAATAAATCCTAGCAGTGGGGGTGGGGGAGCTGAGGAGTATTTTTTTTCCTCTCTTTCTCTCTGGAGGCCACTTTACAAATGAGAGCTACCTTTTTCTAGCTTCCCTCGTCTCCCCCCAGAGACTTGTCAATATCAGCTACACACACTACTCGAAGTTCAAAGGCTTGCAGCCCACTGCACACACCTACACACACTCTCCGGGCCTCCTTTTGTGTCTCGGGGGGATATTTAATTTCAGTGTCTCTGCACACATCTGAATAAGTCTACATGCCAGCTTGTGTGTGCCACAGGTGGTACGGTGCTGGTGACTCTGATTACTGTGGTGACCAAAGCATCGCCGCCCATCACGTTTGTCATCAACCTTTTCCTGAAAGCGTGGGTGGGAGGGGAAGGATAAAGGGACGACTTAAGGAGAAGCAGAAGGAGGAAGGGATGAAGGGAGGCGAGGAAGGTAAATGAGGGTAAATAGCCGCCCCCACAGTGCCATATGGGAGGTGGTTTGTACGAGTCAATTTTGTACTTGCCTCTTGAGTGCAAACTGATCCTTCCTTTTGTATCATATCCCAGTCTCACTTACTCTTTTTCTTCCTCCGAATGTCTTCTTCTTTCTCTCTAATTTTCTCACTTTTTACTCCCTTCTGAAACGTGAAAGAGTAAACATTTGACCCTTCTCTTCCACGCACAGGCACCGAGAGTTGTCAGGCCACCTTAAAAGCCTCGCGTGGGCGTCGCTGAGTGGGTGGGCTCTCTGATTTTCAGGTGTATTTGATCTGTTGTATTCACACCTCAGCACTGGCAGAGGGGGCCCACTGTGTGGGCACGTAATTTGAGCAAATTAGGAGATGGGGCCTGTGCACTATTAATGACACCCTTATACCCTCCAATGCACGTCCGTCTATTGTTCCCTCCTCTGCACACCTTTCTTTTCTTCCGCTCCAAGTCCCCCGGTCCCATCTGCGCCTCCAGCTCAACGCCCACCCTCAGTCCCTCTAAAGTCCCACTGTGTGGAATGCACACACACGGTGCACATGGGGGCGGCAGAAGGGGGGGATTGGTTCCAGGTGCCAGTTTGAGCGAGAGCATTAATCAAGCAGACAGATCCTCCTGTCACACACACACCTTTAATGTGCACGCACAATAGAAACTACAAAACCCACCTGCCATTATTCAGCGACTTTGCTACATGCCAAACGTCTGTTTAAGTTACCAAATTTGTCCCTAAATGTTTTTTATAAGAGTGCTATGCGATAAAAGGAAAATACTTGAGAGAAAGTCAGCGCTGATACTGATGTCTGGACACGTTGTAACAAGGTGCTCCACTGATGTCAGCTCAGCCCTCTTTGATGCTCCTTTGCTCATCTTCTTCACCTTCTCCTCAAAAACTGAGCACAATCCCGACTGTCTGTGTTGACACTCCTACGCGTTAGAGGTTACACCAACTAAATAATCAGAATTGCTTCAGTGCATTAGTGCTGGAAAGTAAGGTTATATATTTAGGAGTCTGGCCTGAGTCGGAGGGGATACCGCATTCCTTTAAGATTAAACTAACAAGCCAAAAAACCTGCCCTTTTCTCCGGCACGGGGAAGAACAGGTAAGGCCTTGTGTAGATGCTGTGGCCACGCTCTCACTCACATCGTTACACGCTGAACCCAAACATCCAGGAGGCTCAACACTCCATATTTCCCCGTTATAGAAACACGGGAGTGTGGAAGCAAGGCCGCCTCGGCCTATTTGAAAGGGGGGCAACGGGGGAAACGCTGCTATTCAAGCCTTTCCTGTGGTTTGCCATATCAGCTCCGCTTTAAGTCATCTTCTGACTTAAACAACTAAAATAAAACATAAATGCCAAGAAGAAAAAAAATGGAGGATGTGAAAAGAAAGAGCAGACTGCTTTATAATACTGGTGTTATGTTTCATTAGGGTGAAGCCGTTCCAAGATAGACCAAATTTTCAAAGTGTTAGGTAGTTACTTCCTCTCTGAGGGCTTATATCGGATAACGGTAATTCACCCAGCTTGATGCTATTGAAATGGATGAGTGGCTGCAGGATCTTGTTAAGTGTGAAAATAGCACAGCGACGCTTTAAAAGCTTCACTGGTTAACGCAATGGCATTAAGCTACCCGGTAATTATGGTGCATTTAAAAATCATAGCTATGTGCAGAATGAGTTTGCAACGCTATCCAAAAATACGCACCAATTTGGCTCTCATCTCGCCAAAACACCAACGGGATATTGAACATTTGCACTGATTTATAGCAAGCGAGGCGTTAGCACTTTTTTTAAGCAAGTGTTCAAATGTTTATTGGCCCTTTAAGGAGATTGTTTTTGAGTCTAATGTCAATGCTTTGAATAGGCAGAACCCTACGATAAGCACTCAGCTGGCAGGTTACCTTATCATAATAGTGTAATTAGCCCCAGAGCGACTGAATATTAGGACAGAACAAGAGATAATATACAGTGCACTGTGAGTATTTACACTGAGTTCTACATTTGTTGTTGCAGTCTGCATATTACAGAGATGAGAGTAATCTCCCTCATTTCACTGCTTTATTTTGAAAGTAGTGAAGCAGACATTGTACCACATCGAGACCACAAAGCACAGCGATTCACAGCAAAGACACCGCATTTATAATTTCAGAAAGCAGCAGAGGCTTTCTCAACGTTCGTTCCCCTTTAGTAAAGTATATCAACCCTTTATTATTTTTTAAAATGACAGAAAACTCTCCACAACTTTCACATCACACTCGATTTTCAGACCGTAAAAATCACAGCTTACGTTATTCCCACGACGCTTTCATTTAGACTTTAATAACAGCCTAAAGTCTATTTTTGGGCACAATCAGCCTCACATTCACAGTACATTTGAGAGAATTACACACCAATTAATCTATCTTTGATTAAACCCCGATCACATTAACACTCCCTGATTACCCCGAGGAATCATGTAGGCTAATGTAAACCATCAGCACTAATAAGTTCTAATAGCTGGCGCAGCTCGCAAACACAAACAGCGCTATTTTACTCCATCAATATGACCCTGCTGGGATTAAATAGCATGTTTGCCTCAGAGGTACAATTAAGCGATGCTAAATAGAGTTCCTTTGAGCCTGGAGTTAAGGGAAGAGTCTCCGCTGCACAGTAGCAGCCAGTGAAGCCCTCACATCGTCCTCCCCCCACTCCCCCGACCCATCCCCCGGCATTTTCAAATTACCTATTGATGAGTGGGCTTCACGTCTCTCCACGGGTGGATGAGGGGGTGGGAGGGGTGAGGCGAACGGGTGGGAGGTGGTGGTGGTGGTGCGGTGGGATGTCTGGTTCACTTTTAAGACGTCTCCAAGAAGCAGGCCTGTGGTTAGATCTAAGGCAACACTTATGCAACAGAAGCTCCCTTTCTCAAATACATATATACGGTTTCCCTGCAAATTATCCGAGATTTTCTTCGGGGGGGAAAGTTTTCCGCCTGGAGTTTTCAGATATTTACCCACATCGTCCCCGCTTTCTTTCTTTTGATGTTGTTGATTCGGGTCCGTCTGTGTGTAAGCACTCCTTTCCCCCCCCCCCCTCTCGACTGCGACTGCACGGCTTTGCCGAACGATAATTGCTCCCATGACTTAATTGTCTATATGTAATTAAGTTTGTAATAGAGAAAAGAGGCACTTAAATGTTCCCCGGAGAGGCACGGTGGCTGAGTGGGTGCCACACATGTTGAAGATTATTCTGCCCTCTCCATCTGATCTGCCAGTATGAGGAGTTATAAAAAAAATGTATTCAAAGCAATTAAATTAAAATTGCCTCATGTAAATGCCAAGACAAATTTTAATGAGCCCCCTCTACTTTAATTTGGAATATTTGCCCGTTCCCTCAAGTCAGCTCAATTTATCGCTGCACGGGAATGTAGGCTCGACTCTAAATTAAAAATGTCCTTAATGAACACAAATATACAGACGGATGGAGTAATGTGGCTTTCTAACTACAAAAACAGTATTTTGTGCTCTCGGCAAACCGGCTGACGCTGGGCAAAATGATCCAGGAGAAACACGGGAGCGGGGGGACTTGAAGAAAATATGTAAAATCAACAAAAGTCAACGCTCCAGCTCTCTTTATATCCACTTCATGCATTTTAAGTTCACAGGAACTGATAAGGATGCTTACAGATGTAAATATTTATGCCACAAAATCCACGTTTTACGTTCTTATGCAAGTCAAATGAGTTCAACGTTACTTTTTCCCCTTCCTTTTTTTGTTTGGCTAAAGCAAAAAAATATCCAGGGTGCCATTCCTAATTTTTTGCCAGTTCAGATGCAGCACAGTACACTACATTTATTTATTCAGAATTATAAATACAACAGAAAGAACTGGTGGTCTTGCAAAATCACACCGTGCCGTCAGGGGGGCTTTTTGTGGTTGCACTGACAGATTTACTACCCAGATGTTCATAAACAGGGGCAAAGTCAATGAGGCGTGGCACGGCATCAATCAGCAAACCTTGATGTCTGAGAACTGATCAGGGATTATCATCCTTATGGGGTGTCTTCTCTACCTGAGCATCTGCACACATCTGCTCTTCTCTCTTCACCGTCTGCCTCTCCCACGGCGTGCTTTCAATTTCCTGCACTGCTGCTCCTCTCCTCTCCTTCTCCTGCGCTCCGACCCCCTCCACCGCCCTCCCCCCCCGAGACACGGCGAAAGGTCAGGAGGTTAACATGGTAATAGGTGGTGGTGATTGGTAGAAGACGCTCACTCTCTCCCAGCTTTCAGAGTGTATTAGGAGCCACCCTGCTTCTGTGCGGAGCAGGAGCCCAGAAGAACAGCTGTGTCTGACCACCGAGCGACTTCTTAAAAACATCTTTTAAACATTTGATTTGGACAAGACGAGCGGGAGGCTATGGACCGGAGCGGGAGGCAGGAGGGCGGCGGGTTGGGGGGGGGGGAGAGAGGAGGAGGTCGTCTATTAAGCTGAGCCTGTCTATTTCTTGTGTCGCAAGGGAAGGAAAATGTTTGTTTAAATTTGAAAATTCATCTTGTAAACCATTTATTTTGCTGATTGAATTAGACTGTGTAAAGAACCTGTCACAGTACAATAGAGCAAACCCAAAACACAGGCTGCAGCCTGGAGAACGCAAGCTGGCCTTCACAGGTAGTTGAAAATCATTAGGTTGTCACTGCTACCGTTCACAGGTTTTTGGATTTGTTTTGCTTCTACTTCCATATAGATCCACTTCAGGAAGGAGGCACAATCTTGTATTTATTTGGAAGATATGATATTAAGAATATATATTATTAGATATTAGATCATCACATTAAGAATAACGTAATTATTTCTTTGGTTGTAAAAGTGCAAATTAAGAGCTTCTTACACACACGAAAGACATTTCATCTTTTTATCTGTTTGTGTAGAAGTGAATAAAGTCAAACACAATCACTGTGATACGTTTACATTAATCATTATAGACTTAAGCACCGAATTCATAGAAAGGAAGTCAGCATGGATCAACTTCGTGTTCAATCTGGATTTATGTCTGTCGAGTAAATGCTCCCTGGAGCCTGCAGAAATCGACACCGATTAATTAACGACAGCAGCGCAACTAAACAATTTCAGGAAGCGATTACAGATCTTTCTTGGCAAACTAATCAATACTTCTTCTCTATGCGCAAGCACAGGCGCCCAACACACACAGCCCAGTAATCCCCCCACATCTTGTTCCAATGCCCCACTGTAAACTCCCTTGTGCAGCGTCTGTTTACGTCTGTCAAAAATATCACCCGTGCCTTTGTTTTTGGTTCCGCAATGGCATCGCTTTGTAAATCTAAGGGTATGTTGCACAAACATATCATCTCCCTCTTTGGAAAATATTTATAAACATCACATAGAATAAATACTGGAATCTCTATGGGCAGATTTTCTTTTCTTGTTTTTTTTTTGGGTGCACAAAGAAAAAAGAGAAAAAGCCTTGATGATAGTTGGGTGTTTTGTCCGCCACAAAAGCTTGGACCTTGACAGCGGGGTCCTCCATGACCTCAGCTGATCCCCTCCACTCGTCTGGACCCAAAACATCAGACCAGTTCCAACATCTTCGCCCGCTTTCCTCGAACCCCATTAATTCCACCACCCAAGCCTCACCACCTGACCCCAAGTCCTTCCTGTGACCCGAGCCCCCCAACCCAATCCAGACACAACAGGGAGCAGGAAAGTGGTACTCACCCCAGAAGAAGTTTTGCTGACATGGTGTCACTGTGCTGAAAAGGCTGTTAGATGCCATAGCTGCCTCTGGTTGCAGCAAGCCCCACTTTTGTTCTTCTGTGGTTTCCTTGACCCTTGACACGTCCTAAACCAAGAGCACGCAGCATGTCATGAAGAAAAAAAAATGGAAAAGCCATCCACAAGACATGCTTTTACGTATCAACTATTTGGATGACCACAAGTAACAACCAGGTCTGGTTTTATAGAGGAAAAAAAAATTGCAGAGACAAATATCGCCTTTGCGGATAGATCAGATGGTGTCGGACTTGCTTGCTTGGCGAGTGTGGTTGGAACGTACTTACTCGCTTAGCGCCGTCCTTGTGACTGGTGCTGGCCCGCGACGATTAACCATTTACACTCCAGGTTGCCCTCAAACACCAACCCCGAGCCGCACGTCTGTGGTTCTGTGGTTGTTTGGGAGGCGAGCAGAGCCCTCACACAACCCAAAAGGCACCAGCTTTAAAACTCGTCTCTTTCCTGCCCTCCATGTGCCGTCACTGGAGAGCCTGGGTCACATGCCCTCTGACGTCATCACGGCACAGCAGTTGAGTTGGGACAGCCTACCGTTGTGGCTTTCTTCCCTCTCCTCTCCTTGGACTTTTTTTTCCTCTACTCTCTGGCTCCCCTCCTCTCTTGCGCGTGGTTCGGCAGCATTTCCAGGTTCTCTGGGGATCGGGGTCTGACGCTCCCATGAGTCAGGAGGCTTCAGTGGGGGCAGCTTGTTCAACCGCCCATGCCTCCTCAGCATATGGGGAGCAGTGCTCTCTCTTGGGTTGGTCTCCCTTCACTCTTTCATCCCCCTCCCTCCTCACTCTCTCTCCTCAAACTCTCTCTCTCCCTGACACTGCTGCTCCTTCCCTCAACTCCTTTAGCAGGCTGCCGTGCTGCTCCTGTCTGCCTCTGAGCAGGGAGAGCTCAGCTTGGTAAGATTTGAGGGTGTGAGTGAGGAGTGAATGGCTGGCTGGCTGGTGGTGGTGTGAGACTGGGTGTGTACGCGCGTGTGTTTGTCTGCAACAGAAAGAATTGGGGAAGAGAGGAAAAAGCTGGACGAGCGCATGTGTGTGAAGGGAAAGCGGAGGTGGTGTGACGCTCTGCTTATTTACTGAGGAGCGTTTCTGAAGAGTCGTCTCGGTGCAGCCTGAATTTGTTCTTTCTCACTCCTTGCACGTTGCTGTGTCACAAACAGTAGTTATGTCACCGCGTTATTACCGTAATAGCCGTGTTTGTGCATGTATGCATCCAAGCTTATACTGAGCTTTCATTGGCTCTCACTGAAGCAGCAGTCAGGGGGGCGATTCCCGTAAGAGGCCATAGATCATGGCCACCTGTCTTTTCTGTAAAAGAGATGTCTTCTAACAGGAGACACACACATACTATCACCCTGCCAAGAACGGCCTGCCAACCTGTAGCGCAGAGCAGGCAGGTCTCGACAATTAACAGTGAATCATCACACGCTCCCCACACACACACACACACACACACACACCGATTCCCACACCCTCGCACATCTCAGCACGGTTTGTCTTTTGATCCCTGATCACAGGTGTTTGTTACAACACATCACAAAAACGCAGACGGGGTGTTAGAGGAGAAGCAGAGGAATGTGTGGAATGAAGCTGGCAGTTCAGTCAGGTTGAAAGTGTTAACAGTATCTTAATCATTCTTTCATTTGCCAGCAGGCATGTGTGACTAAGCAGCAAAGAGTCGAGCAGCTCCTCAGCCTTTTGTCTTTCTGTCTTAGGAGTTGTTTTTGCCAGTTGAAACGTTCTCCCTTTAATTAGCCGTTAGAATAAACCTATCAAATGCTTATAATTTATGAGATGATAGCCATTCATGTAGGTAATTTTGCTTTTATGTGACAGTTTCTTTTAATATTCTACCTAGGCATTGTTACCTGTGCCAATACACACTGGAGAACAGTCAACTTTTATTTATGTGGCTCACCACATTCATTCATTAAACCTACAAAGAAACAAAAAGAAGCAATAAACATATTAAGAGATACTACGTCCAGCTACTATGGAAAATACTCTTGTTGTGAGTGAAGATTATTGGGGGTGTTTCTTAATAGAAATGATACAAAGAAGCTCCAATGATCCAATGACACTGGGTTCTGTGGGTTGTTCATGCTACTTGTGATTTAAGAAAAATAATATATAATTCAGGCCCTGCTAATAATGTATGTGTCGATTGTAATGTATCCATACTGCTCCTGGTTTGGCAGGAGAAAATCACTCTCTATACACACAGATACACATTTTAGAAACAAATTAGAATAAGTGTTTTTTTTATTTAACAGTCTGCTTTTAAATACTATATTAAAAATAGACAGCACATTAAAATTTGGGTGTTTTTAAAAAAACATATAAAATAGCATTTAAATATCATGCTTAAGCAACAGTCATGAAAAATTTAGATCAAAGCCAAAGTCCACAATAAACAAATGTATCACTGTATCTCAAAAAAAGACCTAAACACACAGTCAACAAATCAATTAACACTACTGTGTAAAAACTAAGCATACTGTCATATTCTAGCAATTGAGTCTGAGCCCTTTTTGTTTCAAATACTACTACTAATATGTCAAACATAAATTATAACACCACTCCCCCTCCCCGAGAGGCACAACAGCATTTCCACAAGTCTTTGCCACCGACCTTATTTTCGTACAGCGAAACATTTTCCTTGGCGCGGTGCTTTGTAAATATTTGCTGTCTAAAACAAGAACATGCCTCTTGAGTTGCAGCGCATGTTACAGTATCCTTAGGGAAGGGCCATTCAGATCCTGCAAACACACCGACTATCACAGACAGTACCTGTTTCCGTGGCGAGATTTAATCGATCGTGTCATCCGTGCAGTTTACATTCACTCGAAATAGAAAATATTTAAAACCCCCAGAAGCAGCCTTCTGCAGTTGTTAGACGTTCTAAGTTTCAGATCACAGCAGTGCAGCAGGAAAGACAGACGCTTGCAGATCTGGATCAGTTTAGTGCTCGATACTTTAAGTATTTCAAGAATAATATTTAAGGTTATGTATAAACATTTTTAGGGTTACTGCTAATGGATGCTTTTCCGTCAGAAGTATTAAACTTTAGGACAGAGTCCAGCACCACCGAGTGCTGCTGAGCCACAGTAAATTGCATGCAGTTTGATGGGGATATAATTTGCACATCGTGATTGAATCTAAAACATGGAACGAAAAGTAAAGCATAAATGTCAAGCCCCACCCACATGGCAGGAAACATAACTTCTTGGGTGGCACGGCATGTGATAAACAACCTTGATGGCGAAAATCTGAACTGTGATGATGCTGTAGTGTCAGATATCTTGCATGAATTCTGTCCGGGCTGCACAGATTTCAACTTTGCAGATGCCCGCCTCCCCCCCGATACAGCAGCAAAGATTCGTTGAAGTCGGCCCATCTCGCTGTCAGGTCAGAGGTTCACACACCTTATGAAAAACCACTGTGCACTTTTCCAGCACTGAAACTGCTGGTCTTCAAATCTGAAGATTTAACTCCCTCTAGATCAAATCCAGAAGACATCCAAATGAAAGGTTCTGACTTTGTTGGTATAAGAATTGTTTTTGGAACTTTGTGCAGTTCAGCAAAGCTCACTTGAAAAGCTATTCTTCAGATTTAAGTCGGCTTGATTGGAAGAATTTTTCTTTGGAAATTATGTTGACGAGAGAAGAGCCAAACACGGCAAAACCCATCCATGCTGGTATTTAGAGCTCATAAAAACACTGTTTTTATATATATATTTATATATTTTGCACATCCAGGCCTATGTATAAATGTATAAATGCAGTAAAAGGAAATACTTAACTATACCTCGTCGCTTGGGGGTGTGCTAACAGTTTGAAGCTTTATTCTGTAACATTCGTACATCTTGCTGTCAAAAAAAAAAAAAGAGAGAGATTTTATGTGCAGGTAATAATGTTAAAGGCTGAAATATAATGTGGAATATAATATTTCATTCATTACTGGTTCTCCACTGGTGGCCGTACACTAAGCTTGCTATACTTGTGTGCGGCGCTGAAGAGCTTGGCCATACTCTGAGCTCTGGCCAAGGTCTGCCCTGAGGACTGTGGTTGATGGCCCACCCTGCCAGACACTTTCCCTCTTCTACCACTCAGGACCACACACCTTCAAATGGACTCGCTTTGTTATCACAAGCTCTCGCAGACACATAATAGAGGTATCGTGTGTTGGAGCGCGCTTAAAAAACGACACATGCTATTAACGCAGCATGTGTGTAATGCAGTGCTGCTGTTTCCTCGCTCTGTCACAGCAGATGACCTTCGCAGATGACTGTTTTCAAAGAAAATTATTTCTGAAAAATATTGGGGGATAATGATACCTAAGATGGGTTAAAATGAACTCCGGCAGAGGCTGTCTGTATTCGTCTCGTCGCGAAAGCTAAAAATGACGTGACATAATTAGCCCGGAGCGAGACATTACACACACGGACGGATTACAGTATTAGAAAAGGAAGGGCTTATTAATAGCCCCGTTGGCTCGTGTTGTGTACTCTCTCTGGCGAGGCATCAGAACGGCCCGGTCGGGCAAACAGGCAGGTACAGTGATTCACTTTAACAGGCGACATCTGTAAAACGCCAAGGTAGTTTACACTGCAGCCGGGCCCGAATTAACGTGCTTTCGTTGGAAACAAACACCACTTGCAATCAGCTTCTGTTGGCCACCGCGCCACTGGTGTGAACGTAAATATCCCCTTACGCTGCTGCTGAGGCAGAACGGTGACCTGAAGCAACAGAATAAAGCGAGCGCCACGCAGAGGTTCGCTTCAACGGGATCCAAAACTCATGGAAGTGAAAAACTTAATCTATCACGCCGTTTCGCCAAGAGGATGTTGATGTTCTTTGTGAATTGTTTGGTGAAGTACGGTATGGTATAATCCTAATGAAAAGTAGATATTTTTCTTTTGGAGTCCAGCAGCGGTATCTACATCTTCCAGTGACTTAAGGACCTTTCTTGTGGTGTCTGGACAGCTGTTTTTGGAGTCACAGCTATGAGGGAAAATAAAGTCGGCCTTTAAGTAATAAGGGGAAATGTTTAATATCGAATGGCGCGCGCACAACCTAAACACACATTAAAAATAGCTCTTGGAGTTGTGATTACATAAAATTGCAAAAAAGGAGAAAGTCAGATCACTGGTGGAGGCTGCGATGAGGAGGCTGTGGCTGACCACCGAGAGACTGAGCCATTTCTTCTTTTTTTCCCCCCTTCTTCCATTCCTCATTTTAATCAAGGGCCAGTCCAGGATAAACAGTGCCTACCTACACTGCAGTTCAAACAGCGAGGCCCGCTGAGACCCAAGCGATGATTTCTAAATGTTCACTGACAAGTTGGTTTAATTTGTGTGCTAAGTAGATGGAGTTTGACTTATATATATCTTCCTTACTCTGGCGTGCATACCAGTCTCCCGCTATTTCTCCACCTCTGTGAAACTTCATGGTGCTTTTTGTATGAAAAGCATACTGGTCCTCCACAAATCCTGCTGTCTGGTTTATATATGCCATGCTGTGTTAAAGGTGAGGACAGGTCCTGCCGCTGAGGCCTGAAATGAAACTTACAGCAGCTTCTTCAGACCAAAGACCATGACTGAGGACCTTGGTGATGCTCCTGCTTCTACTCTATTCAGATTTTCTCTACAGTCCGCGTCCACTGAGACCGGTACAGTATAGTTGCGGCCGCCTGAAACCCTGTCATTGTGTGGTCAGTTGTCAACAGCTGAGAGATTTTACTATTGCTGCTAAGGCCAAGGTTGACAGAGTTCAAGTGGCTGAACTGCTAAGTCAGCATTATAATTACAATGCATCGATGATACAACTGTACGGCAACAAGGCCCGGGAGTCACATGACGCCCCCGGTCACATGATGTCGTCACTCCAGGCAAATGTCAATAACAGAAATGACTGTGTGTCATTCATCTCGTGCGCTAGGAAGAATAAATTAACTCTGCGCTGGCCGTGACTCAAATCTGGGGGTGACAACAGCCAATCCCAACCTGAATGAGCTTTCAGATGAGCTGCCGATTATGACTCTCACAAACTCAGTTTACTTGTTGAGGAGAACAAAGTGTGCCTGATAAAGGCAGACAGTGCTCTAGAGAAACAAGCTATTATGAGGAGGAGTTCGGTGCTGTGTCACTGACAATGCAGCAAACAAAAGGCTCTGTTGTCTTCTCCAGCCGGTGGGTTATTTTTTTCTTTTTTATTTTTGTGGGGCTTTTGTGATGGATAATTGCCCTCATCACATGATTTCATAACGCTGTGACTCGTCTTTCAGTCCCCGTGTAAGACAATAACAAGATAAAAAAAAACAAAAAAAAAAAACGGGGGGAGGCGTAGGGAGGTCTAAATCTGAATTTTTGACATTGTTAGAAGTGGCCGCTTTTCTTCCTTGTGGTGTATAATTTTAGAAAGATGTACGAGCAGGACGCTGACTTGAACCAGTCATAATACAGCCTGGAGCACAGGCACACAGGCCAGCTCCCAGAGTTCACTGGCGGCATTGTCTTAGGATAATCACACAACTGTACCATAGTTTATGGCCTTACATCTTATTTATATCAGAATATCAAATTCAAATCATATGGGGCTACTCCAAAGCCACGCTAACCTAGATTTATAACGACAAAAAGAACGCTGTCATGGTGTTTAGGATTGTACACATTTTCCTATTTTATTAACAATAAAACAGTAGAACAATGAGCACTGTTTCGGTTTCGGGATTTAAAAGGTGATATTTATCACCTGCATCTCTTGTAAGATTAATGTTTCCGTCTTGCTGACAGTATTATGCTAAAGTCTGCTGAAACCCAGTACAAATGAGTGTCTGTGTTTCTACCCCAAGGACTGGGCTGAACTGTAAACATTGTTCTCCACACAAAGCCGACTGTACGTGCACAGCGGTAACCCCCGGGGCATTGTCTATTAGATGTTTGGTAGGTATGCAATCCTCCTTCTGAGTCAGCAGAGACCAATCCAGGACAAGCCAACTGAGGAATGTATTTACTCCTCGTGGAGAAAACACTTCACTTCAAACAGAAAGCACCTATCATGTTATGATTATAATACATGTAGGAATTTCGCTTATTTAAGAGCGTAGTGGAATACACAGGAATGCATATATTACAGTATAGACAGCACGAAACACGTTCCAATATGCTTTGTTGTAACTCAAAGCAGGTTTTAAGCGACAGCAAGAAAGTTAGAAAGAGTCCATGCAACAAAGTGTGCGACAGGAAATCTTTATATTATATGTAAACAAATAAGATTTGCAAGTTAAATTATGTAGCAGTGTACCAAGAGTAAATACAGTTAAAAAGTTACCACTAGGATGTCTTGTTTTTCATGTTTGAAACAAATTTGCTACTATTAACACTACCTTATAAGGTCATTAGTAATTCAGTGGCGTCAATCTAAAAATATACTGATATGGTTTGTCCAAATCTAGGATTAAAAACCCAAAGTAAACATCTGCACGTGTTCAAACACAAACACACAAAGCGTGACATGCAGTGCATGTTTTTGATGTTGACAGTTGGTGCCATCTGTGAATGGAGCCTTGTGGTAGCAACATATTTGCATGCAGCATGAAAGATCATTCATGAGATCTAAACTGGCAAAAAGAGCCTAATGCAGTTTCATTTTCCTCGTACGTTTCTGCCTGCTGTAAGAGCGCCGTCTTTATTTCCAAACGATGCACAAAGCTACAAACCCTTTTTATCCCCGCAGCCTTAAACTGATCCAAACTTTTGAAGGGTACAGCCACAGTTAAATGAGGTTTCTAATATGTGTGCTTTGAACTCGACACTCACATAATGTTGCCTCTACAGCCCTATTTTGCAGTTGGTGGTTTTGGGATGTGTAGCTGTGAATTACAATGACTCCCTTTTCTTACTCTCAAAACATTCCTGCAGCCTGTGAGATGAAATGCTGGAATCCGAGGCATGATGCTAATTTGAAGACAGAATAAATCTATAAATCTGACTTAGTCTCTTGCCTGGGGATATACCGCCATGATAATTACAGGTTGACTTTACAGACATGCAGACATCTCTCATCTGTGTTGCTAATAGTATAACCAGCAGGCTGCTACGTGCTCACTCAATGTCTAGCAGTAGGGGTGAGCGGAGGTAAGCTGTAACAATGATATCATTATAAGTAGAAATTGGTCGGCTCAAATTGCATGTTGTGATGGCAAAGATTTACGGCAGTTTAAAGAGAATTATCTGTTTGTCGTTACACCGTGTGTCGTTAATGAATAATTCTGGAATAACCAATTAAAAAGAAACATTCACCAAATCCAGATGTTACGTTTACGGTCGGGCATTAACTGGCAGCCAGAATTAAAACATATTGGGGAATATGCTGCAGTGCTTCGATAGTCCCTGGCAAACAAACACATGTCCCCTTCAACTGGCAGTGTGGCTATCTGAGGAAGATCTGACACAAAGCATAACAGATGATATGGGAGGACATTGCTGCATCTGGTTGCAGTTAAATCCTTGTTTTGCTGTGTCCTTCAGACTTGGTGCCATAGGCCCAACAGCTCAAGCGAGTAGAGTTCATATGAACACAAAACCAACATGTGGTGCCTGGAAGACTCCCCACAAAGGTCAGCTCCAGGACTCACCGGCCCAGGAGACAATGGATCAGGACAGGGTGGATTGGATCTGTAGTGCAGGCCGTGGAAGAAAAAACACTATAAAGGCTTAAGGCATTAAAGGAGACCATTGGCCACTTGGGGAGGTTTACTGAGCTAGAATTTTAGAGACGAGGCAAAAAGTAGACGCGCTCAGATTTAATCTACCCTTCTAAAAAAAGAATAAAAATGAAAAAAAAAAAGTATGCTTTTCCTGTTTCTCTTTTTCTGTGAAGATGAGGGTTTTCTCAGCTGACTGGGTGGGCTGGATGAGCTCCACATTGGTGACCAATCAGGACAGGTAAGCCTTTCGTCAAACCCATCAGACTCTCTGATTCTCTAATACGTGACGAATTTGTATGTGCAGCGCTAACATGCTCTGACAACAGTTCCACCCAGGGTCGGTCAGCCTTTCTGCCTCTCCCCCTGTATTTGTAGGAGTTCATCAGAGGCACTTATATTGTTTTTGCATGGTCAGACTTTTCCGGGTATTTTTGCGGCCTCTTGTTTGCACACCTGGCGGAATTGTGAAAGTTTGTCTTGGGTCATGTGTGTTTACACACCCCAGGCCCCAGAGGTGACCCCATCACGCCACCGTCAGGGAGGCCAGCACTTGCGTGTGGCGATTTCCAAAGTGGCCAGGCTTGGAGAAGTGCCACACTGCCTGTGCTGCCTTTCAGCAAACTGGCCCCGCTCTGGCTGCGCCGGGAATGGGAAGGGGGCGTGAGGGGGGGTTACTTGTTGGCAGGGCTCTGCAATGTTTTCAGAAGCACAGATTTCTGGCAGCATCGCTCAATATGATGGAGAAAAATGCCTGCTGCTAATGAAAGCCAGCAGTGTCTCTCCAATTGGACCTCAACCCAAAAGGCATTATGTAACTGAGATACCGTAAACATTTCAAAATTATCTCTCAACAAATTATCAGTGTTTATTTTTTCCACATTATATGTGATGTATTTGAAATAGTTTGTAATTGAAGGAAAAGCTCTGAATGTAGGCAACGTTTCTTTGGAGACCAAGGACATTTAGTCTGCAATTATTTTTCTTTTTCATTAGCAAACAGTGCTTCGGCCAGCAGATTTCAAGAAGGCAAACACCAGGAATATTTTCTAGATGTTATTTGTAAGGACCTAATTTGTATCAATAAGCAGTCAAAATACAAAGACCGACTTCATGGCTTTAGGTCAGTGCTGGCTGTTTTGTTCAGGAGGTAATTAGAGTTCTGCCACTCTAATAAAATCAATATCCTGCCTTATCGGAGACACAGCACCTGCAATAATCAGCGACTTGTGAATGCTTCTCTTTCACTCATGTTTTGACAGTGGTGTTTTTGGCCCGAGCCCAGAGCTACACCTACAGTATATATTGGTCAAATATTTATCTTGTTCCAAAATACGTGGCTATATTGAGATGGGAATAGGGTTAGATGATTTAATGGGCACACCATAGGACTTTCTTGGGTGCCAAAGTTTTGCACTTTTGGTGGTCTTTTCAGACACTCCAAGGGTCGTTTAGGAGACCACGAGATGCCATGATTCAAGACCCACTGAGGGGACATGAAAGTGTGCAAAAGATGGAAGGGTCTGCACAGCAATTACTGCTCATCAAGGCAAATTTCAAAGGGTGACTAAACTGTTGAATGTCTTGCATATGAGAGATTTACAGTTTTTCCCCTTGCTGTCTTCCCTAAAGAGTCGGGGTGGGGAAGAAACATTTTTATGTCTGCACAGACATCACTGCCTCACAATTAACTATAAGCTTTTCTTTACTGGAGGAGATCTTTTAAGATTGTGAAGTTCACCAAAACCTACATTTGAAGAGGCATTCCAGCCTATCCAATGTACATATTTGCTGTAATGTTTACCGACTCCTGCTCTAGTGAAATATTACCATTTGATCCCACTGAAATAACAGAAATGAGACATTAAAGACAAAATCCACCTCAGTCTATATTTGGAATTCTAAAGCTTCCTCTCTTTGACTTTTATGCTGCGGACCAGCATAGAAAATGTGATTTTCCAGCATATTAAATGAACCAACTTGCACTCAAAATAGATTGAAGGAACACTTCATCCTTAAAGCTGTTTCCTCTGGAAGACTCCTTGCTCTATTTGAGAACCGAAGAAGTTTCTAACTCACACATCGCACTTCATATATCACAGTTACTGTCAACTGTCATAACCTTAAAAATAATATTTGTCTTGTTGTATTTTTCTCCATGTCATGAAATTTGATGAAATGATCTAAAGTGTCTTTTTGTGTTGTCTCTTGGATAACCAACCACAGGAATAGACATTTCCACGAGGCACGACTAAAGTTACAGCATGAGGAGAATGAATTAATATATATGAGTTCTGCTTTTTCACTCTAAAATGTGGTACTCTTACCTACCACGTCAGGCTTGGTTTAAAAAGCATTAAAGCTAGTTTTTATTTTCAGGTGTTGATACGAGACAATCTGTGGGGGCCAAATAAATGCACTTCTAAAAAGGGTTTTAACACATTCACACATTGGCTTAGTGTAATTTCTCCATTAAGACGAACATTATGCAAAAGTATTAAAACAAGTATTAATACATGTGTTCAGTGCTAGAAAATAGTCCCTGTTCATTTAATTAGATTTACCTGTTCATTTTTAATATAATAAAATAAAACAAACCTATTTATTTAAACCATGCACACACAACAATTAACACAACAATTAACACACAAATACCCCCCTCCTCCTCCCCCACTATACTGCATTGTTTGCTACACTTTGCGCCATACTGTACTATACTGAACCACTTTAATCTCATATGAAATTTCATATGCTGTTTTCACGACACTCAATAAGGCATTTTAAATTCTGTTATTGCTAAGCTGATTTAGAAATGTTTTAAATTGTCATCAATATCTTTAATATTTTTATTCATGTTTATTCTATTTATTTATTCTTTTATTCAGGTCAGGTGTCACTGGAAAAAAACATGAGATGTAGCCTGAACAGGCATTTAACAGTTACATCAAGATGAAATTACCAATTCATTATTCTCAAATAGTCATTGATATAAAAATCAGCATCATATTAAATGAGCTGTACGATACCATATAGTCCAGAATGGCACTGGTATAAAATCTATGTGATTCATCAAAAAGTGTCGTACCATCATATCAGTGTTATAGCAACGTGATGTTCGCTAACACAAAATAACAGAAGACCAAACATGTCTGAGAACGAGAGCGTCCTTTTTAGTGCCCAAAAAGGGAGTTACTTTATTATTATGGAAGTGCTTTGATTTAGCTTTAATAGTAGCTCACTGAAAAAGAGGGATGGAAAATGCCATTTGCTCTAATACACACTGGTGTCTGCAAGCTGCAAATAATGTTCACTGTTTTCTATTTTTATCTATATAAAAAAAAACAAACCCAAATACTGGTCCTAATCCTATATTGGTTAGACTCTACCAGACAAAGCACTTTTTTGTTTTTGTGGCAAAGTCATGTTTCAGTTTAAAAGACACACCATCACCACCCCAGTTGTTGGTAATGCATTCCCTTTTTAAATTCTGCGACCATACCTCCACTCTTACCATTTCTGTGTGTGTAAAATGGAGAAAAGCACTGTGGGATTCTGATAATCCTCTGTGAACCTTCCTAAATGTTTCATAACATGCAGAAACTTGGGTGGCCATGAAAAATGACATTTGACATTCAGAACTGTTTGCATTCATAACATTTATTACATTAGAGTTCAGCAATGGTAGTTCTTATTTTAATGGGCAGGATTATATGGAAGGCCGTGACGTTTATATTGAATCTGTTGCACCCAATTAGAGAGGAATGGTGGACACAAGGGTCTGCTCATTCACACGAGCCCACCGCCCCATTCACAAATATCCATTGCTCTAATACAACTGCAATGTCTTTGTGTTGTTTCAGGCGCCGTATCACTACGTTTCATTTATTTTGGGGAAAACTCAAAATGAATGATATATGTCATATGTTGTATTATTTAAGCATAAAACCTAATTCAGCAAGACATGATCTTGCACATTACTGCAAGGCTGCAGGGAGTTCAGGTTTCATAGTGTCAGGGCTCTAAAATTGACATTATCTTTTGGTGCGAGTACAAAAATGCCACGGGGGAGTCATCCGAGGCTAAGTGTGAACCGCTATTATAAAGTCTCGAAAGCAGCAGCAGCAGGTATCTTCTCTGACCGGCTCTTATAACCAGGGCCAGGTTTCCCTAAAGCATCTCTGTGCAACAGTAAGTTCATCTAGGTTTCACTGTAAGCTGATGTGCAAACATGATCTCAGTGTTGAGAAACTTAACAGGGCCCTTAAGTCACTGGAGCAATTACTTCAAACAAGAGTAATTTTTTCAACACAGAAAATGTATAAACCATAAACTAGAGCCTTCACCAGATAGCTCAGTGAAAAAAAACAGGCCTCCAGGGAATAAGGATGTCCCACCCAGGCTCATTCTCAGCTGGAGGAGAGAAAGATGGACTACAGCAGATGCTCATTGTGTGTCACATAACTGCATGAATGTGCCTGTATGATATACAAGTGACTCATCTCTTTCTAACAAACGCCTTCATTTTAATTTCAATTTACTGTCATGACAGCTGCAAGATAAAATATCACCAGTGGAGATACAGAGCCGAGTCAGAAAGCACGATGACTACCCACCTATTGAAGGCATGACTGAATATCAGGGCTGCTGCCAAGGGAGGGAGATCCCCTGCTAAACAATATGATATCACTTAATCCTGCTCCTATTCCCTGAGCAGTCAAGCTCACATAGGCTTTCCACTCAGTAGTGATGACTGGGCTCGCTGCTGATGAAAGCGAGCAGAGCCCCATTAAGCCTTAGGACTCATCGGTTCATCTGAGTAATTTGGAACAGGCACAGAATTAGGCGAGTGAGTGAGGGAGACAGACGATAGAGAGAGACAAACAACTGACTAACATATGTAGGATTTCTTCACTTTTGGTGGCATGTATGTTAAGGAAACAATGTGCAGTACACAGAGGGGTATTTGGTTTGATCTTTGGACATACATACATACAAGTCACTGTTGGAAACTGTGCTTTGTGAAAAGAGCCAAGACCAAGTAATAAATTTAAATTATTTAGAGTACAAACAAAGGAGAACAAGTTCCACAGACAAACAGTGTGGATTAATGACTAGTTACTGGGCACACACATTCACAGCACATATAATTAAGTCCATTTGTTTTTGGACAATGACACACTTTTTCTTATTTTCAATCAATCAATCAATCAATCAATCAATCAATCAATCTTTATTTATAAAGCACTTTTCATACAGAAAAAATGTAGCACAAAGTGCTTTACATAGTTAAAAGCAGCCCACCCCACCCTCCAACTCACTCCCCACACTCTCAATACACATATATCCCCCCACCCCCACCCACACACACATACACACACGCGCACACTTAAAGAGTAAAAATTGGGCTGGGCTCGCATGAGCCAAGTGAGGAAACATTATAACAGAGAGCCGTCTGCACCGGGAGCCGGTCACAGACCGCAGCCTCCGGGCTGGGCACACAGCAGGAGGGAGGCCAAGGAGCCCCCCAACCAGGCTGAGAGGACCCCAGAGACCCAGCAGCCACGGTCAATAACAGCCCCGGTGCAGAGAGCGCCCTCCGAGGAAACACTGGAGATATGACGCAATACAATATATACAGGGTAAAATGATAAAATAAATAAGAACAGGATACAATATAAATATAAATATAAATAGAGTAAGAAGATTAAAAAATGAATAAGAATAAAATCTAAAAATATTAGGTAAATCCTAAATTAATAATAGAATGACAGGATAGAATAAATAAGCATAAAAAATAAATAAACGCTAAGTAAAAGCTAAATTAAAAAGGTGGGTCTTGAGCCTGTTCTTAAAAACATGTACGTTCTCTGCGGCCCTGAGCTCCTCCGGCAGGCTGTTCCACAGACGAGGACCATACCACTGAAAAGCTGCCTCTCCGTGAGTATGTGTCCTGACTTTAGGGACAATCAAAAGGCCAGTACCAGAGGACCTCAGGGTCCGCGAGGGTTCGTATGGTAAAAGCAGATCTGAGAGATAAGAAGGCCCAAGGCCATTAAGACATTTAAAAACCAATAAAAGAACTTTAAAATCGATCCTGAAACACACGGGGAGCCAGTGCAGCGATTCTAAAACCGGTGTAATGTGGGCCCGCCCTCTGGTCTTCGTCAGCACACGAGCTGCCGAGTTTTGCAAGAGTTGTAAAGTTGAAATATTCTTCTTAGGAAGACCAGAGAGCAGGGCATTACAGTAATCAATGCGACTGGTAATAAAAGCATGCATCAGCATCTCCGTGTTGGCCCGAGAGAGAATAGGGCGGACTCTGGCTATATTTTTTAGATGATAAAATCCAATTTTGGTTACATGTTTAACATGTGGGATAAAACCAAGCTCAGAGTCAAAAATAACACCCAGGTTTTTCACTTGTAGCGAAGGACATAGTGAAAATGCCTCTAATTTAGACAAGAGTTTCTCTCTCTGAGCCTCAGGACCGACGATTAAAACTTCAGTTTTGTCCTGGTTAAGTTGTAAAAAGTTTTCTGCCATCCAAGATCTTATATCCAAGATACAGTTAAAAAGGGCATCCATTGGTCTGGTGTCATCAGGAGACACGGAGATGTACAGCTGCGTGTCATCAGCGTAACTGTGAAAGTTCACTCCATGCCTCCTGATGACACTGCCGAGAGGGAGCATATACAAATTAAAAAGTACAGGGCCTAGAACCGACCCTTGAGGCACACCACATGTCATTTTATGGATCTTAGAGGAGCATGTATCCATACTCACCATAAAAGATCTGTCAGAGAGATAGGAAGTGAACCAGTTGTGTACAGCACCAGAGAGGCCCACCATGTGTTTTAGTCTGTTTAAAAGAATAGCGTGGTCTACTGTATCAAAGGCTGCGCTTAGATCCAGTAGCACCAGGACTGAGAGCTTTTGGGCGTCCCAGTTACATCTAAGATCATTTAAAACCTTTAGGAGAGCTGTCTCTGTGCTGTGGTTCACCCTAAATCCAGACTGGAATAGCTCCAGGATCTGTCTATCATTGAGAAAATCAGTAATCTGAGTAAAAACAAGTTTTTCTAAGACTTTACTTAAAAATGGTAAGTTGGATACAGGTCTGTAGTTATTAAAATCATTACAATCCAAATTGCTCTTCTTCAGAAGGGGCCTCACCACCGCCGTTTTAAAGGCAGCAGGGAAGACACCCAACTGAAGAGAGCAATTCATCATGTATAAAAGCTCAGCCTCAAAAAATCCATAAAGTGTTTTAAAGAGTGAAGAAGGGATTGGATCTAAAAGACATGTGGTGGGTCTCACTGTGGAGAAAACCTTCTGAAAGTTCTCAGCATTAACCAGGACAAAGCTGTCCAGTGTCTCCTCAGGTACAATCGAGCCCTCAGATGTGTTTACAATCATATCGCGATTAGATAAAATATCAGATCTGATGGCGCTGATCTTTCCCCTGAAGTGGTCTGCAAACTGCTCACAGAGCGAGTCTGTGGGGGTTCTTTGGGAGCTGTTAAAATCAGGGTTAAATAAATGATCTATGGTGGAAAAGAGGACCTTGGGATTATTTTTGTTAATACTGATTATTTTGGCGAAGTATGAATTTCTTGACTTCCTTAATGTATTATTGTACATTTTAAGTTGCTCGGAAAATATTTGATGGTTGATATTATTTTTATTTTTCCTCCATCTCCTTTCTGCTGCCCTGCAATTTCTTTTGAGTTTTTTGACTTCTTCGTTTCTCCAGGGTGATGCATGTTTTACGTTAATCTTTTTGGTGGTGAGTGGAGCAACGGAGTCAAGGCTTTTCTTCAGTTTGCTGTTAAAATAACTAAAAATCAAATCGCAGGGTGCAGGTAGAATCACAGGGGGGCAATTGACTAAAACCCTGGTAAAATTTGCAGCCACTTCAGAGGTTAGATAGCGCCTCCTCACAGTTCGCACTGAGGTCTTCCGCTGAATAAAACCGGTGATGTTAAAAAACACACAGTAGTGGTCAGAGACAGCCAAGTCAACAACAGAGGACACGCTGGTGGACAGCCCATGGGTGATGACCAGGTCCAGAGTGTGTCCTTTTGTACACAACCACAGTGGATTTTAGAAAAAACAATCATGATGTGATTGAAGGACAAGCTTTCAAAGGGTTTGACAAAATAACAGAATTAACTGGTTGGCAATTACAGCCATGCATACACTGAAGCTCCATTTTCAGAGGCTCAAAAGTAATTAGACAACTGACTGACAAGCAGTATCATGGCCAGGTGAGGTCTTTTCTTTTGCTAATCCATGACAAATTAGGCAGACAAAAGATCTGGAGTTGATTCCAAGAGCTGAACCTGAATTTGGTAGCAGTTCACTATAAATCCCAACATGAGGTATGTCGATACAGGTGGTCAGAAAGATTACAAAAAAGCCTAAGGAGCATTCAAATCAAAATCATCTAACCAAGTCAAGAACACTTTCCAGGAGGTAGGTATGAATTGTGAAGGTCTACAATCAATAGTCGCCTTCATGAATGTAAATGTAGGGGGTTTTACAACAAGGTGCAAACCACCGGTTACACTCCTGGTCAGGAAGGCCAGATTAGACTTTGCCAGAAAAAAACAACAAAAAAAAACAAAAAAAAAAACTTTGTGGACACAGTTGTGGAAAAAAATTAATAAAAAAAATCTTCAGTCACATGAAACCAAGATTAACTTGTGCCAAAATGATGGGAGGAGAAAAGTATGGAGAACGAAAGGAACGGCTCACGATCTAAAGCATACCGAATTATCTTTCAACCATTGTGGAGGCAGTGTTATTGTATGGACATGTACGGTTGCCAGTGGAACCGGGCCACTAGCGTTTATTGATGATGTGACTGTTGATAGAAGTAGCAGGATGAAGTGTGCAGGGATACTCTCCCTGCTCAGACTCAGCCACATGCTGCATAACTGGACAGTACTCACAGAGTAAATGGATAATGCTTAAAAGCATACTTGAAATGCAACCCAAGAGTTTGTCAAGGCAAATAAATCGGATATTCTTCAATGGTTAAATCAGTCACCTGATCCCAGTTCAATAAAGCAGACTTTTCAGTTATCAAATACAAAACTGAATGCAGAAAGACCCACAAACAAGCAGCAACTGGAGGTGGCTGCAGAAAATGATTGACAGAGCATTCGGTGAGGTCCACGAGTTCTGGACTTCAGGACTATACAGTGGGGCAAAAAAGTATTTAGTCAGCCACCGATTGTGCAAGTTCCCCCACCTAAAATGATGACAGAGGTCAGTAATTTGCACCAGAGGTACACTTCAACTGTGAGAGACAGAATGTGAAAAAAAAATCCATGAATCCACATGGTAGGATTTGTAAAGAATTTATTCGTAAATCAGGGTGGAAAATAAGTATTTGGTCAATAACAAAAATACAACTCAATACTTTGTAACATAACCTTTGTTGGCAATAACAGAGGTCAAACGTTTACTATAGGTCTTTACCAGGTTTGCACACACAGTAGCTGGTATTTTGGCCCATTCCTCCATGCAGATCTTCTCGAGAGCAGTGATGTTTTGGGGCTGTCGCCGAGCAACACGGACTTTCAACTCCCGCCACAGATTTTCTATGGGGTTGAGGTCTGGAGACTGGCTAGGCCACTCCAGGACTTTCAAATGCTTCTTACGGAGCCACTCCTTTGTTGCCCGGGCGGTGTGTTTTGGATCATTGTCATGTTGGAAGACCCAGCCTCGTTTCATCTTCAAAGTTCTCACTGATGGAAGGAGGTTTTGGCTCAAAATCTCACGATACATGGCCCCATTCATTCTGTCCTTAACACGGATCAGTCGTCCTGTCCCCTTGGCAGAAAAACAGCCCCATAGCATGATGTTCCCACCCCCATGCTTCACAGTAGGTATGGTGTTCTTGGGATGCAACTCAGTATTCTTCTTCCTCCAAACACGACGAGTTGAGTTTATACCAAAAAGTTCTACTTTGGTTTCATCTGACCACATGACATTCTCCCAATCCTCTGCTGTATCATCCATGTGCTCTCTGGCAAACTTCAGACGGGCCTGGACATGCACTGGCTTCAGCAGCGGAACACGTCTGGCACTGCGGGATTTGATTCCCTGCCGTTGTAGTGTGTTACTGATGGTGACCTTTGTTACTTTGGTCCCAGCTCTCTGCAGGTCATTCACCAGGTCCCCCCGTGTGGTTCTGGGATCTTTGCTCACCGTTCTCATGATCCTTTTGACCCCACGCGATGAGATCTTGCGTGGAGCCCCAGATCGAGGGAGATTATCAGTGGTCTTGTATGTCTTCCATTTTCTGATGATTGCTCCCACAGTTGATTTTTTCACACCAAGCTGCTTGCCTATTGTAGATTCACTCTTCCCTGTCTGGTGCAGGTCTACAAAACTTTTCCTGGTGTCCTTCGAAAGCTCTTTGGTCTTGGCCATGGCGGAGTTTGGAGTCTGACTGTTTGAGGCTGTGGACAGGTGTCTTTTATACAGATGATGAGTTCAAACAGGTGCCATTCATACAGGTAACGAGTGGGGGACAGAAAAGCTTCTTACAGAAGACGTTACAGGTCTGTGAGAGCCAGAGATTTTCCTTGTTTGAGGTGACCAAATACTTATTTTCCACCCTAATTTACGAATAAATTCTTTACAAATCCTACCATGTGAATTCATGGATTTTTTTTTCACATTCTGTCTCTCACAGTTGAAGTGTACCTCTGGTGCAAATTACTGACCTCTGTCATCATTTTAAGTGGGGGAACTTGCACAATCGGTGGCTGACTAAATACTTTTTTGCCCCACTGTATGTATACAAAGAGGTGCAATCTTTATAGTTCATGCCATGTTTTTTAAAGTCTTGGAATTATAGCTGAAATCACATCTTGATTCTGTGATGTAAAATCTACTGTGAAAAAATAAATGATTAAGGACCTGACTGTGCATGTTCGGTTAGGGATTAGCTGGTTGAACGTACTGCTGCCTCCTCCTCTGTGAACACAGTCAGGGACACTGGTGAAAGCTAACTTAATATTCATTATGAATCTAATGGAATGTCTTCAAGCAAGAGACGCGAGATGAAATCACTGGATTCGTTGCTGGATAAAACTTTTGAAAACAAGCCAGTGAGTCTCAAAGTCAATAAACTGAGTAAGAATATACTGATTAGCTGTAACTTAAGGGGAAATTATGGTTCAGAGGTGGTCAGGGTTCTGGCAGTCTGTTGGCAGCTAGGGATTGCCCTACAAAGCGCTGAAGTGAAACTGGGTGTTAAAAGCAATGGAAAGTGTTCACTTCAGCCACTGTCTGTATTTTTATGCTGTATTCATGATTTTTTGTTGATTTGTTTGTTTGTTTTTCACACTTCTCCCATTCCTGGTGAACTCAGCTGTTGATCCCTTCCCTGTTTCGCCCCATTTTTCAACCAATCAGCATTAGATCGACACGCAATGTCATTCGCATTGAGAAACATGGGTTTTTGGAGGACTCTACAGGAGTGCGTTTTTGTTAGTTAAAATCTCATCTCCGCAGTATTGTACATTAAGCATTAGATAATTGTGTTTCTGAGCCATTCCTGTTACCTTTGATTCTCAAACTGTGCCCCCCTGGTGGGGCTGCAGTCGAAAACAGAAATGACATCATTATGTACAGTTACATAGTTATTTAAAAGTATTTAAGGGGAATTAAAATGAGGTGGTTGATTTATTGGTTAGTGATATTACTTTTATTCTGACCTAAATGTACTGTTCTTGGGTCACGTATTGATCTTGGCAATTTATAGATAACTTGTAGCCAACAACCTGCGCTGTTTATGCTTTTTCGAATAAAAATTTCAAGAAACTACATCACTCCCTCTTGTATTTTGATTAGACTGAACATTTAAGACTAGGTGGGCTTTGTTTTTAAGTGGGCCGCAGCAGTCTTGACTTTGGGAATGCCTGATTTAGAATCTTTCCAGGTTGAACCACTGTAAGTGCTGGGAAGGTTATTTCATTAAGGAGATTGAAAAAAAAAAGATTTTAGAAACAAAATAAAGTTGAAATTTCATCACTTAAACCACTTTTGTGCAACAACATAGCAACCATACACAGCCTGGCAATAAGAGTTTGAGAAATCAACACAAGAAAGTCCATAAAAATTGAACAACTGATAGGGCTGTTCGATATAACGATATATATCGGATGACGATATAAAAACGTCTATCGTCTCATTTTACGCTATCGTTTGTTTCGTGGTGTCGCAAAATAAACTCTTTACAGCAATATTTGTTCATGGTTCTGATGGTCACTGTAGTGGCTATATTCATTTCTTAAAGTTCTCTCTTTCTCTTATATTTAATATAACCACACTACGGACGGACAAGCGCCTGTTTTTATGCGTTGTGTTTAGCAACAACGATGATAACAGCATTGCGTGTCCACTTGTTTATGTTCCACATAAACCTTTCACAATAAAGCTCAAGATCCTGTTGAGACTTTTCAAAATAAACTGAATCACGTGAAAGATGCAGATTTTTACGGATGAGAATTAAGAAAGAGCCGCCAGGTGCTAAAAAATAAACCTTAGACTCAAACGTTAGAGCAGGCTTTTCCCCGCAGCAAGCTGTGTAATAAATACTCACAAAGAAAAGGGCGGCCTTTACAACTTATGTCTAAAAATGTATCGTTTCATGCATCGGTTAAAACACTCGACTCCAGGTCCACGACGCCCAGCTGGAAACACTTCCCGCAAGTCGAGCTGCCCGAGATTCACAGAATTTACAGGAAATGTTAAATTCTTGTGATTTATATCGTTATCGGACGATAGAGGTCTTATATCGGGATATGAGATTTTGGTCATATCGCACAGCCCTAACAACTGACCACAACCTGGAAAAAACAAACCAAAAAATAAACGCCAAAACCCATCTCCCTGATGATGTTGCACTCAGTTTAACAGTTTAATGACTCACATTGTCCTAATGTTCTGTAAAATAAAAGATGCAAATGATCAAATGTTACATAAAAGCTTTTTTATTGGAAAAATATTCAAGGCCAATCTCTTCAAAACTGCTGGTCTTAATTTTCTTTTTCTGCAAATGCAGCTGATTAAACTTTGTCACTGTCTGACCACAACCCTGTCTGTGAATATCTCCACAATCTGTCTGAACTGATACACTAATAACTCCTAAATCCCAAATTTTAAAGAGTAGGATGAACACAACACTGAAAATGGGACCATTCACTCTCTTTTTCAGGCTGTACCATCTCCAGTTAGTTGTGTACTATAAATAACTCCCCTTACACGCTTGTCGCTCAACCACTTTTTCCATGTATATGCCTGTTAACAGTCTAAACCTCATTTTGAAATAAAAGAATATAAAGTGTGGCGCCCTGGAAGTAAATTTTCCTCTCTGGCCTAGGGGCTCGCTTCTGGGCCATGAACTACATCTGGCTGGGACCTTTGTTTCATATACTTTCCCCTCCTTCATTTCCTGTGTTCTGTCTTCTTCTGCATGAAATAAAGGCAGAAAATGGCAGAAAATAAATTGCTGCAGAATACTTTCACTTAAAACTTTTAAGGATTATGAGAAGTTACATTTCAGTATAGTTTTAAATGAAATGTTAAACTAGTTAATAAATTGGTGACTCTACCCCCTTAAAATAGCTTAAGAAATTAATCTGCTTCTCTGTTCGGTTGTATCAGCTTTATTAAAATTCCAAATGTGCAGTACAGAGCACATCCACTGTGACTCATTTAAAAGTTGAAAGACTTGTTTGAGCCCTGCAGTTTCTCTAACTTCCGGACTATATAGGTCAGGGAAACCTGCCAAAAGCCTTCCTGCATATTGGGCACATGTGTTATGCCACACATCAATGACTGACATTTGATGTTTTCTACCTCTCCACTTCCTCATCGCTCCCCCGTCTCTTCTGGCTCCTCTCACCTCTCTGTTCTGCTTTCCTCTCCTTCCCCTTTCCCTCCATCTCTTGTTCTTTTCTCTTGTCTTCGTCTCCTCCTCCCTTGGGTAGTGATTGTGATGGAGAGGTTAATCCGGCCGGCATATGGTTGCCATCGGCGGCAGATCTACCCATAATGGTGGATGGACAGTGTAGGCTAATCACGATCTTTGATCCTTCGCGAAACCCTCAGCTCGCGTGGCTCTGATTTCCCCGCATCGCTGCCACACTGAAATGAGGAGGCCCTGCTGCTCTGGAAGTCATTTTGGGCTTATTACTTAAGCCTCAGCGTATCCCCATTGTCTTTGCAAGCATTGGAAATGACTAGAGGCTGTGCTTCTGTGCAGTCAGTGGTGTGGGTATTTCCTCCAACTGTGCTTCTTTGTTGGCCAACTTTGTGCCTTCTCGCCCTCTTTCCACGGGAGCCAACTTTTGATGGGAGCTTTAATTTGATGTTGTTAAGGTTGTATGGTTTCAACTTTGCCATTTCTTTGGCTTATAGTAGTCGGGCTTTTTTTTTTTTTTGCTTTTTTCCCATGTGAACTCAAAGCCGAACGTCCTAAAATGGCCTCCAGATTTATTGGTGAGCTTTTTCGTGATCCGAGCCAAAGCAAGAACATTACTCAGCAGCAATTACTACGGCAGTTGACAGGATTGCTGTTTGCCACAACCTACGCACATCCAAACGTCAAGGTGTGCAGTGACTGAGAAGCGCAGTGTTTTTGAAGCCTGCACAATTACAGCTTACGGACTTGGGTTTTGTGACAATGTCATCATGGCGGGGCTGTAACAACACAGCAGCCAAGCTCGGGATTGTCACTGGGGCAATCGCAAACACCTCACAGTAATTAGACTAAGACTCAGAGAAGGCATCAGTCATGCCCGTGTTCTAGTGACTCATGACCCTCTCAGCAGAGCTGGAGCATACACAACCACATAGACACACGAGTCAGTGCCGCCTGCATACACGTGGAACCAGTCAGCGGACACGCAGAGCCTGGGCTGGTCTTAAGTAAAACGTAGAAGCTTTGAATAGATGATCTGTTTACAGGGAGAAGAAAAGCAGGCTATCAGGTTGCCAGATCTGGAATACATTGATGTTGATGCTACTCCCATTGTCAGATGAATCTGTGGATCTAGCTGAAAGACAACAGATGATTCACAGGATATATACAAATACGCCGACAGGGCACGGGGAGATTCGGATCTGTGTAATGTGAGCACAAGATTGCATCTCTTCCACTCAGTGACTGCATCCAAATGCTTGATTTCATTGCTTCTGCTTCTGTTTATTTCAGGCTGGTACGGTAATTAAAAGACCAATTTCAAGTCAATATTTAGACCATAAATTCTCTCACAAATAAGAGCCCGAGCGACATAAAAATCTGCAATACTTATTTGTTGCATGAGATGAAGTTTTCCATCAAGACTAAATTAAAACGTTTGACAGCTTTGGTCCAAGTCACTGCTCCTTTTTGTTGCCCAAAGAGTCAACAAGTACTGCCAGATACACTCACCCATGAGAACTGGAAAGAGCAGGGATATCTGACACAGCTAGAGTGATGGCGTGTGTCAGCCTTTTTTTTTTCAGCCCAGTTTCAGACACACCTTTGTGTGTTGCTGTGAAGTAAGTGGATATTTTCTTCAAGGATACCTCACAGCAGAGTTTGTGTGTTCACCAGGAGCTTTCAGTGCGTGGTTGGAAGACAGACTACGCTGCAGACAGATCTCTGGTTTAGCTCTGGGTTTTGCCTTCTCCCCCTGCTGCAGGCCAAAACTATGCAGATGAAAGTTTGGAGTGTAACAAAGTGATTAACAGCGGTAGCATGAACGGCTGAGGTTTGCCATATTTCTCCTGCTGGGTGGTAAGCTAATGGCCATATTAACATTAATTCAATTTTCTCCCGTCCTGTCTTTTCAGAGAGCTGCTTCATTATAGCAGCGACATTCCTGATTTTTACAACACAAGAGTTTTTCCCACTCTGGTGTTAGAGTGGAGAAGACTTTTAAAAGGCTTCAGCGACACGCCAAAGTTTCCGAGAAAAAAAAAAGAAAGGCAGCTGCTTTGCGACTCTTTCCTTTTTTTTGTTTTGTTTTTTAAAATCAAACAGAAGCTGTGTTTTAGTTTAAAGGGCTGTTTGTGCACATTTTCAAAATGAGAAATGCGGACCATATCCTGTTATTGAAAGCCCGGGTATCTTTATGGTGGCCGTGAGGCACATGTCAGCGTCCCTCTCTGCGTATCAGGGGTAGCTGGGTGAAGGGGCAGCATGTTTAGTCATACATTAGGGCGAAGGACACTTAAGTGCTACCTGATGTTAGCGGGAGTGCATGTGGACACAGTGGGGTTTTTTAGGCGTGCCTCAGAAAGTATGCACAATAATTTTGCCATTTACTGCGGTCTTGTGATGGTGCAGTGCCGCTGTTATATTGGTTAGGAATGTACTATTCTATTTTTGACTGAGCCCACTCAGTGGGTTGTGGGCCACTACGGCCACTGGCCCACTCTTGACTTTTAAAGCAAAGACTGATGATTGGGTCTAAACCAGCCTACGAAGCTGCAAGTTTTGACGCAGGACATTTTTGAGGTGATTGTGTCAACATTTCTACAGTGCAACATCCTTTATAAAGAAATATGACAGAGAGCGGACATTGAATTTCACCACAGTGTTTTCCCAAATTCTATCCAACAAATTGCCCTCCTGGGAATTCCAAGGTTTCTAGTTTAAATCCTCGAAAAGCAAGCAGAGACTGATACAAATAAGATGACTAATATAATGAGGAAAATTATCCGTCCCACCCCCCCTCTGATTGCAATTTGACCACAATTTGTTATAGATCTTAGGAACGAGAAGCCTCTCAAGAACAATCCTCATTCTGTGGCTGGCTGCCCCAATCAGCCTGTGTGAATGGAGCTTGTAATTACAGAGCACAGCAGTTGTGTTTAAATGGCAATCCGCTTTGCAGTTTTTCACATAAACTGTCAGAAGCTTGAATCTGAAATGAAGCAAAATAAGCAATATTTCTGTGGAGAGTCCCTGCCAATAGTCCGAACAAAATAACACTTCCCCATCCAGGCCAACTGCTGTGGCTGGCCTGTTTATTTTTCCGAACATAGTTCATCGATGGAATTTCAGAATTAACTGACAGGCTTAAAAATATTTATTGAAAGGGCACCGTGGCAAAATGAACATCAGAAAAAGGGGAATCAAAAAGCATCCATCATCACTGTTAGGGGAGTATGTGAGCGCGGTGCAGCTGTCACTTCATTTCCACTCGCGCTAGATTAAATAAAGATCGAGCTGCAAAAAGTCCCTCTGTACTCTGAAGTCTGCAGGCCTCTGGCGCTCCGTTTGACTGACCACTTGTCAAACTGAGAGTGGAAAAAAAGGTACAGCGTAATCACGGCTCACCACAAGATGGAGTAGTTATTAATTAAAATAAAATATATTAGCCCACATTAGAGCTTAGATGACTGGAAGGTAGTTATTTTGGAAACACAAAGACAGTGTTAATGTTAGAGGTATTAGTTGCTGTAGGATGACTGTCCCTATAGCTCCGTAGAGCTGGACACATGTATGTGTATTGATCCATCATGCCGTGCCGGTAATAGTAGCTGCAGTAGTTGCACTCGCAGTATAGTTAAGCTTTAAACCTCAAAAGCATTTCATATGTGAGCTGGCTTTGATTTGGAGCTTGAATGGGGGAATAATAGGGAGCAGACAAGCAGCCACACAAAGGCCCTGTGCCTCTCTAAGGGGTCTGGCTGCCTGGCTGCTGCAGGGCCCTGGGCTGAGGTTGAGTCTGAGGCTGGGGCTATAAGGTTGGGGTTTTGCAGAAGATGAAGCTGCATGGGGATTAGTAATGAAAGGCATGGATGGATGAGGAGAGTCAGAGGCGTGTCATCCTCTCCTGCAGCCTGACCCTCGCCTCTGAGATTATTTTATCACAGAGAAGCATCAGCAGAGCTTCGGGAGTGCAGGGGAGGAGGGTGGGCAGGTTGAAGAGCAGGAGGACTTAGGTACTCTGGGGTAAGATGGGACACGGGCAGGGTGCGGTTACTTGGGGCTGTGGCGGCCCCTTTCTAAACAGTGCTCCTTAAAATAGATCCTTCCACTATTTCAATGCTCAGTGACGGGTATGAAAGGGCTTTCTTTTTTAATCAACTCAAGCATAACATATCTTTAACCGGAGATTAAAGTTTGGTGAATGTATAAAGAAGAATCAAGGGGTGTACCTTTTTGGGTGTCTGTGTAGCCAAACAGGAGCCGTAACAAAGAAATAAAAGAATATCTACAGAGATGACGCAGCCTAATACAGCTGCAATAAAGTTAGAACATCAACTATGGCTGATTTATTTGAAGTGGAAGGGAAGTGTTTAATATGAGACACATGGTTTCAATAGATAGCTGAAGTTCCACGCTACAAATTGCAGAAAGATGTAAAACGGGCTCTAAAGGAATTGGTCAGTGATAAATACATGATATAAGACAGACACAGAGTGATGCCATATGAGTCCATTCACTTTCATTTTAGTAGAGCAGTGCTGTATTTATAGCGAGGTTTTAAAGCAATTCAGATTACACTCAGGAAAAGTAAAACTTTTCCTACTGTGACAAACTCTGGAAAAACACCCAGCTCTGGTCCCTGTCCCTCTCTACACAGACAGACAGGTGCAAACAAATTTATCCCACAATGTGCTTCAGGGCCTCTGCAAATATGCCACGTCCCAGTCTGAATCTCCTTGCATTGTCTTTGTTTTGAGTCTTGCACTGAAAAAATAAACACAGTCAATCAAGACAGGAGGACACATTCAAAATAGTTTCTGTCACTGAGCACAGGGGCATCAATGCCACTGTCCAAAAGAGCTGAGAAAAGAAACAGTCTTGAGTACAGAGCAATACCGTAGCTGTGGGTATCTGGAAAGTACTGAACTACTGAACAGATACTGAATTATTAATCAGATTAATTCCTAAATTAGTAATCTGTATTCCTCACTCTGAGGAAGATAATGGGAATCATTTTTTTAAATTTTAAGACAAAAATCAGGCTCAAATTAAACACCTTTCCTCATTTTGTAGCGTAAAATGCAAGAATTAGACACATCCAAGAATATGAATTTACTGAATTTTTGGTACTTATCGGTCAACTAATCCAGTGGTTCCCCTTTTTTGCTAGGCCCCCCTTTGTTTTACAAGAAAAATGTTCGCGCCCCCCCCCTTCTCGCGCACGCACATGCACAACCACATCCTCCAACCACACACACCCATATTTTGCTCCATTGCGGTTTATTTCGCACCTCAAACATTTAGTAAACAATTAAGCAAATACAAGTAATCTGCAATAAATTACAGGTAGTAAGGAAATAAACTACTAACTCTTTTACGCTACGTCCGCACCTGCACGGGTATTTTTGAAAACGCAGCTGTTTCGTCCACACGTAAACGGCGTTTCGAATCCCCGAAAACTGAGATTTTTTTTAAAACTCTTTTTTTTTGCGTTTATGTGTGGACGAGGAATACAGAGTTCGTCACGCAACGTCAAAGTTATGTGCCTTTTTTCACGTCACGCTGTGCGCCACGTTATTGTTTACATGAGATGAATTGCAGAATGGCAGATAGAGACAAAATACTGTTAATCTGACTATCTGCAGGTTTTACACACTTACATATACACAGGCAGTTACTGTCCCTCCATTTAGAAAGGCAGAGGCGTCACGGTGTGATTATTTTACTGTATGTGTAATAATATTCAACATTGCTATCAATGCATTTTTCAAAAAATGCCTCTCTGTGTAAAATGGTTTTGGTTTAAAAACATAAACAGCTGTAGGATCCTGTTTGTCCGTGATTTGGAGAGCCCAGCGCTGCTCCAGACGCAGAGAAAACCAATTCTGCAGGGAGACCTACCTCGGCACTTGTGCAGGTGAAACCAAAGGGAAGATTTGCTTCACCATATTTTCTAGTCTTTGGCTTAGAATTAAGTTGGTTTGGAAACATATTCAGCGATGCTTCATCTCCTGCTTTGCATTTCTGTGGGCGCCCCGTGCTAGCAGTGTCCAAGCGTTTTATTTTTTCTTCCCCCCCTTTTCATCCTGCGCCCCCCCTGCAATGGTTCCGCGCCCCCCCTGGGGGGCGGGCCCCACACTTTGGGAAGGTCTGGCACACAACATAAAAATATTAAAATTTGCTGGTGTCATTTATCTAATTTATGTGGACCAGTTCCATGTCAGTTCAAACTGCTGTAATTTACAGTCACAGTAGTTTCTCCCTTTTCCTCCTCACACACAGGTGTAGAGCTAACAGGAGACAGCTGAGGTCAAATAATAGTTAATAGTGTTCACAACAGCACTTTACAATACTGTGCAAAAGTCTTGAGGTATCTCTCATTTATTCATATTTTGTTACCAAGGAGCCAGCCTTTCTTGTAATTTTTAAAAGTGGTCTCCAGCAAGAGTTTCCCAAGGTTTCTGAAGGTCTTTCAAAGTTTTTCTTTGGACATGGGCTCCTTTTCACTCATTTTCAGGCCAGTCCTTGTACCTGACCATTTTCAGAGGAATGTTTTTTGTTTGGTAAGCTACTGAACGCTGACCCATGAATCATTTAAGCAGAAAAAAAGACACCTAACTCAAAGGATGAATCAGTGCTGTGTCCACACATAACAAACAACTTAGCCAAGAACCAATTTTAAAATGTATCTTTAGGCACTTTGTTACTGGAAGCCTCTTGGAAAAAAAAGAACACACATAATTTGTCCCCATTTCTTTAGCTGAATGTATGAAAAACGCCAACGATCTGCTGTTCATTGAAGCATCATCAGAAATGTGGAAGTGCGGCTGTCAAGAAGCCATTTTTAAAGAAGGAGAAAAGACACAATAACTGGGAGTGAAGTAAAGTGATGAATCTAAATTTGACATTTTTGGTTGAAATTATTGTCAGTGTGTACAGAGGAGGTCAGGAAAGAGGTACAACAGAGAGTACCTATACTCATCTGTGAAACACAGTGGAGGCCCCGTCATGGTCTGGGGATAAGGCAGCAACAAAATCCCCCATAGACAACAAAGCAGTCATTAATTTCAGCAGGTGCATATTACAAAGTGGCTTGCAGAACTGCAAATGGGCTAACACAGATTAGATAGCGCCAACAGTGCTAACAATTTACCATGTGGATGCGTACAAAAGGCGAAGACTAAGCCATCAGCTGATGATGACTGGTACTGGGAACTCCACTACCTGATCTGACACTACGCTTGATTTATTCTTGGCATAGAAAAGCTACCACTGACTCCATATTGTTTATCATAGTCACAGGTGCTGTTCTCATTACATAAGCTTTTTTTCTTTTTTTACACCTTTGTTCTTGAACACTGTATTTTTGCAGCTACCTGAGCTCAAGCTGCATTACTGCTCGTTTGCCAAAAAACACTAATCACAGTCTAGGTTATGGTTCAGACAGACAGCTAAAACTCTGGACAACATTAAATCCAAACTTTTAATTTAGAAAACATCTGGGGAAAGATTTACAAGCTTGACAGTTGACAGCTGCTGCTTTTAACGTAACAACTAAAGCAGCTACATCAGCTGCTTGAGATATTTCTGGGTAGCAGTGGACACTGTTTTACCAATCATGGCTACATAATTGTACAAGCAGGCTTTTCAGTGAGATGTCGTGTTAAAGTATATTTTATGTTCCATCGGATCATATTAGCTGTTAACTGGTTAATCTGCACCGCCGGCCATCATCGACATTATAATTAGCGTTTATTAGCTAGTGCACCTTCTGTTCCGTTTTCCTTCATTGTCGCCGTTGACGGACTTTGTCTAATTTTTGAAAGTCAACGCGCCACACGTGCGCTTTTCAGCAGCAGGTTCTCATTTATACAGTTACACACATTCACACCTAGAAGCTGCAAAAATATCCAAAGTCATCAACTGCTGGCCACAAAGCAGCTCTGCTGGATTGGTTGAGGGTTAAACACAAGGTACGAGACAGCCCGACAGCCATTCCAGCCTTTCAGCAACTTTCTGGTCACAAATCAGCTTTTCTAACCTTTAGGCTACAGCCACCAGTTTCCTGCTATACTGTCTGCATGCATAACTGCTAAATCAAACATGTCTTTCTTGCTGCTTAGCATATGTTGTGGTGTTGAGGTTTAATTTCACAGACTTTTTAGTGGATGTTTCTTTTCCAGCTTGTTTATGGGCATGTGTGAGTATTTTTTGAGAGTTGAGAGAGAAGAATCCAAGAAGGAAGGAGCCACAGAAAGATGGAGAGTTGAGAGAAAAAGAGAGAGAGTGGGAGTCCTGAGATGAAATGCTGACATACAGTTTCCTCATGATGCAGAAATGGCCCGTGAGTTTGGAGGCGTTGTTGAGACTACAGAGAAACGTTTGCCTCGTTCTTGCTCCGGAGGAACTGACTGATCACCGGCCAGTCTGCTCGCTTTCGAAAGACAGTTGTCTCTGATCTTGACCAAAGCCCTTTGTGACTAAACAAATGGAATAAATTACCCAACTGGAGTGAATTATAGATTTTCCCCCTAGAAGTTGCTGGCATTTATTATATTACAAATGCCTTTATGTTAGGAGCAGAAATTAAATGGGGAAGTCGTAAAAGTGCACTCCCAGACTTATGGCAACAGCCTCCATTATACTGTTAAAAAGAAACGCTCCTCTGGAAGGGTCAAGCATTTATACTTCTGTATATGTTTATATCATTTTGAAGATCCCAGTTATTAGTTCAACCTGGTGACCCAGCAGTCTCTTTTCCTTCTGTCAGAGACAACATTTCCTACAGCGTCAAATAGGCTCCAGGCGTGAGCCTTTGAGCTTGGCTGCTACATCTGCTCTACATATTCATCCCGGGGCCTCTTTAATTTCAGCCCCGCGCCCACACACACACTCTCTCACACAAACATACACATCTAACAACACATAGATGCACATTCACAGCTTTTTGCACATGCAAAGGGCTGAGCATACATATAAGCATGTACACCAATTAAGGAAGGAAAAATATCAATCACGTTACTTCGGAAGTGTCATTTCACGCAGACATGAAGCTGTTCAACAACTGAACTTAAACATAAGCAGCATATACAAATAAAACAGACTAAAACTCTTCAAAAATGTTTGTGAAAAGTCGGGGCTTCTTTATTCAAGGACATGTTGAGTTCTAGGCTACTGATGATGAATTAATCCATATAAAACACAGTCAGTTCCCCCAGGACATGCTGTTTAAATAAACTGGAACTCGCTTTTATGACTTGATGCCACTCTCACTTAGACTTTAAGATTGTTGGACTTGCTGTGTGGCAGATTTTTTATTTGTCAAACAATCTTGATTTGACAAAAGCAGTTAACTCAAGAGCTGAATAATAATGATTTGACCTGAATGATTTAGCTTTACCAGAATTACCAGACAAGAGTTACAATATTTAAAAAAGAAGATTTTAAAAACTCATCGTACCCATGGAGGCTGATCAACAGTGTTGAGGTTGTTAATCTAAAAACAGAATGCATTACACATTATATGTTACAGTAATTTGGAGAAACACCACTCATTACATTACTTTTGCATTACTCTGTAACGTGGCCTGAAATACACTGTCACATTTCAGTGTAGCAATATAAACCTTTACGTTTGAACACGAAGCCGACAGTATGAAGCTGAAAACCAGCCCATGAGACTTCAAAGTGATCGCCACTGATTCTACTGTAAACAAAACAAAAACAGGTGAAGGTAGAATTGGAGGCTACAAGCCTGACTGCTCATCAATGACTTTGCTACCTGTCGAAAATCAGGCCTCGTCTGCTCAGCCGTGGCTCAGCTTTAATGTCACTCTAGGATCCTGATTAGTTTTCCGTTAGCATTTTTCATTGCAGATGCTTGCAAAGTGCTGATTTTGTGTAACTAGAATAAAGCAGTTGTTTCTTTCCTTTCAGTTTGCACTTTACCATCACGCTCTTGTTCTTTTGTGCAATAAAAATAAAAGTAATGTCCAAATCCACACTCGTCAAATGTCGTCGACTGCTCCAGCATTGTCCTCCTCCCTGCACACGAACTGAAGCTAACTGCAGCACAAGTGGGCAGAACGAAAAGGTTTTGAACCACAAGTAATGACATAATTGTAACTGTAATGTGATTACTGAATTTAGTACAATTGTGCATTTAAGTACTCTTTCACAGAATGCAATGTGTTTATCAAACAATATAAACACTCAACACCCTTGAGAATTTTACAACTCTAGCAATTCATATTTTATCTTCTACTTACTTGGAGCAGCTGCCAGATAAAACGTACAAATGTTCACACAATGCACGACTGCAAAACTGCATTGAAGAATACAAAATCTTTTAAATATATTTTAAAATATCCACATTCAACCTCCAGTATCTGTCTGTTTTTCCTTTATGCTGCTTCAAAGGAGAACAGAAACCTTTTACCGAGGGCTGAAATCCTGATATTACCTTCATTTTCCAACTTTCCAGTTTATGATCAATTTTAGCGTTTAAAGTGACGAAATGCTGACTTGTGTTTAGCAGAGCACAGCGAGCCCATGTTTCTGTTGAATCCCTACCTAACTTATGAAGTCAGCTATCCAGCAGATAATTATTAACTTATGCATGTGAAATCTGCAAAACCTCATGGCTTGGAAGAGACACTTTCATCTCGTGTTGCTTCATGTCGCGTTGATACGCAGCAGATGACATCAGCGTGGGGATACAAGCTTTAGGTTGGCAGCGGGTGAGTACAGCTGAGTATACTGGCGCAAAAGTGCACAGTAAACTGAAACGGGAGCTAGGCAGTTTAGATTAAACAACAGGCTGGAGAATAGTGCAGAGATCTGTCAAATAAATCCATTATTTTGTATTTAAATACTATCAAATGCGTGATCGAAATTTAGATGCAACAATTAGATCAGCAGCAGAACAATGACATAGCTGGCACCTTACACATACTGACAAGCACATAAACAACACCACAAGACAGCAAAGACATTTACTCATAACATGTATGCTAGCTAATGAGGAAACAATACAATACAAGGTAGAGGCCAAGGGCTGATTCGACTAGCTGGGCCACCGAATATCAAGGAGCACAGCAAAAATATCATTACACAAGCTGTGCTGTGAGCAAGCGGTCAAATTATGTCATTGGACTGTGCTGTCTGATTGTGCTGCCAGTCTGAACTACTTTGCATCCTTCAATTTGATAAAAACAACAAAAAACAACAACAACATTTAAACTGCAGCATTAGTATAGGCTGGTTGCCCTGAGAGGTCAATTGGACTGCAACTTTAGAAAAAAAAAAAAAAAAACAGCAAATAGAAAAATGCTGCAAAAGAACACAAAAAACACACAACGCAACAGAAATGGGGAAAAGAACACCAGAAACAGAACAAAATAAAAGAAATTTTAAAAAATCCCAGAAAACAGGCGTGTTTTTGGTGAGACGACAACACAATGGAATGATTGCGGAAGTGACAAGCTAACAGTAAACAGCTAATAGCTAACATGAATCACCAGCATTATATGAAACTGCAATCAAAACGCACATTAATTAATTATTTTTCTCCCTCACAACACGGATGACTACGCTGCTTCTTTTGAGCTCAGCACAATCCTTTGCATGACTTTGTTTCTGTCAGTTTTTTGACTGTTTTCTACAGTCATTGGTTCCGTAGCTGGTCCCTCAACTTATCCGGTCTTTATGTGATGACGTGACAAATTCTGCTTCCGGGCCCAAAGTAGTCTGTTGTGTTTTTAACATGTTTTAATGCTTTGTATCTTGTTCTATTTAATCTCAACAAGCCCCTAGTGATCACTGTCGGCTTCTCTCGGTTTTTATTACCGCTAATAATTTTAAAGTTCAGTTTTTAAACCCTTTACGATGTAACCGTTTTCTGTTTTCATGGATGCCTGGACGTTGACGTTGACTTAGAGACCTGCAGCGGAGTTTGGGCCCAGACATGGTCAATGACGTCAGACTTAAAGACCGGATTGTGTCGCCAGAAACACTTACATTTTGCTTTGTGATTTTTTCCCCCCATTTCCGTCGTGTTTTATTCAACTTCTATTGCGTTTTGTGTGCTGTTGCAGCATTTTTCAACTTGCTGGGGTTTTTTAAGTTGCAGTAAATTTGATCTCTCATGGCCGCTGCAGCATAGGCTTAAAAAAAAGAAAAAAAAAAGAAAAGAAAAAGTGCCCTTCAAAGATTTCACTGGGGTGAATTAGCTTCTTAAATGACAAAAAAAATCTCTTCATTTCATTATCAATGTGATGAGGGGCATTGCTTGCAAAGTTGATGTAAATTTATGTAGTTTAACACACAAAATTGTGTCATTGACAAACTGAAGATATTAACCAAGTTCCCAGACTGGCAAGAATCTTCCAGAACTACCTATTTCAAGAGAAAAGTACACAGTCTGAATAATAATAACATCAAAGCATTTGGCCAGAAAGTTATGGCTATATGTCAGCATGGTAAACGCACCTTGATTGCACATTAAACACCACAGCTCCAAATTGCAGAATACATCAGCCCATGTTACTGTGTTTGGGTTAAAGATATAAATCTTTGTCCTGTAGCAGAGTACAAATCCATCTACAGTGTACATTTTGACCTACTCATGTTTTTTAAAGCACATAAACATTGTGTGCTTGTGTGTGTGTCTGTCAGAGCCAGAAGTCAGCTTTTTCCTTTTTACAGGTTATGAAAATTAACATGGGTCATGTGCCGTGTTTCTTCAGACGAATGCTGCTTGGCCCTGAGCTACTGTTTGCCTTTGAGATGTAGAGATAGACTGCTGCTTGTTGTGGTTTGTTGACTACCTACATGCAAATATATAGGCCAGGGTCACACCACATGGTTTTGTTATTCTTTGTTTTTTACTAGTTTTATATGAGAGGCAATAACTCACTCAACAGAGAGAGCCTGCTGGTTTAAATCCCCCACAATGCAATGTCTGGGTCGAAGAAAAATCAGCAAACTGCAGGACAAATTGCTCCTGAGGAATAATGAAAAAAACCCCAACTTTACTTGAGTAATTTAGTTAGACAATAAAACTTGATAAAATCCCACGTGCATTCAAACCAAGTCTCTTCCTCTCTCGTGTGTCGACCAATCTTGTTCTCTCGTCTGCAAATCTAGTCCCTGTAACACCCTACGTTCCCACTGAGTCATATTATTTCCATATTTATGTCGGCAGCAGCCCCTCTCTTTGATCTGCTGCCTTGTTCAGAGGCTGATCCTGTTATGGCTTGTTCCTGTAAATACTTTGAAGTGCTCCGGGATTAGAAGATTGCGGACCCAATGAAAAAACAAACAGCTCTTTACACACATTCATTTATAAGGCCCCTTAAAACACACACAAAAATCATTTGGTAACAGTAGATGGAAGTTTACTCTGTAATTGTTGGTAATTGTGGAGGCTCTGTTTGTGGGTTCTGACAGAGTGAGATTCTGAGAGACTGAACTCGGGTGTATTTAGCCTTTGAAACTTGACAGGAGTTGGGATTTTCTCACAGGAACCATCTTTCTGCTGACCATTTCCTTGATGTGGGAAATTTAAGTGAACACTAAGCATGCACAGTTGTCTGAATTTGACAACTGCATGATGGAACATACTGAATCACATCCTATATACAAAACATACAAACAAGACTCAGTTTGTGCTCAAGCAGTCTAAAATATTACATCCACTTTTCCTAAACAGTTTCCCTGCCCTGACTTTTGTGACTATGGACGCTGGTATGAGGTCTCAGAAAGATGTAAGGACGGATTTATAAAGATTTCGTAAGGATTTCCGTAGCAACCACTGGTTATCAGAGGGTCACTGGTGCCTGTGGCGTTAATCATTATCATTATCTCTTTTTCATTTAGAAGAGTGGTCAAATGCTAAAGCACACGAGAACAGAAATAGCAAAGCAGGGATCCTCTGAACTAAACGTCATCGTGTTGACACTGACAATGTTGGTAGTACAGTGTTTACCATCTTCATGATATCAGTTTAGGCTGAGGGGTATAATGATGCCACTAGAGTGACAAATGGTGCCGGGAACGAAATTTAAATTCCACTCAAATTCCCTCACAGACTAATCCAATAGTGGTCACAATACTACAATTCTGATACGCTGACTAACTTTCAGTGTGCAGACTCTGAAAGTCACAACCATGTGATAAAGACTGTATAAAGACGAATGTGGACACCATCACATCAGCCACTGATTTGTGGACAGCTGTTTGGAGGCCTTAGGCTCACCATTTGACCATCTTAGCTCTTTTCAAACCAAACATGATGAGCAAGGGGCAAGGAGTGGATCTGCCAGAGACATTAAAAACACTACACAACGCGATCCCCTGTTTTGTCACTTATTTTACTCTAAATGTGACCACAAATTATCAAATAAAAATGATCCAATAAGAATAACTAATCAAAGCCATAAACAGATTGCCATCTGTAAATATTTTGCTAAACATTTTTCTCATAGTCCTTTCAAAATTAACGTGTTAACGCAAATTAATCCGCTATCACGGTCAACGCAATTAAAATTTTTAATGCAATTAACGTGTCTGGAGTGCAGAAAAATCCCTGAAATGTTTATGTCAACGCATTTCGGGCAGTTTCTCCAAGTAGAGTTACCTTCGCACATGCGCAAATGGGCAGTTGATCTGGTAGTGACGGGCAGCCGAACCGATCAACTCAATATGGAGGATGATAAACGCACATTGGCCCTCTCGATGGGAAATTTGGTTCCTCGTTTCAAGGACTTGAAGTGCCTCCCCAAGAGTGACAGAGAGAGAGTGGATAAATAATTACAGAGTTTTTTTTCTTAGTATGAATGTTCAAGATGTTCAATAAACATGTTAAGTGCATATATTTTGCCTTTTTTCTTAAGTCTGTTTGGGACTAATGTAGGATAAATGGGACTAATGTAGGATAAAAATGAATGATATTTAATCGTGATTAATCAAAATTAATCCACAGTAACAATGAATCAGATTACATTTTTTAAATGCTTGAAAGCACTAACATATATATATTAGTGTATACTTACCTATTATTAAAATGTTTTTTAAAAAGTTGTATTTCACAGGGGAGAACCTGTGCTAAAAGACTGAAGAAAACTATTCAAATTCTCTTTGAATTTAAGCATTTAACATTCTTTGTGTTTATTCTGCATTTACTTCATTATATTGCATAAATGTCTGTTACAAGCTTAAATATAAAGTTGAAAAAATATAATTGCAACCAGGCTATTGATCAAGTAATTGTGATTAATCGCGATTAACTACTTAATCTCACAATTTTCTGTAATAAATCTTTTTAATCTATTGACAGCACTATTTCCCCTGTATTTTCCTCACAGACCTCTACCCAGTTCAGCTTACTCTGGCAAGTCGCACGCCTTTGGACACACTGCATACTGCAGGTCAGAGTCATTCGTCAGGGACAACAATCATTAGTACCAAATCTATTGTTAATCTGTTCTTAAACAATCTGCTGATCTCTCTCCCCAACCGTCACGGCAGATGGCCCCGCCCCTCCCTGAGCCTGGTTCTGCCGGAGGGTTCTTCCTGTTAAAAGAGAGTTTTTCCTTCCCACTGTCGCCAAAGTGCTTGCTCATAGGGGGTCATATGATTGTTGGGTTTTTCTCTATCCTCCTAAGACCTGGCGTCCACATATGTGGACATCACACTTTGGGGTATTTAGACCAAAACACTAAATTTTGCTCTACAAGGGCCTGATATCCACTTACGATTATACTGCTACTGTTCTATCAAAATTTTAAACGAATATCCTCATATGTGGCTCTCATTTTTCTTAGAAACAAAAATCAGGTTTAAAAAAAAAATCTGGTAATTCTTTGTTTTTACATTCATCAGGTCCCAATGAGCCCAAATATCAAAGAGAAATTAAAAATGCATGCCATGAAAGAGTTCAGGTCTTAGGAGGTTAAATGTGTTATTGTAGGGTTTACCTTACAATCTAAAGCTGTTGTGATTTGGCGTTGTGATTTGGCAATAAATAAAACTGAATTGAAGTGAAGTGAATTGAATCCGGTCCTTAAGTGATGACGTGATGAATCCTGCTTACGGGCCCAAAGTAGTCTGCATTTAATAAGGCTGTTGTGTTTTTAATGTTTTAATGCTTTGTATCTTGTTCTGTTTAATCTCAACAAACCCCTAAAAAACAGTCAGTGTTCAGTGTCAGCTTCTCTCGGTTTTTATTACCGCTAATCATTTTAAAGCTCAGTTTTTAAACCCTTACGATGTAACTACAGCCCAGCCCATGCAGCAGTACATTAATGACTAACCTCGTATTCTAGATGGATTATCTCGGTGGTTCTCCTGACTGACGTTTGGTCCGTTTACAGCATCCTGCCATGCGATTGCATTTGCCCCTAACCATTGGGAACCCTCACGTTAACTTTTATCGAGTGGAGAAAAAAAAGTCCTCCGTCCGGTAGCCTTCGTCCTCCGGCTTCACTGTTTGTATTATACTAACATAGCTGTGTCGCTAGCGATCGTGCAGCACATCATTATATACCAGCTAGCCCAACTGCAGTAACCCTACAAACGTCGCTGCGGTTTCCTGTCTTCATTTATGTTGGAAGTGATAGCAGAGCTGTACGCTTTTAATTAGTTTCATAAATCCCTCAGTCAGAATATGGTATATTATATTTAGCAGGAAGCTAGTGCTAACTCCCTGCTAACTGCCACACCGATCATTTTATTACAGATGAAAGAATTTACACAGTTTTTCAACTCTCAGTAATGCTGCAGTGATCATTTGACTTAGAGACCTGCAGCGGAGTTTGGGCCCAGACATGGCTAATGACGTCAGATTTAAACACCGGATAGAAAATGTCAACGATTCCTAATCCGAGACCAGTAAATCTATAATGTATGAACCAAAATTCATCTAATAATTGTTGAGATATTACTATCTAGACTAAAGAGGTGACAGACTAACATTGCCATCCGTAAAGCCATACTACTATAAAAGCACACACACCAACTGCATTCATGAGGGGTGTGGATCCAGAGAGCAGACTTGAGTGAGCACAGGTGTACTCTGATCCTCTCTATCAGCCCTTTGAATCAACCGATCTGCCTCGTCTTACAGTGAAAGAAAAAACTTCCATTACATCAAACTACAGCTTTCCTCACTATTCTGAGAACAAAGACACCATCATCCTTTTAAGTGACAGAAAGACAAATATAAAAACAGAGAGTCAACAAAAAGAGGAATGTGCGGTGGTTCCAGCTTTGCATCCACTTGTACTTGTCAAGATATGCGACGATTTCTTCTCTTTTATAAAAGCCTGTTAACTGTCGCACAAATAGTGACCGCAGCTGTTTCGTGACATTCTTTCTCTTGTCGTTTCATTCCCATCGTTCTTTAATTGGCTTCTGTTTGTGTCCCCCTCTCATGTGGTCTCTCTGCACTCAGCTTAAATGAATGTACATGCAGGCTCGCTCAGAGAGGAGGAAGAAAAAAAAAAAAGTCAAGCCTTGTATGAGTTTTTCAGTGGTGGCGGTTTAAATGTTATAGGTCAAAGAAATTATTATCTTTAATTCTGAGGCTGTTGGTCTCTTGATTTTCAGTTGCTGTGTGTGGGTGACCTCATCCACTTTACTGCACATTTCATCGCATATTTCCTGTTCTTTTGCCACTTGATCTGTGGTCTATCACCCTTCATCGTGTGGTCTCCTTCTGACCAAATCACCAAGCTGTGTAAATTGCACACTCGGGTAGACAAAAGAGAAGGGTATCATTTTGACTACTGTATGCTAGGCACAGTACTAAATGAATGAAATGCTTCTAGTGAATGAAATGTATTTAACTGTAGTAAACCAGATGCACTCTCCCTTTTTTAAATTTTTTAAATTAAAATAAAGAAGTTTTTTGATATTCTAGAGTAAATAAATATATAAATGTATAAAGACAACCATAACCAAGAGGAAATTCCCTCCTTTTGGACAGCTTACGAAATGTTTTATCCTACATTCAAGTTTATCATGAACTTGAATATAAGCATCCTAGTAAAAAGAACCCTAAACAAATATTGAAGTTAGCAACAAAACAAGAATAAGAATAAAAAGTGTCCAATTGTAAAAGAACTTGACGTGGTAACGGGCAAAAGCAGAAACACACATTGTAGCCATTTACCGCAACAGAGCCACAGAAGCAAACCATTTTTATTATGTGAATAAGCCAAATAAATGGATACTGCATAGCAAAGAGATTGTGCACAGGAAGTGTAACCAGTAAGGCCTTATTGTGTTTTTTGGACATGTGTCACTTTACATTCCAACTCACAAACCAAGGGCTTGTAAAGATAGTATAACGACAAACACAGACAGCAACCGGAATAAAAACAAGTCTCCTTAAGGCACAGGCAAACACACAAACACATAGACGTTTACTGGAAGAGTGACAGAGGATTGCGATGAGAAAAAAAAAAAAAAAAAAAACACAGAGAAAAACAAGTGGGCAAAAACCACTTTGGGAAAAAACACCCTATATTATCAGGGGTGGAGATCTGCCACAAGCACATTCCTGATTCAATACTCACTTCATCCCAAGCTATTTCAATATTGGTAAATACTGCAGTGTATTCAGGGACTAGGGATTGCGCTATACCCGGCAGACATAACACCTTACTGAGAGAGACATAATATTGCGGTTGTAGTGTAAAACAGGAGATGTTAATAAAAAAATGGAAGAAAAACCCCCAAAAGAATAAAACAGAAAACAAGTCATATACCCATATATGTATGTATGACCATATCAGGAATTTAAGTTATACCTCATATTCACTTAAATAAGCTGTAAACAAGCTGGGTCAGGCAGTTTCTATGAACTATAAGTCTGAGAAAAACAAAACATTACGCATAACTGATGAAGTGTGCGTCCAAATGTTGTGCCTTTGCGATTGTTCTGTGGAAATGCACACAGTAATTTTGTCAGGCTGTAGAATGCAGTTTGGAAGTCTGCCTGGCCAAAATAGAAGCTCAATACATTTTCATTACTCAGAAAAAGAAAAAAAACACAAGACTTTAGAAAGTGAAAATATCAGTACCGAACGTCTCTGGGTGTGTGCTCCTTCCCACTGAATAAGACTGACTCTAATAGACGGCTTGCTTTACGCACACCTTCATAAACATACTTTGGCACGCTGCTTCTTCACTAATTTCCTAATCCTGAATGAATGAACCCCTCCACTGTCTTAAACTGCAGCTGCAGCTGATGATGAAAGTCCTCTGCGGCTTGGGTGAGTCCAAACAAACTAGTTCTCCACCTGATGCAGTTTCTGGTTAGCGTCCAACACTGGCAGTGAAGAACAACAGCCAGGGTGGAGTCTGGAGCTTATCTGACTGCGGGACAGGAGAGTCTCTTGGGAAGCAGCGGAATGACAGAGGTGTGCCACAACAGCAGCTGAGGATTGTCCACGAGTAAAGAGACTGTGTCGTTCTCTCATACAGACGAAGAAATAAAAATAAGATGTGAAACACAGTTGTGCAGCCGTTAATATACGAGGACGCACCACCCAAAATAAAATGTATAAGAAAGACTGATGAGTTTGTGTGCGCGTTTTGGGGGGATAAATAAAGAGGAAGCATGAAAAAAAGTGTCAGACTGACACGTTCAGGTGGTGAAAGGTCACAACAAGCTGAACCTTTCACTTTCCACTCGAGGTCGCCACTAGGAGGGCTGGAAAGGAAGTACTTTATTGTTCTGGGCTGTGAGCTCTTTGCCAGCACTGTTAGGAGCTCTAAATCTCTCTCTCTCCCTCACACACACACACTGTGGGTCATTCAGGGCTGCCTGAGCCAGATACTGCATGCATGGCCTGAACAGATTTTTCCCCTGGTAAAGTCTTTATCCTAGACGCCTCACCAGTCTATTCCTAGAGGCTGCTGAAATGGAAAAGACGAGGTGGGTTTTATTTCAGACCATTTTATGATGCAAACTAATGTATATGAAAAGACATCACCTCATAAACCAATAGAGTTCCCTTGTTCATGCACCTACTTAGTGCACCACACAAGACATTTCACATGAAACATGAGAGCTGCAAAATCCATTGAGATAATGACAATGACCTGTGAATACCGAACAGTGAAGGTGTGATTACATTATTGGAGCAGAATCAATTAGTCGAATAACCGGTTATGCTGACAAAAATCGTATTAAAAAATAAAATCAAATATAACAGTTATATCGAATATATATTTATTAGGTTTTGGTTTGGTTGTCATAAAACCAGCATTTTGTATAATTTAAAAAAATAACCAGGGGGATCAGCTGTTTTACATTACATACTGCAACTTTCAGCTGCTCCCTTCTCACAAGTGGTCACTTCATATATTTATATCATTTTATTTTATTTTATTTTATTTACACTGGATGCCCTTCCTGGACCGACCCCAAGAGATCTGTGTCCGCTCCTGGGACTGAACCACAGATCTTTGGCTTGTAAGTCTTACAATTAAACTCCTATAAGACATGTAACACATTTTAACTCTTCCAACAATAGTACTGTACTATACAACTCTGAGGCACCTGCATTTTGTTCAAGCATTTTTACACTATTCTACTCTTAATTTGTAACTACTTTATTGATCAGATATTGGTATTTTTCTGATTTTGTAAAACAACTAAAATTACAATATAAAGCACCATCAGGGGACTACTTACTTTTCTTTTTCTTTCTTTATTCTATTCTTAAACTTTTTTGAGTAACAGTTTTAACTGTTTTCAACTTTGGATATTAAATAAAAACTCGTAAAAACAGTAGATGATCAAATCTACTCCACCACAATCAGCTACAGAAGAAAATGTAATGAAAGCGTTGTATCAGAACCGGCTGTCTGTCAAAGCAGTTATCAACAATTATTGTGGAGTTTTTACCTTAAGTCTAAATCTCCATGAAAGGACTGTTGATGTGATTTGGAGCAAATTCTCTAACACGTCTTATATATATTTGAGCTTACTTGCTTTTACTTATTTTTATGTTACTTTATTTTGAATGTGAAACTATTACTGATTCTACTGTAACAGTTTAAAAAAAAATTGATACTAAATAAAAATCAGAGCCAAAAGTAAAACGGTGGATGATCAAATCAGCTTTGTCACAATCAAAGGAAAATTCTGCCCCAGCTCACATGTAAATCTTCAGTACTTCTAAACAACCCTCTTGAACTTTCAATAAACTTTGCAACGCATGTGTGTCTAATTCAAACCTTTAAAACCAGATTCAAATCTTATTTGACCACAATCTAGACCTGAACAGTAGGTGTTCCTCATTGATTCAATATAAACTCTGGTAAGTGTCAGTGTGAGAGGTAGCAGAGAGGAGTGTGATGATGATAACCTCAAATGAATTCTCCTCTCTCCACCCTCCTCCACAGTTTATTAGTTTAGGCCAGAGGCCACTTGTAGCCTTGCAGAGTGGACGGTAATTGTGTGCGTGCTCCTTAAGCATCGACCGCAGCAATAATAGACTGAATTATACAATAAATTCCCTCCAGATGTGCTCCCTCCACTCCCACCCACCCACTCCAATTTGACAGTTCGCACACCCACAATCTGCACAAGGAGGCCTCCATCCACACACACGTGCACTCACTCACCCATACACACACACACACACACTTACAAATGTGCATACACACATGCAGCGGCTTAGTTGCAGTGTTTGCATTGTCAGATTGTTTCCATACTGGTGTTAGCTTGCTGTGTTTCCTCACTGCTGGTGTAATTACGAGTCGTATTAGCTGATAGTGTTTTGCTAACCCTCCTAATAAATGTCCTCCTGCCTCGGAAACCTCACAGAGAGTCCATTCAATAATAAGCAGCCTTTCTAATGCCCAACACTATCAGATCCTGACATATACACAGCCTGGTGTTTGTAAGTATTCACATATCACTGACGTCTGCTGTTGAAAAGAAATGAAACTTTTTCCTGAAAATTTTTCACTAGCATTATGAATGTAGCACTTGGAAGAAAATTATAGTGAAAGTACATCTTGCAGAAAAAACAGAGCCACCCTGCATGGGAATCTGCCCATCTATTTCTGTCTTACAGAGGAGGCAGGAAATGAGGAGGATAAGGACAAGAAGAAGAAAGAGAAGGAAAAGAGTGGTCAGAATAATTATTATGTACACTGCAGCTGAAATGTGAGTCAAGTGTGTGTGTGTGTGTGTGTGTGTGTGTGTGTGTGTGTGTGTGTGTGTGTGTGTGTGTGTGTGTGTGTGTGTGTGTGTTGGGGGGGGTAACTCAGCCTACATAGAAACTGGGTTTCATATTTTCTTATGGCTAAATATTGCCCAGCTCTCAGCCAGCGTTGTGCTGATGCAGGAGGATGGTGAGAGAGAGGACCACCAGCTAAACTGGCTGCAGTTACACTTTCTCTCCCGCTTTGCTGCTGTGAAAATCCCAGTGCCAGCCTGCACAGTGCCACCCAGTGTTCACATGGGTAAGTAATCATGGTCAAACTGCTGGTGAAATGTGAATATTTACTGGAATAAAAGTAGAGAAACCTTACTATAAAAAGATAGTTATTATGCAGAAGTATAAATATAAAAACGTATGAAATACTAAAATATGTAAGGTGGCTTTTAATCTTGGAGCTGATTAAGTTGGCTGTTACTTTTCAGATGGTTTTGTATACTTTTATACTATTTTAACCTTTTCGCTTAAGGGCTTTATAATGTGTTAATTCTTTATGTATGTGCTATTAATTAATAATAATAATAATAATAATAATAACCTAGTATGGGAGGAAATGTAGTTGAGTAGAACTATACATTACAATTACAATGTATATATGTATGCTATACACTGAATTTATATTGTGTATATGAAGTGAATACATCACAACATATTTGCTTTTCCCACTGTTTTTCAAAGCAGAGGCACAAGGACCCTGAAATAAAACTTTTTGTGATAACTAATTTTGTTTATCGCAAAAAAACAAAAAACAAAACCTATCACAGCTTAAAAACTGATTTATAGCTTTAAATGCACATCAGTTATTCTTATTATGTAATTAATGCCTTTTTAATTTTAATATTTAATGTTATTAACTATTAAAATCTTTTTTTTCTTGCAAAGTTAGGGTCAGCTGAGAATTACATCCACTGCAGATTGTTTTAATCATTTAAACACTTGAAGGCAATGATGTACAGAACAGAACATATACAGGGTTTAGCCCTTACATATTTACATTTTGATGGTTTTCATCAGATTCTGTACAAACGGCAATTTTTTCTTTGTGTCTGCATTTTTTTAAACATCCATTTTTATGAACGCCACCACCACTAATAAATGTAATAAAAATGAAACTTCTAACACTAAAACAATGAAATAATAATAATAATAAAATGTCACAGAAAGCCACCACTCTTCCCAGATCTTAGCCGACGGTGTTAGCGTTGCTGCGCTGTCACATGGTGATATTGTGTTTGCCAGGTGAGAGCCTGGCCGGACTAATCAGTAAAGGCAGAGTAATTTGCCCGCAGACATGTTCCAGAGCAGAACTCCCCAGTGCTTTGCTCAACCTGCTGTCCCAGGTGGCTTTAATGCCTGAATGGCCCCTTTACCTGCTCCGAACTACAAGGAATTCAAAAAAAAGAGACGTCATAACAGGAAACAGGAACAGGAAAGAGACTTGGCGCACTCTGAGGAGGCCAGGTGCAGAGTTTGGCTCAACTCTCAGCTGCTCTCTGGCTTGTGCAGGCAAGAGGGCGGCTGCTGGTAGCGGAGGTCTTTTCATCGCCAAGGTTCTTTATCAAACCCCTGGGTCTAGTTTGCTCTCCTGTTGCTCCTGCTTGGTGGGTTGCCGTTATAAATTAGGCTGCAGGAGATGTTGGGAGCTCCCTCGCGGATCCTTTCCCGATTACTGCGCACGCAGAGTGTCAAATGAAATATCAGCTACACGGTGCACCATTTTTTTTAATTACCAGGAGGCAGCTCGTAAAAGCAGCATCGTGAGCAAGGGTGGTACGCTTTCCTTTTTCTGGTGTGTTTAAAGCTACATCTCGCTGCTCGCTTTCTTTCCTGAGCCGCATCGCTCGAGGATATTTAACCACTATGTTGAAGGAAAAAGATGGCCTACATAACAGCTACTTCAATTTATTTGAGTCAGTCACTAATGATCGCTTGTAAGATAGATTTCCTTCATCCTTTCCGAGCTTACTCTTGGAAATTTACTACCCCAGTTCACTGTCTGTACAGCGAAGGGAACAAATTAATTTACAGCCGTGCTGACCGGTTTAGAACATGATGACGTTGGGAGGAAAGAATTACTTTTAGCTTGCCCTTAAAAGCCACACCGTAAAAACGTGTGAAAGAGACGAAATCAGACACTAATATTGCAATTTTCTAAATTGCCAAGATTTACAGCCCAGACATCTTTTTCCACCTGAAGATGCATACAGTGACAATATTAACTCTACAACATATGCACAATTAATTATTTGAAAGCCCACTAAGTTGGGGTTGTATTTATTTTTGAGTGGTTGTCAGCTAAGTTCGTCATTGTGGCCGCCTGGGTGGCCGCGGCCTCTGCCAAAGATGCCCTCGCTATGTTTAATCTTTGACATTTATTTGTTTGTTTTGTGAATGAATATGCAAGCTGGAAAGACCTATTAGTTCCAGTGTATCCTCATTACAGGGGGCCGTTCATCCTGCTAGACTGTGGTTGGTCGAGCAGTCGTTCCTACAGACCAATGTCCAGACATCGCCTGGCAACCCTCGCTTTAGCCCACGACCATTCACTGCTCTCTGCCAACCAGAATCCAGATCTGGCACAATGAGGCTCAACTCGAAGCCACGCTGGTATCGCAGCTGCAAGCTGGGCCTAGAAGAGTTCACGTTTGTATCAATATTTTGAAAAATCAAAAAACTCAAACTCTCAGTGAACCACCTAAATAGGGAGGGTGTCGTGATGGTTTTAAATATTGACTTTTTTATTTGCACATTTGTTGTTGTCTCTCATAACAGTTCCAAGGGCTATGAGCTTGTTTGTATATGCATGTGTGTGCGCGCGTGTGGTTTATTGGTTCCTTCTCTGTAGCATCCACGAGGCCTCTAAGAACTGGCCTCACCTCATCTGGCAGCCATTACCTGCACACATGCTCCTGTCTGAAGGTTGATCTGCTGGGTTAAACAAATCCAGGCAGTGCAGTGTGGCTCGCCAGGAGTCAGCTCCATACATCAGCTGTGGAACAGCCAACATGACAGGGTTAGAGCAGGCTACCGTTAGCCGCGTGCTATCACTGATCATCCTTTGCCAAATACGCTCCAAAATGACAAGCTCGCTTTAGTTCAGGCGCTGATTTCGGCCATCAAACTCACTGAAATGTGTGACTTCTGCTTACGGTTTTGGAGGAGGGAAACGGGCTCCCGAGTTTCCCACTGCAAAGATGTGACACAAATCATTTCTCATGTATGAAGTTCCAAACTAAACAGTAACAGGCATATAGTCTTGGTATTGAATGTGGAATTCAGTAATTATCTGCAGCAATATGCTTTATCCAGCGTTTTGCTGCGAGACGGGGAATAAACGCAGCGCTCTCTCAGCGGGGACGGCACGGAATTGACAATTCGACCAAGTTTGTGGCGTCTGATTCGATTCCGCTCCCAATCAAAAGCGTGTGAGATTCCATTTATGTTTATTACATTTCCTGTTTCTCACTTCATCACGTTGGAATTGAAACTGACAGGGTAATTATCATTTCACCCTAAATTGATCCCAATCCATGTGGGCTGGCTCCAAACACGGAGACACGAGAGGGGGGAAAAAGCGAGAAAAAAGAAGCAGCATTCTGGGAGAATTTGGCGATGGTTCAGTCATCTGTAATACGTATCGCTTGAAGGGTGGGGAGAGATGGAAGGAGAGAAGCAGGGAGGGGAAAAGGAAGGGGAGACGTTTGGAGATTGCGTTGCGGGTGTTCCCTTGATGTCCCCCTGACAGGAACCAGATTGGGAGCCGCGCGGCGTCGGCGCTTTGGCTTTTTATTCGTCTGGCTCCGCCGGGTTTTTCCTGGCCTGAGCAGGCCCGGTTCTGAGACGCTGCGGCCCACTCGTGGAGCCAGCCTGTAGTTTAAGTGAGAATAACAAATGCTAGAAAAAATAATAGGCCTACAAAGAGAAAAAGAGACGAGCAGCACAATCCTACTATTGTTCGCGGTAGCTAGGCAGAAAGCACAGTCGAGCCACGTCTTTGGGACATTTTACTGGCTCTAATAAAGAGTGTGTGGTCCCTGTTTTGGAGAGGTCTGCCAGACTGACAGATATGCTCCACAGTAGTATTGGATGGTTCCGTATCATGTATTTTGACTTGTGTTACTTGGCACAGCTCAGGCGAGACCTGTCATTCATCATGCTTTTTCCGAGCCGAAAGTAGTGGGCCGAGTTGCTTATGATGGCATAGTGTGCAACACGTTGAATAAGTAATGGTAAAGGTGCTCCGTGGATAGTGGCGGACTCAGAGAGCCGTCACTCCAAAGAACTCGCACATAAAGTGACACAGTCGTCCAATCTGACACACGTTTAAATGTACGAGTGATGGTGTGTGTGATTTTATTAACAAGAAAATATTTATCCATGTCGGGGAGCAATAAATCTGTACATTACTTACTATAGGCTGACTGAATGTATTCTGAATCAGATGTTGCAGTTACACACATGTAGTTTAGCAGCAGGAGGTATGTTGCTTTACAGTGAGCATCTTTGTGCGGTCGTAAGGTTACGGACTTTTAAAAAATGCACAAGGATTAAACTTTCGGCCTGTGCTGAGGCAGCTCGTGTGAAGATTCAAACGCATTTTCTTCAATAAAATGCAAAAAAAAACAGAGGAGGTGAGACACGATTCTTCCCTCAAAAATTATTCAGTGTTATTTGCCGGATTTGTAGCAGACTCACATTCGCGTCCCTGGCTTCTACTGTGTGTGGGGTACAGAAACACAGTTTGGTCTGTGCTTAATCAGCTCTGTTTTTAAGTGTTCGCTCCTCAGTTTTCCAGCACAGCCCCGTGAAAGAAAAACGTCTGGTTGTGGGTGGCTTAGCTGGGTCACTGAGCCCACAGAGTAGAGCATTTCATAAGAAAGAGCCCACTTAATTCTGAACCATACATCGCATTAGCTGATTTACATGTGGACAGCTATCATTTTGTGAAGGCTTTGACATTGATAAATGAGGTGTTTTACCTAATAGCTAATAAAAACAAATTACAGGTCTTAAGAGAAAGGATGTTCTTCATTTGGCTCTGTTTTCTGTCTCTTTGAGGGCAAGAGCCAGATTGTTTCCATATGATTGTACCCTTCATTTGTTAAGAATACAGACAGAGATTAATAACAGGATTTTCTGATGACCGATCCATACTTTGCCTCTGAGTTAATTAAAGAAAAATGGTGGAAACTACTGGACATTAAGGACAAACGACTGCTTCATCTGCAGGCTTAGACATTTGTAATCTACACAACTTTTATTATTATTAATAAGTATAATATATAATATGCAGTATTACAATATAATTATATATTAAATCATTTGACTCTTTAGTGTTTTTTCTCTCCCTCCGATTCTCAGCATTTCCACTGTTTTCACACATTAAACTTCATTTATTACAGGAAACTAAAATCTCTCCACTATGAAAACATGACAAACACATAACTGATATTTATATCCTCCTAGCCGTACGCTAAGAGCAATAAACTTTTCTCAAAATTAGCAATACACAAATAATCTCATGGTTACTGTGAAACCTTGATGGTTTTCACAGCAAGACTGTTAATTATGCAGGGTATAAATGCCTCAGTGCTATGATTATGTGGCTGCTGCCCTTGTCCGCGATCCATCAAATACGCTAAAATCAAATTAGCGAAACTATAAACAATCTACTTATGGTCTGGGGGGATTTGCGTGGTTTTCTCAGAGGGTGCATTTTTGACACACAATGTTAAATGACAAATGGCAGGTCAGAGACAGAAACAAATCAGCGCTCTGACCAGAGGTTTTTTTTCCCAAAGAAAAAATATTAGCCCAAACACTACTTAGTAGGTGAGGGTGTGTTATTCTTAACTGGTTCGAATCACTACTGGACTCTGCAGGTCCCACAGAGCTCATATATAAGCTCTCTCAGGTTTCTTCAGTAAGGCGTGAAAAGGCTTCCCTTTTTGTGTCTGACTTAAGACAAGTCTCCCTCTATCCTCTGTTAAACATGCTGTAGCCCAAAAGAATAAGGCGGCCACATCCACAGCCCCACAGGCCATAATTTTCCACAAACTAAAGCAACTTTACATGTACACTGTGAAAGCTGTGCAGTCAGGTGTGATTTCATACTTCACTGTACAGCTACAGGTGGTAGTAAATTAGCACGCTGCACTGAGGGAGCTGCAGTTAAATAAACTGAAATGTACATCTTTCCCTTCGCTCAGGTACATCAGGTAGGACACTTGCCAGAAATGCAGAAAATGAAAAGTCCTTCTGTGAATGTTTCATTTAAGAGATTAGAGACGTCACTTTTTAACCCTGAAATTAGAGAATTATGTTCTGTCAGAATCCTGCAATCATCTCATAGAGAAACAAAAGCGATACTTTTCCTGCAAATTTAATTTCGCTGCTCCATCCTTGCTTGTAAATGATGCAGGCATACATAATGACTGTGTAGTCGGGCCCGAGGTAATTTCAAGTGCCACATCCAATCAGCAATGCATCACAGCTTGGAGCGTAGTCACTCTTTCTGCACGGCCTTCAGCTGAGGTGATGCTCAACCGCTGAAACACAGTAAAAGTTACCAAGAAGAAAGAGTGAGGAAAGAGGAGGGGGCAGGGGGATTTCTGGGTAGAAGGTGCGGGGGGGTGAAAGAGCCTTGGATCCTGTGGTAAGTGCCAGAGGGACACGTTTTGTTGGAACACGGGTTGTGCTGAGTGATGGGAGAACGGCTACAGCAGTGTTTAGAAACACCAGTCGGCCAGTCTATTGCCTAGGAGCCTGGGTGTCTGCACAAAGCCCCCCCCCCCTCCGCACACTGCTCTAAGTAGGATGGTACATGCAGCCTCACTGCATACCACTCCTGCACGCCGCTAAAATTAGCCCCCCTGGAACCAGATGGAATTCTAAACAGAATAAACTTTTCTTGACTTGATTATATTGAGCCTTTCCAAGCTCCGACATTAAAAAGAAAGAGAGAAGGAAAAGAACGAGGGGGAACCTTAGAAGCTAATTGCTTTGGGTCTGGCGTGCACATTGGGCATTGTGTTGAGTTGAGACGCTGCAGTAATGCCGGAGCCGTTCCTCAGGCCGTGTCTCCCAACTGTCACATCTTCCATGCGTTTGCGGTGGGCTTGCAGCTCCACATGGAGTGCATGTGAAGCCACTAATTAAAAGCAAGCGATCCGTAACTGTCTGGCTCACCAGCCCATGCTCATCCATGTGGTCCCCATCGACTCTTGTAGACCCCCAGCCCTTCACAGGCCTCCGTTAGGCCTCTGCATGGGAGTGATTTGAAGAAAAAAATTAAATGACTCTCTTATAAAGAAAACACTGAGGGGGTAATTATGATTTTTAATTACAATTAATTTTTATTTGCTGACTTTGACACCGTCAGGGTGGAAAAATAATTAAACAAATTATTTTAATCATCGTATGAAATACTGTAATGGAAGTATAGTGTGACTATCTCTCATAAGCAATTTTAACCGTGTATGACAAAATCTGTATTACTTGTAATGCTTTGGATTTTAATCCTGTTGATAAGTCAGTTGTGATATTTAGTGTGAGTGGCAAGTGTGGTTTAAAACTACTTGTAGGAAATACAACAGTGGAGCAGATGGTGTATCTGTTCGCAGATTAGCTAAAGCAGCTCAGATTGTTTTAATAAAGAAATCGGTCAATAATAATTGCAAACAGTCTATTTCCATGCCACACATGTTGTCAGTAGTATTCCCTAAAACAGCACCACAAACACAAGAAAGTTAATTTAGGATATGTACATGCTAAAACTGTAACTGTCAAATAAGCCGTTTTTCTTTTAAGGTGGAAACTTTTTTTGTTTTAGCAAAATTTGTTAATTCAACCTGGCAGTAAAAAGTAATAATAATAACTAAGTACTTGGTCTGAATATTTTACAATAAACCCCGATGTATGTGTTTGGAAAAAGAACAAAACACAATATGTACGTTTGGTTTGTAGTTACTTAAGTCCACTATTAACTTTTTACTTCACTGAGAAGAAAAATTAATCTTAAAGATGGAAAAATTATGACACCTATTAATTAACGTTTAAAATAATCTAATATTTGGCACAATGATCTGTGTGTATCCTGCAGCTGTAATGTTTTACTTCTCTTTATATTTTAGCAAATACAGTTTTGGGGGGTAAAAATGGATTTCATTCATTTGAATTTGACAGTACAACATAGAAGCTGTGTGAACATGCAACCAGAAGGTGACTTTAAGGTAAAGCAAATATAATTTCATTCAGTGTTCTGTGTTTATGAACGACTCACACAGTGGTCGATTTACAGATATGTTTATGATTTTTAACAATGATCAATTTAACAGTTGTAACTATGGCAATTCCCCGCAGACACTGGGACTCATCAGCAGCCAACAAACTACAATCCTGCACATGCTACTTCTCTTTTCACCTGCCCATGCTGCATGTGTTACACCGCTGAAATGATGGGCCAACTCATCTCCCGTGCAACATATTTATTTTTACAGAAAACTGTAAAAACAGAAAAATGTGACATTAATCAGTTCTCTCGGCGCGTGGGCCGTACACTGCCTCTTCACCACTGACAATACTTCTTCTAGTGTAGCTAACATTACTTTTTCCAAACTTATACAGTTTAATATTTACCTGCACCACTTTTAGAAACTGCTTAAATCACAGAAATACATCTTACTGTATGCATGGATAACATAGTGAACTCTCACTACAGTTTTATCTTGTTTTTTTACTACTGTTTTAATCTACTTATGAACCAGTCTTATTTATTAAGCTAGATCGCTTTCAAATAATGTTTTTCTTAACATATTTCTATAGCATTCACTCCTCCTGAACTAAACATACAGCGATTCACATTTTCTCTTATAATGCAAAACATATATTTAGCACAAAAATATACCTGCATGGAAATCACAGAATTTCGGTAAAGTCTAATAACTGGATTGGCACAGGCTAACAACTGGACCAACTTGGAAATTAGCTCTCTAGCTTAACATTCGCCACAAACAAGACCAGTGTTGGGTAAGTTACTTTAAAATAGTAACTTAGTTACATTACTAGTTACTTCTCTCAAAAGTAACTCAGTTACTTCAAGTTACTCGTTACTTTCAAAGTAACTAGTTACTAGGGAAAGTAACTTTGGTTTTACTCAGAATTCTCTTGTTAATGTGTTTCTTCCATAACTTTGCCAGTCTTCTAGCTTGCTTACTTGCCACAAGTGCACTGTGCCACCTACCAATAGAAAGGATATGATAACGTGCATATTTCCACGAGAGAAATCCCACGCCTGGACCGTCATTGACTGCTGCCATGATTCTAGCCTACGTCACAGAGTCATGTGCGCCTTTTACATCCAACACAAAAACTGCAGTCGTGGTGCTTTCGATTGTACTCAGAACTCAGAAATTCTGCCTTCTGAATAGGAAGATGTAGGTAACACCAGACTGCAGATGAGCTGCATACAGGGCTGGACTGGGACAGAAAATTGGCCCGGGCATTTTGACTAGAAACTGGCCCACCATTATAGGAAAAATCATAAAGCCTTTGAATGAAAACAAACACTGTTGTGACAGTGATGTACACTGTTTTGATGGTATATATGCATCAATCTATCAATCGTTTGTTGTAAGATTCAGATAATTATTTTTTAAAAGCTAGACATTTTAAATGAGAATAAGAAAGAAAAGTATTTCTTTGTGCCCCCCATTCCCTGTTAATGCCCTACATGCCCCCCTGGCAACACTTTGCTAGACCCGCCCCTGCACAGTTACCAGCTGTCAGCTACCTAAAAAAGGATCCTGGGGTTATTCAACTCATTCATGTCACCTAAAAGGTAAACCTGTTTCTCCATCACCTGCTCAGCTCTGATGATCCAGTAAGGACATCTCCTGGTTTCATCTTCATGTTTCCCTCTCACCAGATAACCAAACCATATCATGACCAGCAGCTTTTTTTACAGCTGTGGCTCCAGCAAACATCAGCTGATACTAGAAATTAATATTAAATGAATTTATTTAATATTACACATTTAATATAATACAACAGCTGATCAAGCTTAAACGTGCTGCTGTTGTTTAGCGCAATATCCGCTGGTTTCCTCTTTCGGCGCAAAGTGGGCGATAAACAAACAAGAGAGCCGATCAGCTGATCATTGATCAGTTTCATGATTGAAGTAGAAACGGGAGAGGGAGGGGGGAGAATGAGAGAAGAGGCAGCTGTGCAGCGTAAAGACACAGAGTAACTCCAGCTTTGTGCCTTTTTCATTGTAGCTGAAGTCCGGGACAAACTGTTCCTTTTCACCTCAATAAGAAACGCGTAATATTTTCTCTGAATACCAGACGGGACGGTTGGCAACTCTAATAACTTATGAACAAAATAAGGTTCAACATCATTAACTTCATAGCACCCACCCAGCTGTGTAGAAACTCCGTCATGCTAGCTAGCACGCAGTACGGAAAAAGTCAGAATAACGAAAATAAACTCCACCTAAACTTGGTTCATATCTGACCCAGAGAGACTGCAGGTCATAACTTCTTACCTGAAGTTCAGTTCACACTTGGACCGGCGGCCACCTCGGGTCTCTTTTCCTTCTGCGTCCCTTTTCCTTCATCCACCTGCTGCCTCCACCACTTGCTAATGTTACTGAATCTGTGGAAGCTCCGCGATGCCACCACACGAAGTAACGAGTAACGACCCTATCTAAATCCCAGTAACGAGTAACGCGTTCCTGATTTTGGCATAATAACTAGTTACCGTGCTCGTTACCACAATAATAACGTAGTTACTGTAACGCGTTACTTAATAACGCGTTAGTCCCAACACTGAACAAGACATTTATCATTAATCGCCATTGCTGTCACTTTTAGAATCTCTGTTTTATATTATCAACCACCCAGCTTACCTGTAAAAACAGAAAAATGTGACATTAATCAGTTCTTTGGGCGCGCAGACCATACGCTGCCTCTTCACCCCTGACACTACTTCTTCGAGTGTAGCGTCAGCTACCGATGCGTACGAGACTGAGCGCCCTCTGCTGGCGGAACTTATATAACAGTAAAACTGACATTACAGTGGCCTTACTAAAAGAAAGTGTCTTTGAGCATAAAATAAAATGGGGGGCTACTATTTTCGTGTCTCTATCTTTAACATAGTGCCACACATGCAAGCTACTACTCTTTAAAAGCCACTGAAGCCCGCCTCAAGAGGAGAAGAAAGCTGCTGCTCCACCCAGACAGGCTTCTTTCACTGAGTCGTTTGGTAGTGGCAGGCAACGTCCAGGTACAGACAGACGGTGCACCTATCGTGTCAGTGTCAGTGATCTGTGCTCAATTAGGCTTCAGTTTGAGTGTTGTTGTTCCTAATAAAGCTAAAAGCTGTTTTAAATTTATATAAATTAACATGCCAACAAAATAAACAATGGAATGCCACAATAAATAGCTATAAAAAAAATCAGGGCAGAGTTCAGCTTAGAGTGAGATTACATCGTTTTATTAAAATGACGCTGTATGCTAGGATGACACTTACGTACTCTTTTTAGATGATTTACACTGTAAGCAGCAAACTTTGCCTAACCAAATGTTGGCCCATGAGCGACCAATGATGCTGAGTGACTCAGTCTCATTTGTTTTGACAGCAGACAATTATTGACTAATTCATATATTTTTATGGCTTTTATTTACTTTGTTACATTTTCCACCAGCTGTGTTTTTATTTTTAATAACACAGCATTTTGTAGAAGATGGCGTCTCTCGCAGTGTACTTCAAAGAGCTTCAGTGCTCTTTAGTTTGACCAACTGGTTTGCCCCTCTGCATTTGTTGGTAGATGAGTGTGAACTCTCCTAAGGTATTGGTATCTGGGATACCAGCCTGGGTTTTATTTGACGGTGGGTTGGAAAGGAAATCAGTGGTATCACACATCACTCACTTCCTTTTCCACTAACCTTGCCATAGATGACAACGCTTGTTACCATGGTAGCAATAGACAACAAAGACTGAAGCAGTTTTAGGCTCAAAATGCTGAGAAGAGAGAAATAGAAAAGAGAAGCATGAGAAAAATAAAAGTCTCAAGCCACCCCTCATTTATTTATATTTTGCTTCCAAGGAGGCAGACTTGTGTTTTTTGTTAAACTGGACTTCTCCGTGCTTTCTAAAAGGTCTTTCAAAGTTCTTCAGACAGCGGCTGCTTTTTTGCTCACTTTCAGTCCAAATCTTGTACCTGATTATTTTCAGAGGAAGCTTTTGTATGTTAAGCAACTCAATCAATTACTCAAAACATTTTAAAAAATGCACCTAACTCAAGGATGAACCAGTGTTATAACTACACATAATAGGCAAATGGCAACATTAACAGAGTTTAACAGGCATGCCAAAGGTCATTCTAGATGAACTAGCCAGAAACGTGGCTCTGTTGGCATGGTGTGCAGTGTGTCCTTAAAATGTTTGAGTAAACTGGACATGCAGAGGACAAAAGAATCAGAGGCAGGCCTAAAACAATATCTATGGCAGATGAACAGTATCTGAAAAGTCATGTGTTGTGGAAATTGGGAACTTTTTCAGCATTATGTAATGCAGCAATACTGGAGTCTAAAAGCACAGTTCTACATTACGATTTCAAGTTTCTGGCAAATACTGTAAAAATATAAAAAAATCTGTACACAAAGAAACTTTAAGTGCACTTAGAATACAACACAAATTCCTTTAATGAAACAACCCACGGTTGGTGGAGAAGATGGAATGGGACTTTGACTTCCTCCAAACAGTGACTTTGATTACCAAGATTTGTTTGTTTCTACAAAATGACAGCTAAAACCCCAAGTCCTTCTCTAAACCAAAGACTCACTACACTCCAAACTCAGTTCAGTGGTTGGCCACCTACAGAACAGGAAAAAAAAGAAACAGTGAGGGGAAAACCTCCTTTGTATCAAAGTCTATCTTCTTGTGACTCCCTGGCTCATGTTTATCGAACGCTGATTTTAATGCTCCATTTTTATCATGGCGATTAGCAATGTTTAGTAATCACTCAAACCAAGACTTCCCCTTGTCCGTGCCAGTGTAAACACTTGTCATTTCAAAACAGCTTCATTTGGACAAAAGGGAGGACATAAATTTCCCTGTGAATGTCATGTATTTTTTCTATTGTTTGCTACATGATGCAATGGGTTAGTGTTTATGGGGAAAAAAGCAGTAATTGCAATATCAGTCATATGTGAGCCATGACACATGTGACCACCGTGAATCAGCCTTTTCTCTCTAAAATCCATCCCGTCACCGTTTTTCCGCCCGTCGCTGGCTCAGTTCTCTGCCACGCATTTTACAGGATCCCTTTTTCCCCCCAATAACCTCAGTTTGCTTTGATTACTTTAATCACCTTTGAATCTAACCAATTTTCAGAGCTTGCGGTAGCTAAGTCCAGGCCTACTGTTCCTGGTGGTGTGTGTGTGTGACTGGGCGAGATGCTCGGAGGTGCTGCAGTAGCTTTGAGCAGGAGCTGAAGAGTTTCCTCGACAGTAGGAAGGAAGAGGTGGGGTGGGGGGTAATGGCAGTAATGTGAAGGGGAGAGTGAGAGAGCGACCCAGACGGTGACTTGGCTGGGGTCGGGTGTAAACACACGCACAGCTGGCAGACAGATGTTCTCAGACGAGAGCCAGTCACCATTTCTTTGGTTCCTTCCTCTCTGCTCACCTGACGTTCCGCTAATTCAGCAACAAGGACAAAGCTTCAGAAATCATGCACGTGCACATGTACAACTGTGTACAGACATGTTTAAAGTACACAATTCAATGTGCACAAAGGCAAAAAGTCAGGGTGGTGAGGGGGTGGGGGCACAAAGAAACCAAAAGCTCTGGTTACTCCAGAAGTGGCCTCCACTCCTCCTTTGCTTAGCTGGTTGAGCAAGTGTGTGGTCGATGAGAGAGAAAGTATAACATTTCCTATTCTCTACTTTACAGGAGTGGTCTGGGAGACTCATCGGATGGGATTTTAAAGGGATCTTTCAATGCACTGACATTCATGAACGCACTGTGATTACATTCCTTTCACCCTTCCTTTTTTTCTCTCCTCCCTGTCTTTATTCACTATTTGCCAGCCCAACAGGATGGACAATTTTGTGCATTTTTGTGGATTTTCTGAGACCCCTAATCAAACTTTTAAACAAATGAGCTCATGATGTAATGGACTGGAGAGATGCAAGCAACAACAAAACAAACTTTGCTCTACTGCTAGAGCAATAAGCAAACGTTTACACCCCGGCAAACCCTTTAAATATTTACCAATCTCAGTAAAACAGTTGGGGATTATCCTGTATTGTTAGAACGCTGAGAAAAGACTCTCATACTTTCCATATTTTCTACTGATTCCACGAGGCTGAAAACAAGAAGGGGGATCAGATTAAAATCTCTTTGTACATAAACTACCCATTGACTCACTGTCTTCCTGTCGGAAGGAGCAATTAGCTCTCCGAGACAAAGATCTCAGACATGTTAAATGGCTGAAAATAAATAAATGTGGGTATTGCTGTTAGACTTCGGGCCCTGTTTCAATTACAGCAGAGGCTGTGGTCTGTGTCTCTCACTGAGCTGCTGGCTCCTTCGAGCTTTGCTTCTATGGGGACTTTTTAATTGCTATGTTTTAGCTAAGAGGGAAACACAGAGGGGAAATGTACTGTATTCATCTTGGCCTCCCACTATGCTTCACTCATGAAGGCCTGGGGTGATTTGTCTCTTTAGCGCTGAACGCCGTACAGTGAAGTACAGTGCTCCTCAGACAATGCATTCATTCTTCCAGTGGTGAATGGCGATTTTCTTCCACAGGTCTTTTTTTTCTCTCTGTTCAGCAGATTGATTTATGTGACATAATTTATTATGACCAGCTACCCGAGCTCCTTCAGTTTCAGGCGGTAAAACGATCTAGAGATTTGCTAAAATCACAACACCTTCAATATAAAAGCTTTTGACAAAGTCTGCACTTGATATTCATCATTAGATTAGTGGCTGGCATCTGCTAAGCCTTATATAACTGATAAAAGTAGTCTGTGGCTCTTATTTTAAGGATTGCATTCCTCTTCAAACATTCCACACAATCTGCTGAAGTTGGTTATACCTTCGATGGAGCGTACAGTTTCAAACTCCTCACTCAGTTTTCGCTCTTTCCACATGCAGCCGATGGCAGCCATGTCAACTATCAAAAAGCGGCGTCTGCCTGCAGTGATGACTGACGAGCGATGGTAGCCAGATCTGGGCGCGCGCTCTCGCTCTCTGCATCCACACATGTGGATCATAGAGGGAGACCAGATACACACCTCCTGATCTCTCTGCTCTCAGATCAACACATTCTGTCAGCATCTCTCTATCTGTGCCTCTCTCACACTCTATCTTTCCTGTCTATTCACCGTGTTTAGGCAGCTCCATCAATCATTCGCATTCAGAGCTTCACGAGCCGCAAATGTTTAAAGGTCCCTTTGTCCCTTTGAGAGTGGGAGCGATGTGAATTTCCTCTCAGATCCGATAATCTGATGATGGTTACGCTTTTTTGCTTTTTTTCCAGGGATTCTGCAGCCGTTTTGTGTCTTTCTAAACCCCTAATAAGCAGCGTGTGCCTTTTGCGGTGATGCTTATACCTTTCACCCTTCCCCGTCTCGGCGCATTGCGTGATTACACGCAGGCAGATGGTTTGAGTTTAGGCCCCTGCCGCCACTCACTAATATCAGACATGCTTTTAATTTTTTCTCACATCTTAATGGACAACAGCACTTTGCACACTGCCAAGCCTTTCCTCTCACACTGTTTATTACCATATTTATTTAACTGGATTTAAGGAATGAGGCAATTTGCCCCTGCGAGGAAGAGACAGATAACGTGAGCGGAGCACAAACTCCACAATGAATGGGCGTGTATTTGAGTGTGAAGACTGCGGTCATGACATCTGTCAAAGGCTTTTCGTCAGATAATAAACGTCACTGCACTGTGATCCCAAACAATAAACCCATTTTCTTTCTTTTTGAAAAGTCGGGCCTCTCTCTCAGGTACCGAAGTGTCTTCCTGCCTCTGGCAACGCTGGATCAAAGGGCGTTTTCCTCAAACACCCAGCTAATTGGATGATTAATGATTTTCATCTCTCCGGGCTTCTATTAAAGAATGTCTTCACACATTGGCTTGACCCCAAAGGCCACAGGATTACATTACTTGTGGTCATCTTTATTTTTATGTTATGCCTCCGCAGTAGTTGCAGTATCACATTTCACTACAGTGGCCCACTCGCTTACTGAAAGATAAACGCTTTTTGTTGACCTAAAGTGGTTTGCTTACGCTTCATCAATTGGTCGACCGGACAAGCAGACGTTGTGGGAGGAGAGACGAGGGCAAAAAGCTCAGCAGAAGTGGCAGGAACAAAGACTGGTTTATGGCGTGTGGCCATCAGACACGGCTATATCAACACTGTTCGTCAGGGCCCAAGAATAGAGCGGAGGGCTGAGTCAGCCTAGCAGCAGCTAGCCACAGCGAGCTGAAAAGCGAGAAATGTACTTGCAAGAGGGCCAGATGCAGAGGAAAATGGGGGGAGAGAAAACAACCCAAGGTTTTGTTAAAAGGAGCTTGTTAAAGATTCCTGCTGTGGGATTTACTTTTTTGCCATTCACCATTTGACTCCATGATTCCACTCTTGACCCCACAGTACACAAACACAAATGGGGAACTTGGCCTTCACGAGGGCCCTGTTTACTGGAAATGCTGCTCACCAGGGACAATAAAGACTTATGATGCATACAAGGCTCCTAATGTAACTCCCATACCCACGCATGCATGTGCACGAACAGAAGGAGAAATGGGATGATAAACAGCGTGCATATGTCGCCTTTACCTAAATAAAGACTGACTCATTTTAAGGTCAGCCACAAATAAAGATGCCAAACTTTACTGTTCTTTAATGAAGGCAGGAATGAAAATTTGTCTTTGTCTCGGATCAAGGTCTCCATAAAAACCCACATTAAACATTCAGGGGAATTAGATTAGGTGAGCACAAATGGAAAAAGGCAAACCTATTAAAGTGCAAACATATAATTTATGTAGCTCCTGTTTATAGCAACAGGACTCAGCACTGTCATCGAGCTAACACTTAGGGGTATTGTGCGGTGGAAGGACGAGCTGTTTATTTTGTTTATCGCTTCACTCTATCGAGTGTATACGGAGAGCATGTGTGTGTCTGTGTGTGTGAGTGATATGCACACACGTTTTCATTTGGAAATGATCTCCTGTGTTTTTCCTGTTGCAGAGCACAGAAGCGTGTGGTGTGGAAGCTCAAAGATTTCGCCCACATCAAGAGAAACCATCCGGCCTTACAGCCACAAGCCCTCCCTCTCCTCCCCCCTCTCAAGCGTAATAACAGAGCCATCAAATAGCCATATTTATAATCTTCGAGCGGGCCAATTTTAAAGTGGTCAACTCCAGAGGTATAGGAATTGTTGAGAGCAATTTGCGGTTTTCATTCTTAAAGAGGCACCATCCCAGTGGCAAATGAAATAAAGTCAGTTTCCTTTTTTTTCCATTTGTCTGTATGAAAGCTGTGTTCAATTACATCTTTGGCTTTTATGCTGATATTACTTCAAAATGATTTATTTAAATTGTGTTGGGCAACAATTATTTTATTATAATTCCACTCCTTGTTTGTGTGCCACAGAAATCAGAGCATTTATCAATTTCCAAAATGTAAGGGTGAGATTGTGCCAGACTGGTACAGCAGGCTTTGTGTTCACATGGAACTAATTACTGTTTATCTTCAGTAGCAAGTACTGTGTGTGTAGTATTTGTTATCTTTTGTCTTAACTTTATCGAGGTTAAATCAATCACTTTATCAAAAGAACTTTCTCCAGTGTTCATCAGAAACACCAGTTGTCAGATTTGGAAAAGGGAAACTGAACCCAAGCAAACAGCATCTGGTTTAGCAACACATTGTGTGCAGAACCAGCAGCAGATCAGCATACATGAATACATTTCATCTGGTCATTATTGTGCAGTTATGGAGCCAGGCGCTCCTGCCAGTTTCCAGCCTCCTGTCACTTACCAATGTCTGACACTGATGAAAAATGCAGTGTGTTTCGATCACCATAACATTACTACTCCACTTTCTCTATATGTTGAGATCAGATGACTTGCAAGTGTTGATCGAGTATGATAAATGTGCTGCTGTGTTTTGTTTTGTTTTTGTGGACTGATTTGGCCTTGGTAATGATTATAGATGACTGGGGTCAATCACTTGCACGTAACATGTTCAGCCAATTACAGATAAAGTTACTTTTCATTTATCTAATAAACACAATGAAGCAACGTGGCATGAACATATAGATTACATAAAGTGAGTCTGACGGTCAACAAAATCAAGGTCATGTAAAAATGTCCACCCCAGGTTATATGACAATGTTAGTGGTGCATATTTGTAAACAATCTGTAGCTAATTTAATCCCCATAATTTAGAGAACTGCTGAGGTCTAGGGTCAAAATTTCACACTGCCTTGCTGCTTATAAGCCACGGAAACAAAAGTATTTTCAACATGCACACCTCTGTATAAAAATAAAACACAAAAGCTATTTGTTGCTGCAGTACAGAGGTCCGTGCCAAATAAACCTTAACATCAGCTTTCACAGGAAATATTCACAGTCATTCCAAGCAGCATGTGTCATCAATAAAGAGCTTTTAATTACAAAACATTGGCAACCAGTTTATTAAAAACAAATTACATGTTGCTTGCTTGAACCCATCCAATAGCTTTCTTAATACTTTAATAGTTGCTGAAATATTTTCCATTTCTCTAATGACCTTCTGTGTTTAAAGACATGCACAACCTCCAGAAAACCATTGCTATTATTTTAACATGACCGTCAAGAGAAATGCAGCAAAGTTTCTTGCGCTCATACTGCTTGTGTAACTTAGAGACAAGCATATACACTGCATATGCCTGAATATCAGAAGAATGATAACAAAGCTGAATTGGAAGTAACAATATATGGTGCAATGCTATGTTACAGCTAGTTGGCTAACTACTCTGGCTATTAACATAAAAAGTAAATGTTAATTATAATCTCTGCTTTGTGCCATTACATTTTTACTGTTATTTACCTTTGCCTTAATTCAATACCATATTACATAACACATGAGTCAGCAAATGAGCCAACTGCAATTTAGACTTTGAAATTATTTTGCTAGCAATAACATTAGCAAGCAAGACGCAATTAGCCAGCTAGCTATAACTTTGCTAATGCGTAAATCTGTTGGTGGTTTGTTTAAATTCAAATTCAAATTTTATTTGTCACGTACACAGTCATACACAGTACGATATGTAGTGAAATGCTTGGACAACTGCTCGTGACCTAAAGAAAACAAAACAAGGAAAAGGCTATGAATAAGATAGGAAATAAATATGAAAAATTAAAAAGGGTAAATTTAACTAGGAAGGAATAAAATATAAATTAAGGTTAAAAATGAAATAACTGTACAACACAAATTAGAATGAAGGGTAAATTTAACTGGGAAGAATAAGATAAAATATATAAATTAAAGTTGAAAATAAAATAACTGTACAACAAAATACACAATACACAATATAGAACTATATAAGAATGTATGAAGAAATCTAAATATAAATAAATATATACACAATAACAGCAGCTGTACAAGTATTAACTGGAAATGAAGAATATAGTGACCAGTGTTGTGCAAAAACAATGTCCAGAAAGTCCAGTGTGTGTGTAAGAACCATATGTGTGGGTCAGTACTGTGTGGTGGTGTGATTGAGAGACCGTATCGCCTGCGGGAAGAAGCTCCTCCTCAGTCTCTCTGTGTTGGTCTTCAGGGAGCGGAATCGCTTTCCTGACCTCAACAGAGAGAACAGTCTGTTGTTGGGATGGCTGAGGTCCTTCACCATCTTCCTGGCCTTGGTCCAGCACCGCCTGCTGTAGATTGAGTGCAGGTCAGGGAGCTCGGAGCGGATGGTGCGCTCAGCTGACCGCACAACCCTCTGTAGAGCTCGTCTGTCCTGCATGGTGCTGTTCCCGAACCAGGTTAAGATGTTTCCCGCCAGGATGCTCTCTATGGTGCACGAGTAAAAGTTCCTGAGCACCTTGGAGGGCAGTTGGAAGTCTCTCAAGCGTCTGAGGTGGTAGAGACGCTGTCGGGCCTTTTTCACCACGGTGTTGATGTGACAGGACCATGACAGGTCCTGCGTGATGTGAACTCCGAGGTATTTGAAGCTGTCCACTCTCTCCACTGGGCACTCGTTGATGACGGGGGTCTGGTAGTTCCTCTCCTGCTTAGTGCTGAAGTCCACTATCAGCTCCTTTGTCTTACTGACGTTTAGAAGGAGGTTGTTCCTCTGGCACCAGTTCTCCAGATTCCTAATCTCCTTCACGTAGGCCGTCTCGTTGTTATCAGAGATCAGGCCCACCACGACGGTGTCGTCAGCAAACTTGATGATGGTGGTGGAGCTGGTAGTGGCCACACAGTCATATGTGTACAAAGAGTACAGCAGGGGGCTCAGAACACACCCCTGGGGGGCTCCAGTGCTGAGAGTGGTGGAGGCTGAGACATGTCCACCCATCCTTACTGCCTGTGGTCTGCCAGTTAGGAAGTTGGAGATCCACTGACACATAGATGAGCTGAGTCCCAGATGCTCCAGCTTGGTGGTGAGTGTGGAGGGAATTATGGTATTAAATGCAGAGCTGTAGTCTATGAAGAGCATTTTAACATAATTCCCCCTTCTAGTGTCCAAGTGAGTGAGTGATGTGTGGAGGAGATGAGAGATGGCATCGTCTGTGGAACGATTTGGACGGTAAGCAAACTGTAGTGGGTCCAGTGTGTCTGGTAGTGAAGAAATGATGAAGTCCCTGACCAGGCGTTCAAAGCACTTCATCACTACTGAGGTGAGGGCTACAGGGCGATAGTCATTGAGAGAAGCAGGGTGGGGTTTCTTCGGGACAGGAACAATGATGGACTCTTTGAAGCATGTGGGGATCACCGACTGAGATAAAGAGATGTTGAATATCTCAGTGAACACAGGAGCTAGCTGGTATGCGCAGTCTCTTAGGATACGACCTGGGATGCCGTCTGGTCCTGCTGCTTATAAGGTTAACTAATAAAGTATTTTGAAAACGGTCAAAGTTTTCAGTATTCCAAGTTGCAAACAAAAATTCAATGCAGTAACAAGACAACCACCAATTATTCCTAGTCGTGATGATGTTTCTATGGTAACATGACTGAGCTACAAGTTAGCAGGCAAACTAGCCTTACCTGACATTAGCCTTTAGATATTCGCAGAGAATTTGGAGTGCCTTCTATGTGAACGACAAAGTATTCAAAGGCAAACAAGTATGGAGGCCCTGACAAGTCAAATACAATGCAACTAAAGAAAACACCAGCAAATAGAAAAATGCTGCAAAAGCATATAAAACACAATAAATGTCAAATAAAACAAATCTCACAATACACAACAAGCGTTTTTGAGTAGACACTAGTGTGACAGAATAGCTGCAGAAATAACAAGCTAACAGCAAAGATGTATCTAAAGTATTATATGCATCATGTCATTAAAACACACATTAATCTGCATCTTCTTCTCCATCACAACACTGCATGTTTCAGTGTAGTTCACGTCTTGGTTCCTGCCACTTCAGCACCTGGTCCAGCACACTACTGTTTGTTTGACTTGCATCTCGTTGTGTTTTGTTTGCTTTTGCAGCACTTTTTAGTTAGCTGGTGTTTTCTTAAGTTGCATGCATTTGACCTCTCAGGGCAGCTGTAAATAATGGGCAATGGTCTCCCTTTTTAAGTTATAATGTTTTCAGACATTGTCAATAAACAGCTACTGTTATATAACATACCTTCTGTTTTGAATTTAAATCCATCTGAAGGAAACTCTGGACATTTCTTGGTGCCCTGATCATTTTGCATATTTTAGCAACAAAAGACATCTGCATCTACAGTACAATCAAAATAGCGATTATGCAGTGTCATCTGCAACGGTAACCCCTGGGGAAAAAATACCTTCACATTTTTATTAAATAAACTTCCAGTGACTTGATGGAATGATGGAATTACTTAATACTGTAATCCTATTACTCCTAAATCCTTTAAGAATCATCTGTACTGACTGAAATATTCAGTGCCAGGCACAGGCATTAACTTGACCTTTCATTCATCTTTCTGTCCCTTATTTTGTGCTCTCTACCACGGAAGGGTTGTGCTCATGCATGCCATAACGCTCATAAGGAGCTATTCTGATATTCAAATGAGAACAGAAAAGCATTATCCGCACATGTGTAGCTGATGACCAGAATATATCAAGGGACAGCTGGAACTAAAAACGCTTCTCGTTTTCTTAAATTTGTAACACTTGAAGATAAAAATTGGACACAAGTGATGCATGAAAAAGAAATAATGGGAAAAAAAGGAGGCCAAGCAGAGGGAGCTGATAAAACACGGCCAAATTGCACTGCTGTCTGAACAGGAAGGAAACCGGGCTTTATACACTCCTCAATAACTTCCTGTTAAACATCCGCAAATCACAAACTCACAAAAGGATTACAAAAAGAGTATACCAGAGACCCTGTGTCATCTAAACGCTGCCTGTGTATTTATGTAACCCTATTTGTAGGAAGCTGACCAGCACCTGGTTCTCCTGAATAAGAGTGTGTGAGTGCATGTGCTGAATAGGATGTGTGTATTATACAGAGGAGGATGTTATCAACATGGCAGTGATGAGAGATGAATGGTATCCCACGGGGCCGGCTTAAGCCCCTACACATGTGCACAGCACTACCGCCCTCTAAAAATATGACTCCTGGATAGTTTTCCGACTTGTGGCCCTGTTCATAAATCAGCAGCCGGACAGAGGGGCTTGGACTTGGCGGCGTATCAGACGTGCCTCCAGTGACTAGGCCTGTCCGTCATCCTGCCGCTGCTGCCTCGAGCTGCTTAATTAATGTGGCAATTGAACACTGCATATCATAATGAACACACAGCCCCCTCTATCTGAGCCTTCCTGGGCTTGTTATTCTTGGTCTCCGTTAAGGATGTGTCCCTGTGTATATTCGGATATTTATAGCTAATGGATCTATTAAAATGCATGAGAACGAATTAAAAAACAAATAAATGCAAAGGTGCTCAAACGAGGCTGGAATGTTTGGAAAAGGGATTTTCAGTGTTTTTACAGGGCGGCTGTCGAATTTATCACTTTCACTTTTGTTGGTGTTGCTCCATCGGCTCATTTCATCATTTGGAACACACAGGCTGCTTCGGCACCACAGATTTTTCATTTTCATGAGGATTCTTCCTCACTGCTGTGTAAAATACACTCAGGGAGCTGACTTTTAAAGAGCGAAGTAACCTGCCCTTTTCAAAGAGGAGAAATAAAAGGCTCACTTTCTCCAACTAAGTGATGACAGAGAAACCCGCGTGCGCCTTTTTCCACCGCTGACTATACAAAATATCGAACATTTATGGAGGGTTATAACTCCTGCAGCTCCTTGCTTGGTCTCTGAGGGTAGTTTTTCTCTGTGCAACTGTATCAGTTTGACACAGCAGACAAAGGTTAATACCTCTCCATCTGTAATTCTTTGCTGTGCTTAATGCCACCTCTCTTGGTTATAAAGGTTTCATTTATCATGTGCGTCGATCCTCTGCGTTTCTACGTCTGGAGACAACCTGATTTACGGCTACAGCTTCCAGCAGACTTCTCATCCTTATTCTTCTTTACAGCCCCCCCATACTATACTATTCCCTTAACACTCTTTTTACTCTATCCCCTCCAGGTGTCTGCACTCTGACTTAGACCCACAGCAAGCCAAGCATCACACACACAAATACAGAAAAAGGATCTACTCCTTACTGAGTGTTAATAGGATGTGACATCATTATAGCGGACTGGAGGTATTGTAACATGTCAGCTCTCAGTGGTTGGATAGCTTTCAGTTAAATTTTTCAAACCTGCCACGGTGCAGAGTTTGGAATACCGTAAAGCAATACAACAAATGTCTTTCAAGCAGGGAAATAGGCCAGAGCGTGCGCTCTCTGTAAGACGTTTATCTCTTCCCGACTGCGGAGGAGCTTCGTCTGTCTCAAATCGTGCATATTGATCAGTTCGACCTTGGCCTTGGCTAGGGAAGAAGGTAAAAAAGTTTGGTAATTTATTTTTGATTTATGACCCAAGGCTTTTGATGACATGCACACTGCGTTCACATGATGGTCTTTCCAGACCTAGTCCAATACTGGACGTATTCAGCTGGATTTAACCTGTAGATTTAAGGTACCAGCTGAAACTATATTTCTCGAATATCCAGACAGGTGACAAATTAAAGGAAATACACAATAAAATGGTAGTAAGATGTTGGACCACCACATGCCACCAGAATATCTTCAGTGTGACTTTGATTCAAGTCTCTGAAAATCTGCAAGCGGCTTTGAACACCTTTTTTCCAAAAGATTTTCCCTTATATTTGGTTAATGGTGCTGAAAGAAGAGATCGTGGAATGTGAGCGATTTGAACTTTCGCATTTCAGAGTGTCTGTGCGCCAAGTTACACTCAACCTTGAAGTGAGCGATTAAAGCGACTATCAGTGGTATCAAGAGAGTTAACTATCCCAGCGGTCCCCAACCCCCAGGGCACGGAGCAGTACCGAGCTGCGAGAGTTGAGGCTCAGGTGTGAAATTCATGGTTTTCAGGGTTTAACTCAGTTTCCCTGGGTCTTTTCCTGTGTGTTACAAATGAATCTTTTTTGGGGGGTACCAGTACTGGTTTTATTTTGTTGTATTTATCTGCAACACCTTAAATGCCGGTCCGTGAAAATACTGTCGAACATAAACAGGTCTGTGGCGCCAAAAACGTTGGGGACCGCTGTCCTATCCAACCAGGAGTGTCTGTGAGTGACAGCAACATTTGCCAACTAGCAAATTGCTACTTTTATTTGGCATACATTGATTGCCAGGAGCAAATGGTTCGCATAATTTTCATACTAAATGATTTCAATTAGGACTGAACAATTTCATTAAAGGATTAATCTAGAACAAGTCAACACAAACCATCCCACCAAGAGCCACTGGATCCTCTCACTGGTTCAGGTTTTTCCTTTAATTTGTCATCTGTGTCTTCAGAGTTCAACTCCAGTAACCAGTATGACTCCTAGTATGCTGTCTTACCTCAGGGTATGTGCTGTTTCTTAAGCGTCGAGATTCTTGTTGTATTGGGAAGACCTTCAATGAGCTCACTTTGAACTCCAATCCAATTTCTCTGTGCAACTCAAAACCATAAAGACACATTTTTTAAAGAGTCTTTGTTTCGGTCATTGAAGAAAGGAAACAGTCTTTCTTGTATATGTTTGGACTCAAAATAGTAGACCCTTTGTTTTGGCTTCGGGTCTTATTATCTGCTGTGGTGCAAAGCTATGGCGTTGGGTAAATTCTCTGTCCTTGTTCTTTGTACTTTTCGGCATTTCTGACAAAGCTGTATGCTTTTAGTAGTATTCAACCCAGAGGAGAAAAGAGGGCAACCCCAATAATCTTGTTTGACAGTTGGGAGCAGGGGCCGCTAGGCAATGGTGTCCCACAATGCAACTGTGAAAACAAACAGCATGTAACTGTGTGAAGAGGGGTGGGAGGTGACGTTCACCACACCAACATATGTATACGCTCACATACTACCCTACATACATGTGCAAACCCCTAACAGGCCTTGCATGTGTCAGACTTTAATCCAGTCTGTTTCACACACGTGTATTATGACAACCACAACCTTTCTGTGTCACAGTTTCTTTCACTTTCCCTCTGTTGTTCTTGCAGTGCAGGCTGGGGTTCTAATCCTGTTAGGACCTGTCAGGACCAATACAGCGATAGGTCGAAGCGCCATTGCTAACCATCCACCACCACCTCAAGATCAAAGGTGTTGACACAGGAGAGGAGAGCGACTGTATTTGCTCCTGAGGCGGTTACTGTCAAACCGTCATGAGCTGTTAATGACTGTACAGAGAGTGGAATAACCTCATGAGACAGGGAGAGACCCATTTCTTCTGTATAAGGACAGCATTCGGGAGCGTTGAAAACCCCTGTTTAACCTGTATTACTTTTATCTTTCTATTTATTATTTTCTGATGAATTGTTTAGACCATGAAACATCCATAAAGTGTGAGAAAAATTTGACATTAAAAACATCCCAGAGCCAGGTTGCTGTCGTCTATTTGAAGTTCAAAAAATAAGCAAAAAAAGAGAACCTTTTACTTCTTTTTACTAAATCAGTGAAAAGGACAAAAAAGAATAGCAAGCAAAAACTGAGTCCAGGCAGGCCCACGCAATTCAAACCCCAAACACAACTCAACCACTGTTTATTTAGAGGTTGGAGTTTCATGATCCAAGACTCGGGCATCTGATTTTTCTGCAGTGCTTCTAGGTTGAGACAATGGTTGCGTGTAATGCCATCATCCATAGCCCTGACATGCTATATATAACTTAGCTACAGTCACCAAGATGTGATTGGTGGTAAGAACTTCATTACAAGCACAGAATGAAACAATGTTGCAAGGATGTAAAAGTTTTTTCTTGCAGCAGGACTTTAGAAGTGCAAAAGTGCAAAAGTCTTAAGCTGCCCCTCATTTACTACATTTTTCTAGGAAAGTGCAAACATACACAGAAATGCAGTTTATAAGACAAAAACTGAGTAAGAACAATTTTAACCAGCTTGAAAGTGAATATTTGGTATGACCATCTTTATTTTGCTCTTAGATGAGCTTTCTTCTTATTTATTTCATTAGTCCTCAGGAATACTTCTCCAGGCTACCTTAAGGACATTCAAAACTCTTCTTTGGATGTTGGCTGCCTTTCGTTTTGTTCACTGTCAATATGATTCCACCCTGCATCAATAATTTGGAAGATCGGACTCTGGGGAGGCCAGTCCACGGCTGATAGAGCGCCACTGTGTGTTTTTCCATTCGGCTACGCTTTTACTGCATTGGCAGTGTGTTTGAGATCATTGCCAAACTGAAAAAGGAAGTTGTTGCCAATCAGACTCTTTCCAAATGGTACCGCACAGTGGAACAACATCAGATGGTACTTTTCTGTGTTCAGAATTTCATCAATTTTGACACCACTGGTTGAGATGCAGCTCCAAACCATGAAAGAGGCTCCAGATGGCTGTAGACAAATATACCTTTCTCGTGACCATGATATATGATGATTATTTGAAGAAAAAATGTTAAATTTAAATTAATCACTCCATAAGATCTGTTGCCACTGATTTTTAGTCCAGTTCTTTTTCCGCTGTTTCCCTTCATTAAGAATGGCTTCTTGAAAACCATCCTGCCACAGATCGTTTCTGATGAGGCTTTGGTAAAAAGCAGATGGATCAACCGAAGGTCCTGATATATCTCTAAGCTCCTTTGCCTGATTTTATGCTATTTTTTTAAGGACAAGACTTTCAGATACCGTTCATCTTTATTTTGTAGCCTGCCACCTGTTCTTCATTTGTCCACCATGCCAAGTTTTTGGCTCTTTGGGAAACACCTTGATTTAGTATTTTATGCCTGTTAGAAGTTTTCTGTTTGTGCTCACACAACACTGATTCATTATTTGAGTTGGGAGCTGTTTATGCTTGAATGATTCATAGGTAAATGTTAAATGACTTAACAAAAAACATTCCTCTGGAAATGGTCAGGTACAGGGACTGAAAGTCAGTGAAAAAGTATCCAACGTCCAAAGGAAAACTTTGAAAGATGTTCAGAAAGCCTGATAAGAAAAACTATTGATCAAGATCGGTTTAACGACGTGTCGGTTGCTGCCACCATTTTAATGATATATATATTAGACCGTTTATTTGAGTTTTCATGGAAAAAAGTTTGAAAAACATCTGCAGTTTCTTTGCTTCTGGTTTTGACTTCCTCCTCCAGCAGCAGCGTGTGGGGGGCTTTGTCTTAGTGGCGACACCTATCGTTTAGAAAACTGCTGGGTGTATCTGCACCATAACGACAAGCATAAATGAATTCGGCTGTGTGATGACATCACCTGCGACGCACAAAGGGACCAATGTAGCGGTTATAATGGGAGGGGAGGTACTCATCTTTATAGCTCTCATGATTATTCCACACACAACGGATCAAATCCACACCTGACACCTGTGACTTTATTCACAGTCGTCTCCCTCCTCAGCAGGAGAAATCTACAGTTGACAAAGGTAGGCCAGTGTGGAAGTTTGTGTGAAATTTAAAACTTGTTCATAGCAGAATCATCTGCAGCAAAACTTCAAATCATAACGAGAAAAATCTGACAGTACTGAAGCTTATGATGTCAAAGGCTGAGAGCCTATTAATAACCGACACACACTTTTCAACACATTATTATAGAGTTTATGTGGCTGCCTTCATGCACAATGTTCTTTCACATTTGTTTTAGCAAACAACACATTTTTCATGTTTAAATGTTTTTAACTTAATAAACATGTCAGATACCATATTTTTAAAATTAGAAACATACCAATCACTGAATCATGTCCATTATTTTTTGCCCTTCCACACTTTCAAGCTGACCAGACAACAAAGGAAGTTTTGCACATGACAGAATTAATATGCTTCATTTGCAATTTATTTTTTATGTGTTTTCAGTCATCCAAACAGTCTACTGACTTCAAAGCTGTGCTGGGTTAAGAGGATGACTCATGCATTAATAACAAAGGCAGTTTTTTAACTTTGATTGCAACACCAGCCTCTCTACTACTCAGCAGAGTGGTCAAGTTTTACTGCAATGTGAATGAGTGGCTGCTCTTACTTAACAAGTCATTATAAGACAATGGGATGTCTCTGTGATAGCGCCTTCCAAATAACAGGTCACTCTCCAGACAGGCCGGCAACCATGGTCAAATTAGACGTACTAGAACAAAAATAAAAAATAGACTTTTGTAAAATGTTAAAACTAGCTTAAATGACTTTGAACTTAGAAATCTAAATAAAATTTAAAAAAATATATAAGTCTGTGTTTTATTATTTGTTAATGTGAGAATAATTTGAATAATTTTCATGATGATGCTTTGATGGACATATTTTTTGAGATTACGCTATCGACAAAATTTTGGGTCAGCTGTTTTTATTTTAATACCTATAATGATTTTTCCTAAATCTCACATCTGCCAAATGCCCTCCATAAAGGACTAAAATTAACACCGAAACTAATAAAAACTAGACTAAAACATGTTCACATAATACAAACTAAATTCAAAGATATTAACTTCTATGGAGACTAACTGGAGCTAAACTAAATAAAATAGAAAACAGAAAATACAGAACTTTGATAACTCTGCTGGTAAAATAACATTTTCTACAGCTGTGAAGCAGCGCTGCCTTTTCTTGTGCCTGTGAGCTGTTGAACAGACACACAATATGTGAGCCTGCATGTGTGATCATGTTTAAGGGCATGCTCTATTATTATCGGTTCTGCAGGACATTGCATGCTGACCCATGGGAGCGGAGTTCGCACCAACGCACGCGGCTCTACACACAAACACACACTGCGGTTATGTGGTTTTTCCTGCGGCCGCTCAACTCATTCAGGCTCTGACCAATCCCCCCTCTCCGCTGCCCCCACCCTACTCCCACAATCCCACTGTAGCCCATCGCTTCCCCATCCCTGGGGATCGCACAGCGTCGCTGGGCACTCACTTCCTCAGCCGTGGGCAGAGAGCCAGCAGCTGGGGCTAAGGCAGGGGGGGACGCATGAGGGGCAGAGGGAGAAATCTGAGAGGAGGATTTATTAAGAAGGAGGGAAAAAAGGTGGCTGTGAAGAGGCAAAGGAGAGAGGAAAAGGTGGAGGGGAGGTCAGTGGGGGTTACCTATCACATAGTTTATCATATACAAAAGTCCCAAGGCTGGCTGTCATCCTGGAGACTGAGTCAGGTCTGAAAAGTAAACGTCTGTGTGCTGATGGAGATGAGGCGATGGTGACACAGGCTACACTATAGCCATTGTATGAAAGCTTCTTTAGGGTGGCCTCTCAATGTAAATTGAATATATTCATGTAAATGTTATTAAAAAATTTAACGCAGACACGTTTTCAAGACAAGAAAACAAATCTATATGATGTGTTTATTTCTACTAAGTAATCTAGCCACGAAATACGACTGTTTTTCAAACTTCTGGGGGGGAAAAATGAAAACTATTCCTTTACTGAAAATGTCTGCAATTCATCTTTGTCCACTATTGTTCTGGGCACTCATCAAGGAAAAGGGAAAAAAAGCTGTGTCATCAACGGGGAGGGAGAGAAAGGGTGGGAGGGTAGTAAAGTGGGAAATCTGGCTGGTTCCCAGGCTTGCCCTCTAGGCCTTCTTTCTTGGACACAACTCAGCACATCAAAGATGTGAGAACAGTGGGAAAGGAGAAGGGACTGAAAAGGGAGGCAAAGAAAAGGGAAAGAGATGGACGGATAGCAATAAGAGCAGACAGTGAGGAGATCAGAGAAAAAGAACATCGCTCAGAAAAAAATGTTAGAACTTCTCCAGCATCCCTTCTTTGGTATAAAGCCTTACCAGCCCCACATAAACACAGCAAACCTGTGGAAAGTTTCACTCCTCTCTGGAGGGTCCCCCTCTCTCCTCACTCATTTTATTTCTGTCTAGCTGGCACTCCACTTTCTTGTCTTGTTTTAGGAAAATTCGGCTGCTGTGTGCCCATGCAGCCCAAGTCTTCCATGCAACCATCACAGACACACATTTCCAGTTTGTGTTTGTTTTATGCAAACACATCCATCTAGGTTACCTCTGTGTCCTGGAAGCTGATGTTCAACCGGATGCTTGTATGGGCGTATGAGCTGTGTAAGCTAGCCACACCTCAGCCCAAACCTCCCCATCCAAATGCATCACCTCCTCTCTGAGATGTCTTTTATCTTCAGCATCGTGTGAGGAGATAGAAAGAGGGAAATACATTTAACTATGCCTGTTAAATGCCACCAATTAGGGAAAAAAGGCCGCACACTGCGTTTTAGGCTTTGCCAGGGTATAGAATCTACTCAAATCAAAGCGACATCGCCATCTACAGGAGGGCTGAAGGATTTAACCCCCCCCCCAAAAAAAAAAAATTTATCTGCCACATCTCAGTGTTACCAAAACAATAATGTAACTCCTAAATGACAAGCAACAACATATATTGGACATTTAGGCTGTAGAACAAGTCAAGAAAAAGTCATCATACATGTCATGCTGTTTGGCCTCCTCTGCAGCAGGTGGCGCTTTCACTACATTCTCTGTTCAAGATCACGGCAAGAGCTGGATAATGGCCCTGTTTGTTTAGCCAACAGTGTTGACGCCCACCCACAGGTGCCAAAGGTATAGTGAATACTGTGCCAGCTGTTTGCAAGCCACAGCAGCCCCTGCATGGCTTGGCTTCACCCTGCTTAACTGCCTGATCTCACAGGAAGGGAGGAAGTGGTTGAGTTACCAGCAGCAAATTTGAGGTTTATAAAAGGAGAAAGCTGTTAAAAAAAAAAAAATCAGAGTGCAGTTTCCTTAAACTCAGCGGCTAGCCGGGGTAAGGTGCTCTGTCCTAATATGTAATTCATTGTCATTAGTCAGTGTTACACACAGGAATGGGCGACAGAAAAACAAAACAGTAAAACAGTTTTAAGTGCTCTGATTCAGTGGCGTACTTAAGCACAGCGACAAAAGGCATGAGCTCCAATTTCATGGAAGCTTGATTGCCTCGTAAATCTGGATTCATTACGCTATTAATCCGTTGTTGTTATCTGTGTCACACCAGGAAGCCATCCGCAGCGACCACAAGCAGGTAACACATGCTCGCTCGGAAAATCTAGAGAATGTTGCTCATATAGAAGAGAAGCTCATACAAAAGTCGACCTGCAGGGGGGAATACTTTTGCATGTCTTTTGAGAACATAAGGCTGCGTTTGACTTGAGATGTGAAATCAGTTAGTCATGTCTAGCATTTGGATTTGATGAAGGCCTACCTTAGCACGGTCCTGTCTTCGCCAAGAAGTAATGGGGGGGGGGGGGTAAGGTACAGAGAGCTGGCAGCTTTGCCTGGCTCGCTATTGCCAGTACAACGAAGCTCAGTTCACACTCAGCTGTGGCATATTTGGAAAACTTCAAGCAAAGCGGCAAGAAGGAGAAAAAAAAAGAAAAAAAAAAGAGCTTTTAAATCAGTTCCACTCTCCAGTAAATTACAACCCTGCATTTTTAATTTCCTCTCTCCATACAATGTTATTCATTGGCATCCAAGCCAAACATGGGCCCCTGCAGCTCTGCGGGACAAACTGTCCTCTCATGCAGTCGCTACCTGTCAGGAGCACAGAGGCGTGACTGAAAAAATGCATTCCTTGATGTAGAGCTGAGAGGTGTGTGAGGTGGTAGGGAAAAAGTGGAGAGAAAAAAAAGAACAAATAGCGAGCAGACCGCTGAGTGGAGATCTAATCTAGAAAAATGGTTACGCACCCGTGTTAACATCGTAAGTGGTTTAAGATAGACTAAATCTGATCAGTGATAGGAGTCGCCGGCAATTCTCTTATTGTAACACTGGCACTTGAAGTTCAAATTAAATAAAGTCCTATCCAGCATATTAAAGATGCAAACAGCTGCCTTGTTAAATCCTGAATTCGTGAACTTTGCACACCGATGCTTCATGGCAATAATCGCCCAATTACACACTAAGAAAATGTGCATACCAAAACATGAATACTCCATGCTTCAGGAAACTGTCTAAGCTTCTCCAAACACAAGAAAGAGACAGACTTGGTTTCTGGAATAACAATAAGAGCTTGTTACTGTAACAGCAAAGCCTCATTTGTTAGCATTATGTATCTAAATACCATCTAAAAACCATGGCTCATTCTGATTAAGCAGGATCTTGTAACAGTGTAGGCTTTCAAATAGCTTGTATAGGTCCCGTTAACGTATATCTCCTGTTTGGACCCGAGCAAACCAAGCAGTAAAGTTTCATACTGAACTGAGTTTCAAGAGCTTTCTTTGACTTTATCTGAGCCTGATCGAGGGACTCGTACATTAGGATTACAGTGGAACAATTTCATTTAAAAAGGTGTTTTCCTTTTCCCTCTATCTGTTTTTGTCATCAGGTGTGGATACTGCAGGGCCATTTGACAGAGATGTTGAACAGGTTTCAAGCATGAAAGAGGATAAGAGAGCTCATTAAGAGCACAGACTAACTTTAACCAAGGTTCCGCTAATTCAGCTCTTTCCACAAAAGGCGATAGGATCAGGCACCTGGCTTTTGCTTAGACAGGCTTTGCATGTCTATGTAATCCAAAGAGACAGCATGGGCAGGACTCGGGCTTCTCGTTAGAATATCCCAGAACACAACAACATAATCGTGTCATTAGCCTCGGGCCATTCTGCCACATTGTTATTGCGGGTGGGAAACACTGGATTAGATTTCAGCAGACTTAGCTGACCTCTGCCTCACAGCCCACCAGAACAGGGGAACTACAGCATGCTGTCCTCCACTCTGGCACCAAGCCTAGCCAAACATTTTAACTTTCATAGACAAAAACAAAACGTTTCACCCTTCTTTCCCTCATTTCTTCCAGTTGTAAAATGTTTTTTTTATAAAGCTTTATGGAGACATGTTTCTACTGACTTTTTGTGCTGCTGCTGCAAAATTCGAGCAAAATTCACGCACCGTGATCCTGCGTTGATTATTTTGCTTTTTGTCTTTTTCTTTATTCCTTAATGTGTTATTCATCCTGTTCCGTGTGTCTCCAGGCACACTTCAGAAATGGATATAAAATAAACAGTCGTGTTTTCGCCCCATCACTAGCCCTTGACTGCATATACCTGTAACAATAAACAGCTGGGTTTCTTGGCTTGTTTATACTCATCTCTAAGCGTTTGAGGACAGAACCACAACAGGAACTAGACTGTGTATATGGATTTGCTAGGCAGACGCCCACTGTGAAGCGCAGGGTTGGTGGATGTTACTAGACCATGATAGAGCGGAGGCTGCTGGTAGGTAGTGTGCACTCTGTCTGGCAGGGCTGAGGTTTACCTTGGAGTGACACCAACCATCTGCATGCTATAAGGACTAAATTGCCAGCTTGATGTCCAGCACGCAAGACAAAAACTTTCTACATACATGAGGATGGTGTGTATTTGTGGGTGTAAGGGTGTAAAACAGAACCAGACAGAGACAAAGATGGAGAACAGCCAGCCAGTAATAGGTAAAAAGAAGTATTCAGTAGCAAGTGTGGAAGACTAAGGTAATTTCATTTTATTGCCTCATTTTCAATAAAGACGTGTCATCAAGATTTTATGTCAAGCACAATCACATAATTGGTTTGTTTTTTTAGGGACAACTTTTAACAGATGGCCAATATGCAGTCATATATATGTGCACACGATCTTTAACTCTTTCGCTCTTACATGTATGTTTTTTCATGAGAAGATAGATATTTAAAATTATATTTGAAATATATAAATTTCAGAATAAAATCGTGAAAAAACTGTGCTGAATATTTGAGGTTTTTAGCCAGTTAATCCCTCAAACTGAGACCCCGCAGGGCCTATGCACAGTGTATTGTTTCTAGCTTGCCTATGTATCTTATTAGCCGACTGTTCTTATTAATCGTTTTTGTAAATGTAAAATAATATATTTAATATCATTAAAAAAAGAAGTGAAAAATGGAATAATGGATCAGGCAAATACACAACTTAATACTGAAGGTAGTGTAATGTGGAAAATTAAGTGCACTCTCTTTGCTCTCATGGGATTTAAGAAGGGTACGTTTACCAGCTGTTGCTGTTGCCGCTGGTTTATCAGCAAGTGTGAGCACTAGAGCAGGGCGATATGGCCAAAAATATTTATCACGATATATATTTGAAAATTTGCGATAACGATATAACTGACGATATAATTGATGCGAGACAAAATACAACTCCACAACATTACTAGCGCAAAAAGACAACCTTCCATTTATTTTCACTTAAACAAGAAGCTGGTTTTTATGTACATTAAAGCTTTATAAAAATGTAACAGTGCAAATGCAAATTCCTTGCTGAAAGTTTAACCAAAAGGCATTTCCAGCAGAAATGGGCTGACATATCCTGAGCATAACCATCCACTGAAGTTAAAAAGAGGTGCTTTGCAACATTAAACTGCAGTGTGCAGTACGCATTTTTCGGACCATAAGGTGCACGGGATTATAAGGCACATTAAGCGAAACAAAGCAGTCAGATAAATCAAACTTGATTAAACTCATTCTTCTTGCTTCCTCCACTTCTGTACCATTGATTCATTAATGTTGAATTCTCTGGCAGCTGCTCTATTCCCATGTTGTTGCAGTATATTAATGACTAACCTCGTATTGTGGATGGATTATCTCAGTTGTTCTCCTGACTGAAGTTTGGTCCGTTTACAGCATCCTGCCATGCGATTGCATTTGTCTCTAACCATGAAGAACCTTCACGTTAACTTTTATAAGTGGAAAAGTGTTAGTGTTCGTCCTCCAGCTTCACTGTTTATGTTATGCTAACATAGCTGTGTCGCTAGCGATCACGTAGCACATCATTATCTACCAGCTAGCCCAACTTCAGTAACCCTACAAACGTCACTGCTGTTTAGTTTCCTGTCTTCATTTATGTTGGAAGTGATAGCAGAGCTGTACGTTTGATTTTTTTCAGAAATCTCTCAGTCAGGACATGCAATATCATGCTTAGGTAACTAGCGAAACTAGCGAGCTAACTTCCGCTAGCTTCCTGCTAACTTCTAACTCCGTTAAATGTAATAACTTTTGTTTTCATGGATGCCTGGAAGTTAAACTTTATAGTTACACCTGGTAAAGCAGCAATGCTGATCGTTTTATTAAAGATGAAAGAATTTAGACAGTTTTTAACTCTAAGTGATGCTGCAGTGTTGTTTGACCTGAAGAATACGGAGTTTAGGACCCAGATTACTCCCAGATTTAAGAGCATCTTAGTCCGACAAATACGACAATAACAACGGCCGCTTGCATGTTCTGCAAAAAAATGTGCTTTGTCGTGTACGTGTGGGGCGATCGTGGCTCAAGAGTTGGGAGTTCGCCTTGTAATCGGAAGGTTGCCGGTTCGAGCCCCGGCTTGGACAGTCTCGGTCGTTGTGTCCTTGGGCAAGACACTTCACCCGTTGCCTACTGGTGGTGGTCAGAGGGCCCGGTGGCGCCAGTGTCCGGCAGCCTCGCCTCTGTCAGTGCGCCCCAGGGTGGCTGTGGCTACAATGTAGCTTGCCATCACCAGTGTGTGAATGTGTGCGTGAATGGGTGGATGACTGGATATGTAAAGCGCTTTGGGGTCCTTAGGGACTAGTAAAGCGCTATATAAATACAGGCCATTTACCATTTACCATTTACCTGACGGACAAACACCAAACCAGTTCCACATCACTGAAGTTGCACCATTTTTACAAACCAATTCTGGTTCATCTGTTTCACTCAACAATCGGCCATGTGCGTATGAAAACAAAGGCACTGCGCATGCGCGTTTTACTCCCATTCTATCGCGATATTTCATTTTCCTATCGTTGCCTAACATTATACCGGTATTACCGTGAACGGTATAATATGGCCCAGCCCTAGTGAGCACATCTATAAAAGCAGATGTTTTGGCAATTTGCTAGTCTGGAGCATTCATGGGTGTGTTAACACAATGACACAATCCTCCCAGGGGTGGACAGCTGCAAATCTCCCACAGAATGGCAGAAAAAGAAAAGAATCAATGCAGTCAAAGTCCAGCGACCTGACAGAAACACCGTGATGGGACGTAAAGAGAGCTGTGCATAAAATAATGCTCACAATCTTGGATGGACGTACTTTAAATCTTATACTTTTTTACATTTTAACCTTTTATCTCCTAAAAGATAAATATTTTCCATATGACTAAAACTGATTCTCAAGTATGATTTCAGTAACTCACCTACACAAGGTACTTTGTTTAGCGTAAAGCAGCTGTGGCAGATGTTCTAGTTTTAATCTCCACATTTCCACTTTTTCTCAAAATGTTATTTTGACTTTATGAAAAGAAAACGTGCTGATAGAGATGGCTCTACAAAGCTACTGAACTGTGGGCTTCTACATAATTTTTCACAGGATTGCACAGAGTGAAAAGTTTATATGTGTATATATGTATGCATTTATTTCTATTCATGCTGGAAGTGAGAAAAACAACCCTGCTGTTTTGTCTGAGGCACCACACAACACATTTTGTAGGCAGATAGTACTACACAAATACGTGCAATGTTAAATTGTAACTGTTTCATGTGCCTATGGGAACTGTATTTGAAACTGGAAGAATTGTTAGTAGGAACAGTTCAACAGCAGCTTGAGCTTCATCCCCACATCTACAGCCATGTTTTGTTTTGAGCCAAAAAACTAAACTAAACAAGTCTTTCAATTAAAAGGTGACACTCAGGGACAGCTAATTTACTCTCTCTTTTTTTTCTTCTTTTTACTTGCCGTTGCACATTTGTATTCACTTGTGCATTGACATTGTTTCTAGAAATGGGCCAGAGTGCTGAGACCTGCGACGGGGCAGCATTTTTCTCGCCACCTCCCTATGACTCAGAGTTCAATTTTGGGAAATGTATAAGACAAGATGTAAAAGGTCAGTTTCTCTGACAGTGGCATCTCTGGCAGATGGGTTCCAAAAAATGTACATGGTGGGGAAAAAAATCACCATCACCAAATCATCAAAACAAGAGCACAAGGTCTGTGAACTGGAGAACTGTGCACGAAAGCACAAGAGTCAGTCTGTAAGGAAACTGGGGGACTGGTATGCATACTGAGGGAGCTAATTAGAAAATTTAGCTAATTTACTCTCTGCAGCTTCCATGAAGTAAACCGAATGTTTTAGTGTTTTTCAGTTCACTGCTTTAAATTTAAGCCCAACTCAATTCGGTCTTTGTTGTTCTTAGTTAGAAGACTGTACGCTATCAGCTGAAACTCTAACTAAGCCACAGGCTGGTAAACTTAATGCAACACTTACAAACTAAACAATCAGATGGTTTTCCTCGGAAGCCGTAGTCACAGTATGAGATTTTCTTCAGTGTTGATCGCTACTTTATTTCCTCTGGAACTGATCAAAGAACTTAGTTTTCCAGTTCGTTTGTGTTCTTGTGTAACACTTGAAGCTGCTGCCAAGTCATAATTATGATTTTAGTTTATTATAAATGCCCATGTTAGTTATTATGAATACAGTTAGTACATTTATTATGTTTAACATCTCACAGAAAGCAATTCATATTGAAACTAAAATTAACTTTCTCATCTCACTTAAGCTTAAAGGTTCTTTTTTACTCCTAACAGAAATAGTGACTTAATTTATACTGTGATATAGATCAGTATTGACTGAAAAAAATAGTTGTGATTAAGACTTTTTTTCCATTGCCCAGCTGTAATTTATGGCACTGGAATCATTGGAAAAATGGAGTTCCTCACTGGAAAATTCATATGAACCCTTCTCAAGTTGGAACACCAATTTGGAAAGCTGGCAAAAAGTTTTGTACATAACTTGCAGGATATTCGGTATGCAACATAAACAGAATAGTAGCACAGAAAAGAAACATGTCAGAGTAATACACTTTTGATTCATGCTGGAAATTTGCTTCTTTCAGATTTTTGCTAACATTTTAAACATTTTTTGCCGTCTCTGCTGAGTGGACACACTAGATTACTTAGATAAGTTTTTTACTGGCAGTAATCTGGTAACAAGCCAGTCAAAGCAATATTCATTTTGTATGTCCTGGAAACAGCTATCAATGTGTCATTTAAATCCTCTGAGCTATAAAACAACACATCATCTTTTCAGCATCAATCTTTCCCACGTTCCGAATTAAAAGGACATGAATGCAGTGAAGTCGGAAGAACAACCTCCCAACTGAGGAAGTGGGACCATCCACGGACCTTCAATTCACACTTAGGGTAACCTTGAGAATTGGCAGTTTGTGCTATAAAGTGTCTTGCTGTAGCAACTTCACTAAATCTAGTTGGGATTATGGGTTGGCCCACACACAATCATAATGGTTTGCTCAGATATGCAGAGAAAGTTTCATAAATAATATTCCCAGCGTCTCAAGACACAACATGCCGGACAGGCGTCTTTAATTCAACTGACAGGAAAATTAAAAGCCTTCATTACCCTAAAGTCATCTAGGGGAAACAAACTTTAACAGCTCAGATCAGCACACTATGAATGCGATGGTCTGAGCTGAGCCAATCCCCAGCCAGCTCTGGGCTTCTGATTCGTTTTCCAGAAGGATGTGGGACTCGCTAGTGTGGCAGCTGCTTAAAATAAAGTGACAATTTTTAATGGGGTTTCAAACCTCAGCGAGTCACTGCATCCTGCCAAGCCCCCAGAGATGGCAAACGTCCAAACCCTGCTTTTATCAGACAGGACACGGAGGAGTGAGCTTGTTCTCTCAGCTCAGTTCCATAAGGAGGCCCAAATGCAGTCAACCGTTTACTACTATTTTGTGGAAGTGCCTTTCCCATCAGCAGGGGCTTTTTATATGTGCCATACGTGCACACACGACTAACGGGCTCTAAGCTGGGCTTTGAGGTGAACGCTCGCCTAACAATCAATGGCATCAGAAAATCCTGTTAAGTTCAGTTAAACCTCTGGTCAGTTTGTGGGGTCTGAGTGAAGCTATTTTCATGGTAATGATAAAAACCTGATGAAAAACAGGTTTTCACTCAAATTGTGGCTTGAGTGTAATATGCACTGTATTGCCTGATCTCTTTTGACTCTCTCTGTTACAGTCAGTTGAGTCTACGCTCTGATCAGGGCCAGCTGAAAGAGGTGTTCAGTCACACACAGCGAGAAAGAGACACGAAGCCTGAGACTAACAGGAAATGCAATTACTGTCTGTCTGAACGCAGCTTTCCTCAACAGTATGACCAATTTCACAGTAATTTTAGTGAGTCAACAAGTCGTAAGTAATTATTATAGGCACCTTCATGTTTTCACACGGCGCACAGCTCCCCTTTGTGGTTTTATCCCTTGGCCATTTGATCCTTCTAATCATCTACATGCTATTTAAACTGTACACAGGAGCAGCAGGCCCCTACAAATCCCTAGAGGCGGCCCACCACCTCTGTGTTTATGGAATACTGTCATTTAAACACTGTGTCAACAGGTATCAAGTTCCTGCTTTGGTTTCTTTCCTGTTTTAGGGCTGGTAGTGTACAGTAACAGTGGACACTTCGCTGACAGTGTGCTGTCAGAGCCTCGGGTGGTCACTAGATACGTTGCGCTGCTGATCACTATGAAACTGCACTTTCCAAGTTGTGTCTGACAGGTTAATGTTTGACTTTTGAGGTGAGGGAAATGCTGCAAATAACGGCTTCGAAAAGAATGGCTGGAGGGCAGATATCTCAACTCTAAAGTGGCGCCTGCCCCATCGCTTGATCAAACAGTCATCCAGGGAAGGTGAAATAAGATCTTGGATCAGTGACATCAGAAATCTGACAACTGCAGCGGTGTGATGCTCTCAAACCTTCCACGTTCACTTCCCACACTCTGCAGATTCATTACTTCAAGTCCTATATTGTTTTCACCGAGGCTAGTGAGAGCCAGTAAGGCATGTAATGGCAAGCTGCAAGTGCAGTTGGTTGGAAATTACAATAATTGGGACTGAACATATACACCTTCAAAGAAGTTCAGTCACAGTCAAACAGCCAGCTCATGTTCCCCTACCTGCATGCTGGCCAGGTTGCTGCTATAGCAGTTGTTGATGTTACTCGCCTGTCTCTCAATTAACTCTTTTGCCACACGAATGCACCATCTTGGATTCTGCACCCTCAGTGAGTTTGGCCTAACGGCATATGAGCGTATGTTATCCACCTGCTGCAATATCTTACTAGAGGGGCTCTCCGAATCATTGCACATCTTCTGGAAAGCAGAAAAAATACAACCCTTAAAAAATAAAATACTTCAATACAAGCAGCATGATCCAAAATTGTAATTTCCACGTGAACTTTGCAAAACTTGAACCTCTTTGAGACACAGTTTGTAAACAGAAGCAATTATAGTACAGAGGTGGGTTAACCAACATCTCAAAATAACCATCAAAGCAACAGAAATATAAATTTAACAGATTTGTTAGCTCGGCTTTAAATGTCAGTTTAAAAAGTGACAAAGTGACAGGCTCTGTATACAGCTAGCTGTATCCAAAGCTTCATTACATCTCTGGGAAGAACCATGAGACTAGATCAAGCAATGAAAAGGGATGATTTCAAAAAGAATATGACATCTTTAGTTATCCCAATTGCAATCTTCAGATACCTCTCAGCCATGACTGCTGAATAAAAGCCCTGAGAGATGAAACACACCACACCATGAAACACGACTTTGTATGCAAACAGCCAGTGAATGAGTTGGTGGATTATCCAAACAAATATTTTAGGGAATTCCCCATCATATCCCCACCATAAATCAACAAATTCAACCTACTACTTTGCTTACAGTGCTGTTGAACTAGACCCAGAAAGACACATGCAGGGTTATTTGACTGACAATTTTAGTTTGTTGTCATCTATACTCTCAACTCTAAAAATATTTCTTCAAGCTCACCTTAACTTTGAGGTTATGACGGTGAATTTTATGCCATAAAATCAGCATGTTAGCATTGTCACTGCATGTTCATGTTAACATTAGAAGTTAGCACTACAGCACAGGGCTAGGAACTGTGCTGTAGCGCTAACTTCTAATGTATTTTTGTGGATTGTTGCATGTATGGCACAACACCAAATTATACACTAAATCCTGCAACCTATAAGACTCAATAATATTAACACATATGATGACTACCAAGAGCTCATAGTGCCTCTCCAGTCGTATGATTCATCAGAGAGCTCTGCACGAGAAGCTCTTCCATTCACACACATGTGGTGACTTTCACTGGACATGAAAAACCTCCTGGCTTATCATTCCCAGGGTGTCAAAACTGTCATTGGACTCTCAAAGATGTGCACAAGGTGTTCCCTTTGGCTTCTGGGCTGTGGCATTATTTGACACTGAAAGCAAACAGGCTTGTTTGGAAGAGTGACAAAGTATACACGAGGAAGATTTAGCGGCAGCGGCTGCCTAAATTACAAGAATGTCAACCAGAAGGTCACAGATCGCGTGCCACTTGGGAGCACTTAATTGTGCTTTGTTTTCACTCTGTTTGCTTAAGTTTAAGCACCACAACTGCCTGTAAAGGTTTACAAAAAGATCAGGATTTGGTTTAAAGTGCAGACTTTCGTGTTAAAAGAATTACCCTCAAGCATATCTACTGCATTCAAACATCACATCAAGGGGTCCTGAATCATCACATATACATGTAGCAAGTTTGTAGCAAGACTGAACATACTCCTGCTGCGATCAGTGACTCAAGGCACAAATGTCAAAGAACACCTTGTGTGTATCTGCGTGACGCCAGCAGGTTTGACAAAATGTCAGTATTTGACTCCCTGGGAATGAAGACAGACGTCCATGTACACTGACACTGCACAAGTGATTGCTGTGAGTTCAGCCTGTCTGCGCATACCTCTGTCAGAGCCAAAATGATTAAACAAATACCCCCTTTGTGCACAGCAGCCTTGATTAGGCTGAGTTTCATGTACCTCTCTGAAAAAGAAATACAGGAAAGTGCCGTAGGTGGTGCCAGAATTTACTTGCCCTGTTCAAACACCGTTCCCATCAAAGTTGTTTTAACTCTCTCACATGGAAACTACATTTATCATGCCTCTCCTGAACATTCGGAGAACCAGTATGATTATCTGACTGAAAGATAAATATTGAAACTTTATCTGCATTAGTGGTCACAAAATGCTGGCATCAATAACTTTGAGCAGGAGATTGTTTTAACTGCAATGACACGAGTGGAAATAGGATTGTTGTGGTGCGCTTAATGGAGTGCGGGATCTTCTACCAGCCCAACATTAGTGATGACGCAGAGACAAACTACACAATATTTTGAAATGTTCAACAAGGGAGAATCACCGTCGGTTGCTCGATGCGTTTAAAATAACCATTATTATTATTTATACCATTTAAAAACTAAAATAACTGTGGTTCAAAATAACACCCAGTCAATAAGAGGTTTTTCGTAATATTTACCTTAGGTGCAGAGTAATGTGTCTGAAAGCTCACATCTAAACCGGGTATTTAAATTCTGTTTACTACAGGACAAAAGTATTACAAAAAACTCACACAAAAGAAAAGTGTTGAGATAAGCAATCCTGCCCTCTAGTGGTGACAATCTAAATTGCACTGGTGAGTGTTTCTCATCCTAAAACAGTCACTGATTACTTAGGCTACGTTCACACTGCAGGTCTTAATGCTCAATTCCGATTTTTTGATCAAATCCGATTTTTTTGTCTGCTTGTTCACACTATAAATAAAATGTGACAGCAAACGCGCTCTAGTGTGAACCCTCAAAGCGGCCCGCATGCGCAAAAGAAGATGTCACACACAACGCGCTCTGTTTAGACCCAGAGCAAACAGTATTGTTTGACTGATGGCCCTTAATATAAAGACTTGTTTCGGACTTTTGCTTTAAGTTATAAAGTTATTTTGTTATTTACATTTGGCCTAATAATGATCCTTATTGCTGTTTTAGAGGAGCGGTGCTTCAAAGGATAGTTGCAGATTTCTGTCATAATCTGCAGATTATACAGTACAAAGAAAATGTTCAAATTTCTCCAACGTTGTCTTCCCAACAGTTTCACTGACATGTACACTGGATGGCCAGGAAGCGTTCACGATGTCTTCTCGGGCGCTTCTCCGGCGCTGATAATTGGCGTCTGTCTTGTGTCAGTGACGTAAAAGACGGATTTAATGCGACACGACCGTTCAAACAGCAGTCGATTTCTAAAACATCAGATATGTATCGGGCTCAGTACCACATACGAAAGTGACCCAGATCGGATTTGAAAATATCGGATTTGTGCCGTTCACACGGTCATACCATGATCGGATATGGGTCGCATAGGGTCAAAAAAGTCGGATTCGATGCGCTTTCGCCTGCAGTGTGAACGTAGCCGAAGTCAAGAAAAACTTAAATGGTGCATGTTTTGGTTGTTGATTAATCCCGGGGTCAAACTGTCTGCTTCCAGCTTTTCAGTTATTTAGTGAATTTATTTATTATTCATGACAATAAAGAAAATATATTTTAGTTTGGGGCTTAAGAAAATAATACATTTCAAGTTGTCACCTTGAGTATTTTTGCATGTAACACCTAAGTAAGGATTGAGGAAATAATAAAGAAAAACGGTTAATCAAAATAATACAGATAAATTAATATTGATAATTATTGCTGTCTTGCTGAATTTCTCTAAAAAAAAGTGTTATAATTATATTAATACAGAAACAAACCCAAAATATTTTTCTTCTTATAGTTGTAAAGTTAAAAAAAAAAAAAAAGGTAGATAGCCTTTTATTGCCCTTTAATTCTTTAAAATAACCCACTATTATAAGTTTTCAAAGAGTCCAGAAAATCGGAGCTCATCTTTCTCATTATATCTCAAAAAGATTATCGTCTCGCACTAATAATGATCTCGTGTAGGTTGTATTATACAGACATCCTTCTAAGGAGCTGTTCGTCCCTGACACACTCAGACTTTGTCTTCCTTGAGCTTTCGGTCTCCGTGTGAGATGACACATCACTGAATAATAAATGATCCATCTTTAGGATTCTTTTCATTTAATATTCTTAGAATGACTTTTCCTCCACACAGCTACTGAACACATTACACTCAAATCCCTTAAAGAAAAAAAATGCATTATTGAACTGAGGTGTTGTTCTTCCGCTGCTCTAGAAGTTTCAGTAGACACAAACGGGCACCACTGCTCTTATCAAGGCGCTGTAGCAAACAAAACACGGCTTTACATGTATCATTCACGAGAAATGCTTGTAAGGGCAGATTTTATTGCTCTACCTGCCAGCTGACAAGCCTGCAAAAGGTTGTCTTATGGTCTTTTTTTAAATAACTGGATACATGCAAATAATACATAAAGACCTATATTCCATTTAAAAAGGTTAACCCCAAATTTTGTCCACCAAGGTCCACTCTGCTGGGGGAAAAATGGTGACAAACAAAATAAAAAAAGTTAAAAACTACAGTTTTAACCGTTTTAAATCGCTGCAAATTCCTCCATCAGTCCTTCACCCAACAAAGCCCCAGGTTTGACCTCCTCCCTGCAAGCTTTGTGATGATGTTTACGGTGCGAGTCTTGTGTTCAGCTCCTGCTCTGCCACATGTCTGACCCATGTACCTGTTAGGGATGCATCAGTTATGAAATTATGATATCTGATGGTATTGGGCCAGTCTTTTGATTCAGTTTTACAGGAAAGTATTTGTTTTTGAAGTCTTCATCACACAACAAGCGCTCTTTTTTAAAATAAAACTCAAAAAAGGTAAATTAAACTGTGTATCACTGAAACTGTCCACTTAACAGCTGTCTTGATGATAACTGTGGACAAGCCACAGAAGATCATTGCTGAAAAGGGTTGCTGTTCACGGAGGGCTGCCGGTAAGCGTAAGAATGGAAAGTTGACTAGAAGAGTGGTAGAAAAGGTGAATGCAACATGGATGACAACACCACCTTCTTTATGGAGATACAGATTTCCTTTAGCAGCAGGACTTAACATCTGCTCACACAGTGGAAACTACTGTGCTTGTTAGGCCTTTCAACTCAGCTGACCTGAGCCCACACTCCATGGGGTCAAGAGGAAAATGAGAAACAACACAGCAACCTGGGCTTCAGTAACACCTCAGCAGTGCCACAAGTGCCACAAGATGAACATAACTATGCCATGCCTCACTGAGGCAGTAATTTATAGTAAAGGAACCCCAAATACTGAGTATATGAATGACTGTATCTTTCAGAAGTTGGATATTTGTGCGTTGTAAATCCTTTGTTGATTGCTCTTATAAAATATTCTAATAATTTGAGGTATTTCAGATTTTCATCAACTATAAACCACAATCATCAAACTTCAAAAGGAAACATGAAGACTTTACTTGTAATATACACAGAGTATATCAAAGTGTACCTTTTTTTATTTAAATTCCAAAAAGTATCAATAAACAAATAAATAAAAACTTTTTTGCAATATTTCTTTTACTTGCACTGGTACATGCGCAGGAGAGCACATCCCTGCAGCCCAGAGTGGTGAACCATCAGAGATAGACGCAGAGTCAATCATACCTCATCTGGTCTTTCATAATTGATCTTACATCTATTAATTTAATATAATCTAACAGTAAGAATACACAAGAAAGTAATGAGTAGTCTACATGTCATTACTTTGCTTCATGTTACTGATCGCTCTTCTTACAGCAAAAGACTGCCAGAACTGGCTGCTTCACACCCAGTCTAATATTACTTCATCTTGTTTCTCCCCTCTCTACTTTATTAAAAATACTTGATTACCATCAAGGTTATGGACCATCACACAGTACTCTATAATACCTGCGTAATTTTTCACATGATAAGAGCTACATATCAGCCTCCAATGACGATTTAGTAAATAGGGAGCCACTTCAACCTCCTCCAACAAACCACAAGGCTTATGTGCTACAGATGAAAAGAAGAAATTTGATTCACCACTTGAGGGAAAAAAAAAAAAATCACAGGTACAACCAGGCTACAAAGATGAGGAGGACAGAGTAGCAGATGCTGATGTGTGACCCAAAAGTAAACAAATGACTCCACTGAGCTTTGCAGGAGCACTCACTAGTTAAACTCCATATGACAGGAGGAGCAAACGGATGGAAACTACCGATGCAGTTACATCTTCCGTTTATACTGCAGCGTCTTTTTGGAAATAGGGTAAATTATTGAAGTATAAGCTAAAACTGTGGAAGGGGGGAGAAGATTAATGTTCATGGAGTTAGATTTTTAACTTTGCTTGCAATGTCTTCAACAACAGCTAGGGGGCTCTGGCTATTAAGAATGATCTTTCCATTCCTATTACACAGAGTAACTGATTTATTATTTTATTTACGCAGTGTTGTCATAGTAACTGATATTGATCATTCAGTATGGAATAGCAGTGAGCTAAGGCCAGTCTCTTAGTAGTCAGTGGGTGTATTTTTAAGAAAACAAAACCACCATATGATGTTAATTCTGTGCACCTTAAAACTGAAGTACAGTTAATTAATACTGTTTGTCCTCCAATCACAGATGCCCCAAGTACCACACTGCACTTTGTTTCTACTCTTTAGGGGCAGCTATAGACCGACTGGTGTGAGCAGAGCCGTCTTTTTCACTACATCTGTGGATGGAAAACGTTTGTCTGTGCTTGTGATAATGACTGCCTGTCTTCATGTAATATACTATAACAACTGCACAGTCCTCACACTTGGGATAATTCAAAATAAATTGAATTAAAGGAAATTAAATTAATAAAATTAAATATAATTCTCAAACTTTCCACAGCAGAAATTACAAACTAAACTCATCATACTTTCTGTTTTATATAACCCACATATCTGGACACATAACCTGGTACATAGTTTGAACACACGGGGCTCCAACATTAATCCCACAGATTCCTTATTAAGCATAAAAAGAAATCAATACATGATTGATATAACAAATTGTTTACACAAAGGGTTTATGTAGTTAATCAACTTACTACTGAAAACCAGTATGAACCTGGAGAGAACAAGTCAGATAAAGCAGAACTCTGAGACATCGGGCTCAGTATGACTAAGTAATCCTATAAGCCTGGTTCAAGTATCAAGCAATTAGCATTTAGATAGGAAAAATATTGATATTCAGTATACATCTGACATTGTTATACCACTCACAGTAATTATGACATTTTGTAGTACATGTAGATAATGATATGAGTCAAACGTTGGTGGGGACAATGAAGCTATAAAAAAAAAAAAATCTTGACATTATGTGGTTCTCTGTGCTAATGAAAACTTCCTTCCTTCACCGCCATAATAGTAATGGGTTTATTATTGTCCCGGATCATTTGCAAGCTTTTAAAAGCAGACACACAATAACTATCTAAATGTGCTCCCACTTTATCAAGAAAAGGCTCTATTATGTTATTTCCTTTATTTGTGGAGAAAAGGAGCTCTGTGAGGCAGCACTTAGTCAAGCAGTGCTCGACATAATTTAGTATAAGCATGCTAAGACACAGTGCAATGGTACAAGAGCCAAATGCAGTTACATTTACCTATTTGTCACATTCAGAAATACTATATGAAACACCCTGAATTCCTTTTCTTTTAATTGTTAACATATAACTTATCATCTGTGAAGGACGGCTGTGTGGCAGACAGGATGTGGTCCCGAATGCAGAATGTAGAAGAAAACTAAAAAAAAAAAGTAACTTTAATGATGGGTTCTTTCACAAAACGCAACCAGTAGCAGGACAGGAGAAAATAATCCAAAAAGTAGGACTCTTCCAGAACAAGAAAACACAACCATGAGAGAGTATTTAACAGAGGACAAGACAGTGAGAGGACAGCTGAAACTAATCACAGATGATGAGACAAGGGAAGTAGAACTAAATAAAGGACTATCAAAATAAAACTGTAAATAACTAAAACTGAGACCAGGACTCAAACACAAGAACTTGACACAGACACAGAAAGCAAGCAAACACAAAAAAGAAGGAACAGAAAAGAAAGACATCATCAACTAAAGCAGTAGAGGAACTACTGCACAAGGAAAGAAAAACTGATATCATAAAAAGAAGACTAAGGAGCTCAAGCATAAATCCCATCTGAAAACCAGAAGGAAGTCACAAACCTACACAGCACATAATGAACTTAAAGATCTTTAGAACAGAGGCAGAGATAGTAAAGGCAGAGAAACTTGCATCAAGGAGAAGGAAAACAAACAAGACATCTAAACACTAGGAAACAACAGAAAGCTAAACATCAACAATCCAGAATGCAGAGCCATATCACAAAAAGTGCAAAACTAGAGAAAACATCCCAAAAACTCAAAACCCTGGGATCTAGACCCGGGTACCGTGACATCATCAGGCTTTGACTGTAACTTTATAAGAAATGAATTGGCAACAGATTAGCTGGATCTGTGTTACATGGAACAAATATGTCTCTGATAGCAGAGTAACTTAAACTTTACTGTGCTATAAGCATTACACCTTTATAATATGTGAGAAACTTCTGTTTGTGACCAACTTGTGGTATTTGTTATTTGTATTTATTGGGGTATATTTTTTGTATCTGTGGCACCTTTCTGCGTGGTGAACATGCATTAATTGCTGCTTTTTATTTTTTTACTGCAGCCCATTTGATTTAGATAAACACAGGTGTTAGCACTCACAGCAATTAAGACACATGTTTGAGCAAGGAACACATAAGCTTCAGGCCCCTGAGTTTCAGTCCACCCTGGACCATTCGCTGCTTTTTCTTCCGTCTTGTGCTCTTCGTGTCTGCTCTGTATTACGTGGTCAAAATAAAGGCTGGGAAAATTAAGCTGCAGTCCACTCCTAATAACTCTGTCTTCTATAATCAGGGATTAAAGTGGGATGTGACAGGTGGGGAAGCTTTAAGATCAGGTGTAGCAGTGTAGCGTGGGGAAAACAATTACTTACAAAATACATCACGTAACAGCTTGTTTTGTGAGCCTGTACATTCAGATTCTTCTTCACATACAGGCTGTGATCAGGTGACGTGTGCTGATTTAGCTGACAAGATCTAAGCAGATTTTTCACAAGTTATATGGCTGATTTTCAACTCACTGGCAATATAGCGTAAGGTTAAAATGCAGAATTTGGTGAGTGAATTAATCATCACTGACCATGAGCAACACAGCCTGCTGTGCACCAATCCAGCATAGTCCATCACTGAAAATCTCACCAAAATACTGTACTAACCAGTTTAAACAGCGTGGCATTTTCGCACACACGCATTTGAATAACACAAGTACAGTATATTACAGGATTTTGCAAGAGATTTTACAAAAGCACACATATAGCTCCAAAATCTGATGTCTAGTGCAGCAGTCACAGGCCACAGACCGGAGTCGTTTGGTACCGGGCCACAAGAGTTGAGGCTCGGGTGTGAAATATATGGTTTTTATGGTTTTGAATCAGTTTTATCTTTTTTTTTTTTTTTAATCGTTAACTTGGTTTCCCGTGTGTTATGAATAAATCTTCTTTTTTTGGTACTGGTTTTATTTTGTTGTATTTATTCGTGACACCCTAAAGGCTGGTCCCTGAAAATATTGTCGGACATAAACCGGTCTGTGGCGCAAAAAAGGTTGGGGACCGCTGCTCTAGTGTTTCCGCCTTCTTACATCTTACATCTTGTATAGAAACTGTTTGTTTCTATACAAGATTTGTACATATTTGTACTAATTTGTACATCTGTTCTTATTTGTTAAATTTATTGAGATTTTGAGAAAAAATTTTAAAAAACAAAAACATTACTTCGTTGAGCTTGCTCCCCTTCTCTATCACTGGCTAAATCAGGGGTGGCCAACTCCAGGCCTCGAGGGCCGGTGTCCTGCAGGTTTTAGACATCACCCTTGGTCAACACACCTGAATCAAATGATTAGTTCATTACCAGGCATCTGGAGAACTGCAAGAAATGTTGAGGAGGTAATTTAGCCATTTAAATCAGCTGTGATGGATCAAGGACATGTTTAAAACCTGCAGAACACCGGGTCTAGAGGCCTGGAGTTGACCACCCCTGGGCTATACGGTAATAACCAATGTTCCCTCTAAACTGCCCGCGCACTGCTGGCACGAACTGTGCACACAGAAAATCTGCGTTGCGCACAAAAAAAAATCTAACCAGAATTGAAATTAAAATAAAAACTTTAACAATTCTGTTTTGCAGTGTTAGTCAATAAGTGACTGGCTGCTCCCGTATGGGATTAGAACGATGCCACCTTATCCCATAGTCCAGCCAATGATGTGATTCACATTCAAATATATGCAGCTAATCAAAGTCGTTGACAGGCTATGACAGCGTCCTTATGTGCCGACACCGGTGTTTTAGCTAGCAAAGCGGCTGATGTGGAGTGAAGCCACGTTAATGACAACGTGTACAACCATTGGAGATGTGAGCAGGACAGACGGAACAATTGACGGGAAAAATGTGGACTTTATACCAGTTTTGATTTTGTGTTGATCGGCCACGTAAAACCAGAGTTATGATAAAAATATCTGCACTGTTTGGTTTTCTTCCTGAATACTGTCGTTGTTTATATTTACTGCGGGAAGAAACGGTAAAAACGGCTTTTTATAAGGAAAACGCTCAAAAGCCTGTGAGCAAAAACAGCCCCTCACCAGCCTTTCCTATTGGTGGAAAAATGTACCATGTCGACCAATCAAAAAATGATATGGCAACATGGCATTTAGTTGTTTAGAAAGGGGGAAGTTTTAGGAGTGATGGCGGTGTTCTGAGATGTGAGAGATTTTCGACCTTTAGCATGTTTGTAGTTTAAAGTTAGTGTGTTGTCTTGTGTAGTCAGTGTGTAGTGTAGTCAATAGTTTTGTTGTGTGTCAGAACAATGAGGCGACTGCTGAATGTTACAGGTGTTACAGCAGTGATACATCTGCTGCTGTCAGGCCTGCAGGTATCAGGCTGTTGTTCTCCTTCATCTCATAGTGGACAGAAATTATTTTTTGGAGGGGCACAAATAATTTGTGTGGCATCAGATTTGATGCAGAACAGCTGATTGTTCTGTAAATAGTTTGAAATGTTTTTGTTTTTTTTGTTTTTTTTTAAACGCCTTGGCTGCATTTTTAGGGAAACAGCTGCAAAAACTGAGTAACTTTTTTGAAGAAGTAACTATATAATTAATTGCCCAACATTGGTCATTATATATTGTATTTTGCAGACAGAGTTACAGACTCTATCCCAGACCACAGACTCATAATACAAGTCAGAGCTTTATAAAAATAAAAAAAGAAAGCTGTCTTTCAAGTCGCTCAAGTTATTTTTACTTCCAATAGTGTTAACATACTACGCAGGTCATGAACAAGACTTTTTTAATTTCCATTGTAAGTGGGCTAAAGCAGTTAATTAAAAGTAGTCTAACATAAACGTAAATGCTGTAATTTGATTATTTTAATAAGCCATGTGACTTGGATGGATTCAATGCTGGCGTGACCACAGTGCACACGTCTGCTGTTGCTCACAGAGGTCCAAGGGACCGCTCAGGGAGTTTGTGTGTTCGCTCAGACACATGAAAAATTAGAGGGATCATTGGTAATAACCACAATCAAAACTTTGCATTTGCACCATGATGGTGTAAGCTGGCCGTAAGATTACATTATTTTTTTTTTTTTTTTTATTTTTTTTTTTTTAAATGACATCAGAAACAGCAGTATGCGACATTACGTGATGGCAGAGCTTCAGTTCATCCTTTGTCATTTTTTTTTTTTTTTTTATAAATAGGACAGGGGGAATGAATGAGAGAAAGAGGGGGAGAGAAAGAAAGAAAACCAAAGGGGAGAAGAGACGGTGAGAAGGGGGGGGAAGAGAGAGAAAAAAAAAAAAAGAACTCCTGGGTCACCTGTATGGAGAAAAAAAAAACAAACAAAAAAAACAAACAGAGGAGACAGCAAACAACAAAGAGCAACATAATAATAGAGAAAACAAAGCACCATCACAATAAACTAGCTAGTCATAGATATCAATATTTACTAAATAATAAACGATATTGTGCAGCACGCAAGATAGACAGCGCACAGTGTGCTTTGAGGCAGCAGCCAAGAAAGCTTTAGTCCGCGTCTGTGAATACCCATGTGTGCATACCTGTGTGGATCAGCATGCTTGCATTCCAAAGGTTTCTCCATGTAATGATCTGCTAGGGAGTGTGGGGGGGCCACAGCCCCGTCCTCCAGGGTGTGAAGCGGGTATGGAGGAGATCAAAACTCCAGACATCCAGAGGCCCCCAGAACACAAGAGACCATGGAAGACCAACAGAGGGGCAGCCGCGCCACTGTCCCAGTAAGAGCTGAGGAGAGTCCCAGATGAGGGCTCGCCCAGCAGCCGCGGAGCAGAAGTCAGGGGGAGTTGCAGTGACGCGCCCGTGAGCTCCGCCGGCCCCCAGCTGTGCCTGAGTGACCGAGCCCCAGGCCGAGAGGCCGGGGGCACCCCACCTCCAAAGGGGCCCGAGCGAGCCCCAGGCCCCAGGCCCCAGGCCCCGACAAGCGGCCGCCAAGGAGTGAGCCGGTGTGTACCCGGACGCCCACCCCCAGACACAAAGAACCACCAACACACCGACACCTGAGGGAGTCCGCCACCGGCAGGGGAAGTGGTGGTGGGTGGAGATAGGCCTCCAAACCTTGGAGGGCCTGAGGTGTCCCCAGAGAGGTGGCGTCTGATACCCAACCTGACATATAGACACAGACATACAGGCACACACAGACACAAACATCCATTCCCACCCTCATGCTCTCATATGCACTCACTCCACACTCAACCAACGTGGAGACAGACATAAAGAGACGCTGTACACACAATCACACTCCCCAAGCGTACTCTACAAACCGGGTCTAGGTACCCTTGCCCCTGGAGGGGGGAACTGCACCCAGACCCAGGTGGTGTTACCCTTTTCCCTGCGGTGGGGAGATTACATTAATTACATTACATTAATCAATACAGTGCAAGTATCTCCATTCTGTCACTGGAAGCAATCCAAGGCTCCAACACATGATAATTAACTCATTTTTCAATAATGTGCAATTATTTTCTTATCAGATTTAAACTGCTCATTAATTAAAGCTGCTAGAATGCCATCCCAGCACACTTTAACCCCTGAATATAATAAATCAACAGACCATAATATAAAAAAATAAATATGCTTTTGTCTATTTTTAAAAGCTTAAAAAAAGAAGCCAACTGGATTTCTACGAGTTTGTAAATTCATTTCTCCTCTCATTCAAGAGGCTTGTTCAGATATCCTTTTAACACAATACTTTACCCATACTAATTTAATCTCATAATAGAAACCCAGTTTCACAAGACTATAACTGCTTTTAACACATTAATAGAAAAAGCACTATTCCATGTGGATGAAATAAAAAATTTCCACCGACTTTTTTCCCACCGAATGTGCAAGATTTTCTCCTCTGTAGTCAAGCAGTTATACAAACTTAAATCAGTGTTTTAATGCCCAAAACAAAGCGCTGCATATGACCATATAGGACAATGTGATAATTGTACACTCCCACATCAAGTACACCTACAGTGTGGACTAGGGCCGATATATATCGGATGATGATATAAAAACATCTATTCTTTCATTTTACGCCATTGTTTGTTTCGTGGTGTCACAAAATAAACTGTTTACAGCAATATTTTTTCATGGTTTTGATGGTCACTGTAGTGGCTATATTCATTTCATAAAGTTCTCTCTTTCTCTTATATTTAATATAACCACACTATGGACGAACAAACACCTGTTTTTATGTTGTGGTTAGCAACAACGACGATAAAACCATCGCGTGTCCGCTTGTTTATCTTCCACATAACCCTTTCACAATAAAGCTCAAGATCCTGTTGAGACTTTTCAAAATAAACCGAATCAGGTAAAAGAGCATGCAGAGTTTTTAAGGATGAGAAGCAAAAAAGAGCCGTCAGGTGCTAAAAAATAAACCTTAGACTGAAATGTTAGAACAGGCTTTTCCCCGCAGCACGCCGTGTAATAAATACTCACAAAGAAACGGCGGCCATTACAACATATGTCTAAAGATGTATAGTTTCATGCATCGGTTAAAACACTCGACTCCAGGTACACGACGCCCAGCTGGAAACACTTCATGCAAGTCGAGCTGCCCGAGATTCACAGAATTTACAGAAAATGTTACATTTTTGTGATTTATATCATTATCGGACGATAGATGTCTTATATCGGGATATGAGATTTTGGTCATATCGCACAGCCCTAGTGTGGAGAGCCTCTTTGTACATCACTGCGTGTGAAGTTTTCACACATAAAGTGTTACAAAGACAATTGTATAAATGTGGCGAGGGTGCAAAGTAGACACATTTTGCAGGTTATAGCAACAATACTTTTCAAAGTTTACTCTATTTTTATTTTATTTTTTGTGGACATTGGCTGCTTTTTCTGTTATTTTTAGTCCAGTTCTTGTACCATTGTCAGATAAGTGGTGAATCATTCAAGCGTTAAAAAAGGCAACTAACTCGAGGTATGAACCAGTGTTGTGTGCTCACATAACAGACAACTTAGCAAAGAACCAATTGTATCTTTCTACACTTTGTTACTAGCAGTATGCTGCAAAAACACATTATTGTGATGTAGTCTATTTTGTTCAAATTACAAATTAATTTAATGTTTCTATGGTGAACTTAATTACATCTTTTACAATCTGCATGAAATTCAACAACTTAACATTTGCTGAGATGACGTGATCCAATCTAGCGGTGTAAGAGTGGTTAGCGGCCTGGACTCGCGCTATCACAAGATCACGCCAGAATTTAAACCACAGGAAAACCACTGGGGTCATAAGAGGCAGCAAAGCATTCACACACCACGTGCATGCTATTGCTATTTATTGTGGTTTAACCTGTCAAGGACAAAACCATAACATTTTGTATCAAGCTTTCTAATCATAGCTTTTCCTGCTTTATTTTTATTTTTCATTTTTGTAATGGAGTATGGCACAGTGGTTAGCACTGTTGCCTCACAGCAAGAAGGTCCTGAGTTCAAATCCACAGTCAAAAGACATGTTAGTGGGGTTACGTTCACTGATAAGCCTAATGTGTCCATATGTTTGCTTGTTTGCCCTGCGATAGACTGGCGACCTGTGACAGCTGGGAAAGGTCCAGCCCCCCACCCACGACCCTGATAAGGATGAGTGGAAGAAAATGCATGGATGGAGTGCAGCTATGTGAAAGCTGCTATAAATCCATTACTGTTTCATGTTAACCAGATTCTAGACTTTGTTGAACACTCCAAAGAATAACATTAACATAAATAAATAAAACTTAAAATAACAATAAAAAAGAATTCTAGGTTAACCAATTACTTTCTATAAGCATAAAGTACTTTTGCTGGACTAATGTAATTTGAATGGGTTGGATCAACTCAGTTAAATTAAGTTGGACTGAACTGCAGAAAATACGTTGACTCATCATTAATTAAATAAGTTGGGCCAACTCAAGTACATTAAGTTGGAATAACAGAATTACATGATGCTAAAATAAAGCAATTTAATCAAGTGGAAATCCTTTCCAAGATTATTTTTAATGATCATTTAAGTAATTATTTTGAGTGGAGGACAACAAGTAAACAAGTCACAGACTCTGTAGCCTTGCCTTCAGTGACAGACTTCCTAACCATACTTGGTCATCACGCCAAGTAAAAGACAAACTTGTCACTTGCACAAGTGCATTGATTTAGAGCTGACACCCTGCATCAAAAGCCTGTGGCCTGTATTGAGTGGTGCATTACCTTCTCCCATTAAAGCACTGGTACATAGTACAAGTACACATTTAGTACACTATACAGTATAATGAGAAAAAGAACGGCTATGTAAGCTAACTTTAAAAACTAATTAGTGAGTAAGAAAGAAAACGACAAATATTTATCAAAACAAACTTATTCAACAGCATAAGATTTAACATTATACGTTACAAGTTAATTAGGTCAAATAACCTCATCTATCTTATTTCAACATCCAAATATATACAAGACAACTTTCAAGGTAAGCTGCCTGTTGATAGGTACTGCTGCGGAAACGTATTTGGCTAATTAGTATGCTAGAAAGCTAGCATGCAGCGTGCCTTATAACGTCACAATAAATAAATAAAATAAAGCATGCTAAAAAACAAATTATGTTTTAGTATTTTAGATATTAACACAATGTTTTTACAAATGTACAGTACAAGACACTCACCATTTTCCGTCATGTTAGCCACGGGCTTTTTAAAGAAAGGAGTTCGGACTGTGTTTGTTCCCCACAAGGGAAGCTAAAATGTTATGCCCCCAAACAATGTACACTTCCGGAAATTAAATAAATGCAATAAAACAGAAATAGTATAAAGCTAGAGCATATGCTACACCAATTGTGTTCATGTAAAATACTGAAAATGTTAACTTTTATATATTATCTGACAGGCCAAAAAATTAATTAATTAATTAATAAAAAGTGCAGCTTAAAAACAGGATAAAGTTAGGTGTCATACGTGGCTATTATATAACATGGTGGACTAATGTGCCTGTATTAATTCATCTCCATACTATTGTGTAAAGTTGCACTGTTTTGGGAGTGGTTGTGTGTGTGTCACATTTGCAGTGAGCCAGTGGCTGTAATGAAGTTGGACTAATTGGAGGCGGGTGTAATTGATTGCACTGATACACTAGTCTACTTACAGCCAACACCACAAACACTGCCGTGTTACTTTGTCTTTCTGTGCAGGCCAGGGCCTATATGCCGCAACCTAAAGGCAGTTGAGTTGTAGAGGCCGGAGTGATCACTTACAGGACGGTGGGTCTTAGAGGACATCTGCTATTCCTGTTAAAGTGATCGATGTGTGGAGTGCAGCCGGCTTTGTGGCATAGCGGGCTCTGGCCTTGGACTGTGTGTTTTTACTCTGTACTCAAATGGGACACCGGACTGTTTTAACTTTTATTTTTGGATTTTTGTATGAATAAATTACCTTTTCAAATTTTATAGACTGTCAGCTTTTTGCCTACGACTGTGACCTTTGGTCAGACATGGAAATGGAAACCTAAATGTGTGTTATGACTAAGCTTTGATCATGTCCCTAAAGTCTTTTTCATTTAGAATTCCTCTTTCAGTGTACGGTTTGGTCAGCTGCGCAATTTAACTTCAATATTTTGTATGAAATATGTCAAAATGCACCAGCACAAAATGCTGTCTGTTTAAAAAAAAGAACTATGGAATATTCCACTAAGGAGACTAATAAATCAGACTAAGGAGATACTTGGTTTTCTTATGTGCATTTTTCTGTTTTTGGCCATATTTGCAAGTCCCCAGACAAGAAAGAAGTCCCCCGTCTTAATTAGAGTTCAAGAGTTAGTAAATATGTGAAATAGCACTGCTCTGTATTGTGTTTTACAGCACTGTGGACCATGTCCTAACTGCATGAGGGTTAATTTTTCCACACAGGGCTTCAGGAAGTAGCTGACCTTTTTGAGCTGGGTGGAGATGTTAACCATCCAGATGCGGTCTATGAAGACGTGGATGTCCAGACTTCACCAGCTCCATTGGAGCCAATTTAATCTTCATGAGGTCATCCAAAAACAAGGTTGGACAACTTGAGCCATTTTTTGTTTTGTTTTTTTCCATCCATCAATATTCCTCCGCTTATCTGGGCTGTATTGTTTTTGGTGCATTTGTTTGTTTGGTTGCCTTTTTAAACCAGATTTAGTTTATCATAACACCAAAGAAGAAAGTGTGGGGCTTTGGTGAGGCTGATCTCTGTAAGGTAAAAAAAAAATTGATTTAAACTGTACGGACAGCAGAATAAAAGAACATCATGATCCAAAGTTTAGACATGACCCAGTTTTGAAAGCCCTCTGCACAAAATTTAACCAGGCTTTAACAACAAGAATGTTCACTGACAAACAACTTGTGACTAAACATCCACATTTAGTTTGATTTTAATGTCAAACTGACTTTGGTAACATTGTCTCTCCTATTAACCCTTACCATCATTTTCCTTTTTCTTGTCCTATAGTTGCCTGTTAACTTTTAAAGCTTGATGTAAAATAAAAAGAACACTGAAAGTGGTTTCTGCTGACTATGAAGGGTTTTTTTCTTAATGCAGTTTCAAAGTGAGTGATGGTATACTATTCTCAGGACTCATGCCTGTGCTTATATTTTAGTAGAGAAAAGAGTAGTTCAGCTTCATGGAGACTGTGACTGAACCAACTGATCAAAGAAATTATTAGCTATGAGACATATTTGCTCCTTTATAGAAACATATATATATAACATGTTTGAATATCATGGTGAAGGACACTTCAGCACATCAGGAGGAGACATGCATAGAAACAAAAGCCTTTGTGGCATCTTTGCTTCAAGTTTTCCTTTTTGTTTTGCTTCATCTCATCACTGAAGATTCTCCTGCTCTGAGTTATTCATAAACTATGTTGCATTCAACTTTCAAGACAATGAGGAAGAAACATGATATGTAAACACGGCATCACACACAGAGCAACGATTCTGATGCAACAAACTACAAAGTCCTTGTTTGTGCAAAAGTACATTATGTTATGTTGCAAGAATCTATCAAAAAAAGAAACTAAAGAGCCAATTCTGAGTTCAATTTTTAGTTGATTTCACTTTATTTTATTGTACTGGCTACTGAGTTGGATTGCATGATTTAAGTTTTTGGGGCAAGACAGGACAAAGAGAGTATTGATGGCGGAAAGGGAGGACGGAGATGAAAGGAAGAATGGGAGAAAGTAGGGAACAGCAATGAGGGAGGACAACAGGAAGGTCAGGGGGGAAAGTAGGAGGGTGATAGGGAGTGGGATAAGGAGGAATATTTTATATAAAAAACAAATAAATAAATTCCATAGAAGAATAAACCAGAACAGATACATTGAAGCCATGGAAATTTTAAATATACAGCACTGCTGGAGATGAAAGATAACACTGTAAACGTGTGAATTTAAGAACAATGATCCTTATATAGGACTAAGGTCCTGAAGCCATCATTAAGGGTGACTGGTGGCTTTAGCTAATCAAATAGCTAATAAGAAAAATACATGGATTTGATATGGAGCAGTGGGGAATCTTTTATTTTTACTTCAATTTTAGAATTTAATTACTTGTTTTTCTTTTTAAATTGAATTTTTGAAAAGATTTTGAATATTTGTTCTTTCATTCTGGGAAAAAAAGTTTTTTACTGAGTGTAGAATATTGTTTTTATGTAAATCCCTTTTTCCATTTGAACTTTTTAATAACAGATCAATCGTTCATGTAGAAATAATGATTCTAAATAATTATAGTATATAGTGTGGTATATAATTACTCTTTTTGTTGACCATTAAAATATCAAGTAATGAATCACTTCTTTAACTTCTAAATAAACAGAAGACAATAATTAATTTGAAGAATAATGTACTAATGTATATTTTAGTGCACAATTAGCTACCTTATATCACGGCTGCCGAGGCGAGCCGTGTGGAATAAATGAGGATCCAATCGCAGGCAGTCGTAGAGGAGTGAAGGTGATTTATTGAACACAAAAGAATGTGGACAAACAGCAAACGGGGCTCGAACTAAACTAAACTGGGAAACAACTAAACTACAGAGCACAAACCTGAATGAAAACGAGCAGAGGAGGATGACGATGAACAACAGGGCGAAGACACGGTGGCTACACAGACTGACACTGAGTAATACAGACGAACCGGCAACAGGCAGGAAAACACACAGGGCTTATATACACAGGGTAGTAACGGGGGAATCGGCAACAGGAGGGAGACACAGCTGGGAGAGATCAGGGCTAACGAGACAGGGGGAACAAAGCTGCACATACTAACATCAGACAGGAACAAGAACCTTCAAAGTAAAACAGGAAACAAAACACACTTTACTAAGACAGACTAGACAGAGACAGACTTGACACTGACCAAAGGCTACTAAATGATAATCATAATCACAACAGTATCAGATCATAAATCATAATATAGAAAAACACCAAGATAACTGAAACACCAAGTACCAGAGAAACATAAAGGAAAATCCATGATGCAAAAGTACCAAAACATAATGAACTCAAAATACTGGGTCCAACGGACCCAGAACCGTGACACCTTATTTACTTTATACACAAAATATCCCTAGCTTAAAACTGAGGCCAGATACAAAAAAACATAACATCTAGTAAATCAATAAATGGGAGGGTTACATCAGGAAGATGATCTGTTGTTAAATTTATAATATTCCACATTAGGATTTTTAATGTGGAAGCACCTTAGAGAATAAGGGAGGTGCTGAAAATGACTTTACTATTCAAAAATGCTTTTATTGAAAGAATTTTCCTTTTCCGTTTTCTTTTTTTTTCATTGCATAAGTGTCATTAATATTTTTTATTGTGCAGGAGACAGTTTAACCAAATGATGTCGTCCATTTATGCCACTAAAATAATTATAAAATATGAATAGATGGTCCCAAAATAAATAAAGCTATCATTCATGGGTAAGTGTGGAGGATGGCTTCACCAATCTTAAACTACATTTGAAATTATATTTTTCAATTTATTTTAATTAAATTAAAGTTAATATCTATTTTCAACCATCAGCATGTAATGTAATAAACTGGATCAGAGGTCCGTGTTTTGGCCAAAGTCTCTAGAATTTATTTCCCACACATGCCTCTTATTAAGGGTTTGACCTTTTGGTATTTACTGATTATTCTGTCCTTCAGCGCACTGTATAATTTTCTCAGTCTCTAATAAACCAAATGTTAATATATCAACAGCTTCCAAACAAGCTGACAAACAAACCTGACTTTCCTGATCCTGCAAGTGTTGTTTCCACAGTCTACTGTGACTGCGTCTCATATTGTTTCCTGCCCAGAGAGTTGTGCATTACTCTGTCACTCATGAAATAAATCAACCATGAACTTATGTCCTTTTTTTCTGGTAGCACACTTGGATTTTATTTGGCTGCTTTTAGGTTATAAATGTCCCCAGAAAATGACGAGGCACGACTTGCACATCTAAATTTAAAAAATCAAAATTGCTGCCTAAATTTACATGCATCAGCCAGCAAAATCATATCACATTAGCTCCTCAGTTACCTTGTCTTACTGAAAGTGTGACTCCATGATCAACGCTGAACTCTTGCTGTTGGGTGATGCTAGATTTAGCTTTATTAGACCCTGCAGATATCAGGGATAAAATCTGTCACAATTACTGTGAGTGAGCTTTCAAGTTTATACCCCTACAGGAGATTTTAATCATCAACTAATTAAAGTTAAAATTATCTTTTAAGAGAATGTTTTGGAGTAAAGCCCCTCTGGCGAAAGCCTCTGAGGCCAACACAGCTGGTTATCATAACGGTTGACTTTTGCTAGTGAAAGAAATAAAATGAAAAGGCCTGACTGTGAGCTGGAAACTCATGTCACGATTGGATCGTGTAAGAAATTCGATAACAGAGAAGACAAGAAGATCATTTTTGCAATATATGCAGATGAACGCAAACTGGACAGTGTTCAGAAGGGAAAAGCAGAACACCTAAAACCTGTACTGAACTGTGATTGGTCAACAAGTTCCCAACACTATCTGTGAATGTCCTAGAAAGAAAAATACCCTATTCTGTGAAGAGATATAAAGCCTGAATCTCATAGAAACAAAAAATAAAACAAAACATGAAATTCTGAACATAGGAACATCTCCTGAAGCAGACCATGTTATATGATTAGCATGAACTTTTACCAACTTTACTAGGATCGCAGGATGTCTACTTTGCCTCTAGGAAGAGAGGCGAGAGGCACGTCATCATAAGCCATTTCCTCCACTTGTTTCCATGTTGATCTTTCAGTCGCTATCCAAAGCTCATGACCATAGGTGAGCGTAGGGATAGATCGACCGTAGATTGAGAGCTTTGCTCAGTCCAGTACAAAAAAAGAAGTGGTAGGCCTGAAAACTACAGCAGATAAAGAGTATCTGAAAGGCAGACTAGAAGTGTCTTATTTCCAGTGGCTTCAATGTTTAATATGTCAATGTTCCCAAACACACTGCCAATGCACTAAAGCACAGTAGGTATTAAAACACACAATTGAACACTATCAGTCATGGATTGGCCTCCCCAGAGCTTGAATCTTAATATTACTGAAGCAGTGTGGGATTATTTTGACAGGGAATAGAACAAAAGCCAGGAAACATCCAAAGAGCTTTGATGTCCTCCAAGAAGCCTGAAGAACTATTCCTAAAGACTTAAACAAATGAGAAGAAAGCTGGCTCAGAGAGTTCAGGCTGTGTTGAAGAATAAAGGTGGTCTTACCAAATGCACATTCTGTTTGCAATCTTTTTCTCCCTGTATCTGTATCTCCATGCATGTTTGCACATTTTAATGAAAAGCTGCACATATTTCCCATTTTCCTAACAACATTTAAATAAATGAGGGCCACAGCACCGTATGACAACAAGAGCAGCAGTTGTTGTTGTCAGTCTGTAGATTAAAGTAATTAAAATGCAAATTACCAAGGTTACGAAAACAGAAAAATATGCATTAATGTACTGTTACATTTCCATAATGAAAGAAATTTTAAAAAGATTCTACTGATTCAGAGCAGTTGTGTCGTACCAAGGTTATGCTGACAGAGAAAAAGCACATTAGGATCACTCAGGGGAAAACAAAGCTTTATTTAAAAGGATATTCTAAATATGCACAGAAACCAGCACAACTTTGTTTGTATGTTGCATAAACATAAAAACAATCCCTCGTTGTAATGAAAGTACATTAGCAGTAATTTTGTAATTATATTTTGATCAGCATTTGCCAATTCGTCTGCATCATAATCTGCTGTTGTTTTTCTGATGATACAAAAGGAAAAAAATCAAGATTCAGAATGTTACTTTTTAGGTCCCTTCTTCATAGTTTGATTTGTGTCTAACCAGTAGTTTATATGTATCTACATTTCTCTGAAAAACATACTTCGTTGATATTTTTTCAATTACAAACATAAAGATATACTAACCACACCCACCTCAAATTTCAAAAACGCATATAAAGAGGAGCTTTGTCCTTTATTCAGTGTCAGCTCGTGGGTATAACACAACACTGGAAAGACAATTTAAAATGGGCTCAAGTTTTTAAAATTCTCAGTGAAAGGCAACCAGGTTCCTCTGAATTCTTGCAGAGAGTGTGACCTCAAATCAAAAATATGTTTTTAAACAGTATTTTTTTTAACTATTTAAAATTGACAGTGCAAAAACATATGAGCTACAGTAGACATACCTTCATGGCATTGTAAACATGTTGAGCTGCTATCAGGATATATTTCTGCAATTGTGCAGTTGTGTAAATGATGGTGTATTTTAATCAAAGCTGAAGTACGAATACATTCAAGTTAACATTGGTCAGGTCCTCTTCCAACGTCACTTTTGTTTTGTACCATGAGGGTAGATTCTATCATGACTACTAACAGCTAGTCACATGCACTGATTATTAGTGCTTGAGCAAAAGTTGCTGGAAATTTTTTATAGTAAGCTGATTATAATCAGCTTTTCAAATATGAATGAAAATACACCACATGATAAATACTTGCGCACAAACTATATTAAGTCATCCGGTCAGCCATGTATCCATGTAATTCAGGGTCATTGCGGTGGACAGATGCCTATCCAGTCCATCACGGGACTAACACAGACAGATAACAAACATCCACCTACAGTCAATTTCATTTTCATTTGTTTCTTTTTCCTAAGAGAAGGAAGTTACATAGTTACAACTTAAAACATTTTTTGGGGGTACTGTACAAGATACTATACAGAGAGGAAGATGTTTGAAATTCCAGTCTCTGTTCAGTGTGATGTTACCTGATGCTCGGTCTGTTTTTGCAGTTAACATCAAAAACTGGAGATGCTTGATTTGAATGTTTGAACGTAAAGTTATGCAACAATTAAAACAAGAAAATCTGATAATATTTTTAATTTACACGCATATATAAATACATTTATACGTGTGTGTGTGTGTGTGTGTGTGTGTGTGTGTGTGTGTGTGTGTGTGTGTGTGTGTGTATATGTAAATATATATACATATTATCTGTATAATTAAAAATGTGTTTATTGTTTTTATTGATTGTTTGTGTCAATAACAAAGCTTTTGACTTATGGAGGAGGGGTGGGAATTGATATTGTGCTTTAGTTCTTATATTATTAATCTGATCATATTTCTCTTTTTTTCCACATGGGTTTCTGTATATTGTTTACATGATTAAAATAAATCAAACAAAAAAACCCAACAAACAAATAAATACTTATCTTATCTCTGACCACCTGTTTACGTTTCATATTCCATGTCCTACTTTGGTGTTATGAAAATAAAAGGAGGTAATTACTATTGCTATGACGTGCAAAACCCTCAAGTGTGAAATGGTACAAATTTATAAAGCAGCTGCATAATGTGTTGCTTGTTGCTTTGATTTACAGCAGATCGTTCATGTTCACTTAGCTGCAATATCTCCCACACAGCCAGCTTTTACACATTATTGTGAGCTTTAAAGGATTTGAAGTTAGCCAGGCATGTAAGAAACATCAAGTCTCTAAGCCTAAGGGATGAGTAAACCCCACAGTGACTGACATCAGACAAATACAGCAGCAACTGTTCTTTTTATTGGAGGGTGGTCACAGCAGTTTTGGTCAGAGCAAAAGTGCTTTGAAAGTTCACATCTCAGAATAAACAAACAGAAGAATTTAAGCTACAGAGAATCCACTCATTGTTCTTATTGTGTAGAATACATATCGTCTGCACATGATGATCAGGGAAGATTTAAAATCTAAGTCTAATCCTGCCTGAGGTCATCAGCAGCCACTAAATGAAGGTGTTTTATTGAATCACATCGCATCCACTTTGAAATACTGTATTTGATGCTGTAGACGACTGGTTCAATCTTGATGAAGCTTACCATATAAACTACTCAATAAGCTAATGGTTTTTCTTCATTTTCATGATGATTTACATTGTGGATTCTCACTGAACACATCAAAACTATGAATGAACACATATGGAATTATGTAGTAAAGAAAAAAGTGTGAAATAACTGAAGACATGTTTTATATTTTAGATTCTTCCAAATAGCCACCCTTTGCTTTCCACACACTTGGCATTCTCTCAGTGAGCTTCGTGAGGTCATCACCTGTATGGTTTTCCAACAGTCTTGAAGGAGTTCTCAGAGAGGCTCTTTTGCCTTCACTCTGCGGTCCATCGCATCCCAAACCATTTCGACTGCATTGAGGTCAGGTGATGAAGGCCAGACCATCTGGTGCAGCACTCCATCACTCTCCTTACACAGCCTGGAGGTGTGTTTGGGGTCATTGTCCTGTTGAAAAATAAATGACGGTCCAACTAAACACAAACTGGATGGGATGTCATGTCGCTGCAGGATGCTGTGGTAGCCGTGCTGGTTCAGTGTGCCTTCAATTTTGAATAAATCCCCAACAGCGTCACCAGGGTGGCTGTAGCTCAGGAGGCAGAGCTGGTCACCTACTGATCGGAAGGTTGGAGGTTTGATCCCTGGCTCCCCCAGTCTGCACGTCAAGTATCCTTGGGCAAGATACTAACCCCAAGTTGCTCTCAATCGGAGTATGAATGTTTGCGAATGTGGTTAGACACAGTGCTTTTGAGAATGGGTGTGACTGGGTGAATGTGGCATGTTGTATAGAGCGCTTTGAGTACTCTGGGAGAGTAGAAAAGCGCTATATAAGAATCAGTCCATTTAGCAAAGCCCTCCACACCACACCTCCTTCGTGCTTCATGGTGGGAACCATGCATGTAGAGACCATCCAGTTATGTTTTCTGCATCACACAAAGACACAACAGGTGGAACCAAAGATCTGAAATTTGGACTCATCAGACCAAAGCACAGATTTCCACTGATCTAATGTCCATAACTTGTGTTTCTTAGTCCAAACAAATTTCTTCTGCTTGTTGCTTTACCTTAGTCCTGGTTTCTTAGCAGCTATTTTACCATAAAGGCCTGATTCACAGTCTCCTCTGAACTGTTGATGTAGAGATGTGTCTGCTACTGGAGCTTTATGTGACTCTAATCTGAGATGCTGTTAACCTGTGATTTTTGACTGGGTGTATATATATCAAAGAAAAAATACTGTTGCTTTTTCTGTGTATTTGAATCTAAAAAAAAATCCTCCCACAGGAAGTAATCCACTCAGCAATAGATTTTTTTAACAGTAACTTTAAAGAGTTTCTTAAATCCAGCTACACAGACAGAGTTTAATCTATGACAGTTTTTTGGAGAGGGCTCCATGGTGTGAATTAGCATACCCATCATGCATGTGTTCATGAGTGGTATGAATTGGGTGACCTAACTCTAACCCTTCACCCTTCAACGCTGCCAAAAATTAAAAGTGCTTGAGATTTGCTTAGAAGCTATTATCACTGATTAAATTGTAAAACTTAGTAAAAGATTTGGCATCCATTTTTACATTTAGGTACATATATAGGACAGCATAGATACTGCTGGCAGATTACACCGGTCAGACATCGTGTAAAAATAAAAGCTTTCCAGTGATCTGCCGTTTTTGCTTGACAGAGCACACAGTGTTATCGATCAGTCACCAGTCTGAGGTGTCACACGTCTGAGTTTTTCTGAGAACAACACTTTTATTTGTGTAGCACCATATGACCCGTGAGACAAACGTTAACTGTCTGCCGCAGAGGATGACAGCATGCAGTCTGAAGGCAGCTTTTTTTTTTAAGTCAACACTTTGTATTAACAATTCCACTCAATTATAAATTGTCAGATAATAATTTTTTAGTCAGCAATTCTGTTGCTATTTACATTAAAATGAGCATTTCATAGGTCATTAACAGTCCAAAAAAAAGGATTGCTGTCACCTCACCAATAGGGCTGATTTAACAAATTAAGTAACTCAGAGATGTGGGTTTATGGAAAAAACTTGGTTAAGTCTGGGTCTTTCATCTGTCACTGTCCACTTAGACCTCCTATTTTGAATGTCTCATGTTTTTTAGTAAAGCCTGGTGCAGGGTTGTGTCAGCCTGTGAGACAAGTCGAGCAATACACTGTTGACCAATTAATCTGTGCTTTTGCAGGGGGGTTATGTAGCTGACCTTACTCCTGAGTTTGTTTCTGACCGGTTAATGTTTCCTGATAAGAACATGAGTATCTGAGTTTTTTTTGATTGATGAAAAACTCATGTGCAATGGGGAACTGGACATTTTCAAAAGATGTTTTTAAAATAATTTTTGAAATATGTTTTCTAAAGAGTACCTGACTCGCCAGATAGCCTTTTTATCTTGCTTTAACACAAACCTTTGAAATAAGGAAAAGTGTCAGTTTATAGTGTACTGATTTCACAAGTGCCAGACTGAGAAAAGTGCAAAGTGCATATAACATGTTTCGTTTGTAACAGTACAAAGCTAACTAAGCTAACTTAGTTAGCTAGGTTACCTGAGTTTGCATAAGAACTCTATGTTTGGCATTCAAACAAAAGGGAGAATCATCATCTGTCAGCTTTTCTCAGCTCCATTTATAGCTGCATGCTTCTTTGCTAAAAGCTCCACTGGATTACACTTCAGCTTCCAGCACACAATCGACACCATGGAGCTGGGTCAACTGCTGAAGGAGCTAAGCTGGAGGGGAGCATGACCAAAAGCTGCCTTCTAAAGTAGCCAAGGGTCATGTGGGTCCAGTGGGATTTCCTGTCAGACAGAGAGTGAGATGCTGAGTTTGGTTTTACTATTTAACAAGTCTGGATTTTTATTTGACCTGTTTGTTTTTTAAATGGGAAATATTCTCTCATTTTAAATGTTGTTTTCTAAGAATTCGATGGCAAATTGAGACCGCTGTCATATCTATAGTGTAAACATCTAACTCAAACATACAGCCAGACTAGCTTAGAATGCAGTTAGCCTGTTCAATCCGAACATATGCATAAAACTGTAAAGATTAAGAGGCCATTTTTCGATCTGAAAACTGGGGGAAAGCATTTTAGTGTCAGCTTAGAGACATCTAAACATAAATGTGAAACTGGTCACAGACGGGATGAAATCTGAATAAGAGCCAGAACAAGAGAAGCTGAAATATTAATCTGCGTAAGTGTCTACTTTTATTGTGTTTTATGGCCTTTTTTAGAGCCCTAATCTGTTTTTTGTATTCACAATATGTGCGATCAGTTCTTTTGTCAGGAGGCTGATGAGATAGTGAGCCTCTTATGGAGCTTCTAATGTATGTTGGAAGCATACTGTACTGGTACCAGTATAGTTTAGTGGATTCCATAATTAATTTTGTAATACTGAACAATTCCGGACAAAGAACCTTTCCAACATAAGGATTATTTTGTTTGTATCCTTTGCAGTCGATGTCAGACCCATGAACATCAGCATTTAGTTGCCAGAGTGCCCTCACTCGTGGTTCTTTTTCAGGTCTGTACTGAAGGTGCCTCCAGTTGCTGCTTGTTTCTGGGTCTTTCTTCCTTTGTGCTTGACTCCAGTGGAACATGCTGGAACGTTTCACATCTAGATTTAAGAAGCTTTTGGGCTATTTTGAGGTATGTTTGTGTCACTGTGCAGAATTCATCCCCTCAGCAATCACATCAATAATATCAATAAATCCCACTGACCCAGGGCTGGTGGTAACCATGCACATCCATGCTCTAATGCTAACTCCACCATGTTTGACAAATGAATAGCACGCCTCTTGTCATGAGCTTTTTCTTTCTCCGCCTTGCTCTTTCTTTCACTTCCTTCTGGCACATTAATCTTTTCTTGCATTTCTTTTCTTGACTGACTTATAGTTTGACATAATTTTTCTCTTTATTCATGAAAGTGTCTCTTATTTTCATGGTTTATCTCCCCAAAGAGTGTTCCCCGACCTTGCTAGACGTTGTGAAGGCGTTATTCTTCCAGAGAAAGAATTCAGCTTGGGTAGAACAAAGCTTATGTGTATAGTAAACTCTAAGCCTTTGTTCAGACTGGAGGAAAATAAAAATATGACCAGACTGGCGTTCTGTGTCCAGATATCCCCAACTGATCTGCAAAATACCAGCACACCATTTATTTTGGCGCTGTTTTTCTCTTCTTGCTCTCTCGGTGCTGTGCGAGCAGCAACATTAATTCTGCTCAGCACTGTCGTCACTGCGGTTGTAGGATCAACCACAGTCTGATGTGTTTTGGATCCAATTTGCAAAAAATGAACTGTTTGTTTTGTTTTGTTTTGTTTTTCTGCTGAGAAGATTCAAGGTCAACTCGCAACCAGAGATCAGTAAAAAGTCAGCTCTGAAGTACTGCTCTCCCAATTCTACTTTCATTTCATTCTCAAACTGAACTCTTTCATGCATGCCAGGATGTCCACACTCATACATACACACATACAGACAGACACCCACACGTAGAGCACACTAGAGAAGTATTTTGCGGTGATTTTCTCTTTTGCAAAAACTGGTAAATTATCACAGATATAATGTTTAGCAACCACATAACCGATACACATGTGTATGGTTTAAAAGGGGGAATCAGCTCTTTAAATGACTTCACAGGTGTCAGGGTCCTGGGTCGGAGTGACCCAGGATCCCTGAGCAGTTATGAATTATATTATTATTGTTTGTATATTTGGTGTTGCTGTCCTTCTCCCTGTTTGCGTGTGTGTGTGTGTGTGTGTGTGTGTGTGTTTCTGCGGGTGCCTGGTGGGTGTGGCCCTGCTGGCGGACTGGCCACACCCGAAGCCACACACCTGCTGCTGATCAGACCTCGTCGGGGGAGCTACTTAGGAGAGCCTTGGAGCTCCCACCGACGTGGGATCATTGTGTGAGACTCCATGTTAGTCATCCTGTTGAGCTTAGTTAGTGTGTGTGTATGCCCGCGGTTATACGTGTCCTGACGGCTGCTTCTATTGTGTCCCCAGGAGAGGTGTAGAGTGCCAGACAGCAGCCAGCACGGGGAGTGCTGAGACACGGGAGCGGAGAGCACAAAGACACGGACTCGTCAGGGAAGACACGACACGGGAGTCTGGGGAAAATACGGGGATTTATTGTTGTTTTGTACCATACACTGTAAATAAACGCACTGTTCGCACACAGAGCACCACGCCTGGGTGCTCCTTCCCTACACCCCCCACGGTCTGCCAGCTAGACTGTGACAACAGGTTTGAAAAACTTTGTTTTAAAAGCGTGATTCTGATTTATCTGCTCAGATGTTCAGATATAAATGCATGTCCTTCCACACAGCTGCACTCTGTGGTACAGTTAAATCGTTTACATCCAGTCTTGCTTTGTATCATGAATCCAATTTTGCATCCAAATTATGAGAGAAACAGATCTAAGAGACATTGTGGTTGGTTTGGGGGCTCCAGACTAGACTGCTAGTGTAGCAACTTGGGCTTAAGTCACATCTGTATTTGCCTGTAGATCGATGGGAAAGACATTGGAAAATAGGGGCAGAATTTATGGTTGACTACGCACATTTGCTCGAGAAAAAAGAAAAAAAGAAAAAACTGATTCTTTGGGTAAAAGGTCACAATGTCAATGCATGATCAGATAGTTAGCAACAACAATCGGTTCATAACTACACAGAAAGTGATATTAAGGAAGATCGCAGTGCACAATTCCCTCAAAGATGAATGAACATCTGAGGGGTCATCAGTGCAAAAACCATTAGCACTGGTGTGAAGACGTGGAAAAACACAGTGATAAGGTCAGATGAGTCGTTCTTCCCTTATTCTTGACAAGCGAGCGCAGGTCTGAACCCTTGACCTCTACTGTGAGGAGATCTGGCGCCTTTGTTGTGCTGCGTGAGGCGTTTTTCTTAAAAGGGTTGTGTCCACTTGGCCCCTCAATCAATACAAAGCTGTTCAGAGCAACGGGAAAGGTCTTCCATTACAGTGCCCCCATCCATCATAGGGCATGAGGGGTCCTGAATGGACTAAGAGTATAAAAAATAAGATGTCCATCATGTTTTTCATCACAGTTAGTACATCACAAACCTCCTCTTCAATAAATCACGTTTCATGTTTATGTTAACACCAAGATCATGTCTTAAATTACAAAGATTAAATTGCTAAATGCTCTCTGTAAAGAGAACATTTATAGACCATATAGTTTCATATAGTGGAATAAAATGTACTCAAAGGGTACCTGGAGAGGAGTCAGAAAATTGCCTTTGAGCAGCAGAACATATGGGACCACATGAGACAGTGGAAAACAAACCTGATGCTTTATTTGGAGCTTCTTACTGTATGGCAGCCTCTGTTATGTGCTGCAAAAACAAATTGCAGCGCTTCAATTAAGAGCAGAGTTCTTTCAAACTAATCTCAATATCTGACCACTGTGAGGCTGTACGAACGGATGTCTCACCTCCAACAACTGAGAAAACTGATGACAACCTGTTAACCAGTTACATCATCATGCCATCCTTGAAAGCTTTTCTCTGTAAAGAAAGTGACAAATGCAAAAACACCAAAACACCTCAGCCTAACCAGTCCACTTCCCACAGTACAAAGAAAACATTCAAAGTGACGTTGTTGGCGCTGGGTGTTGATCGCCTCCAATAAAAGACGTGGTATTGATTATTGAGTGCATTCATCTCACTTTGCATGTGAGTTTAGGCTGTGAGTGAATGTGACGGACATGTAAGCGCTGAGCTTACTAACCAACAAAATGACTTTTTTGTCTTAATTTTTATTCAGCTGTATTTATGAGCGCTACAGCAAAATAACCGCTTACCGCTGTGTGTAATTACGAGATAAGTGGTATTACAGCTCCGTTAGGTTATAGCTTTATAAATGTCACTGTCTGCTGGCCTGTAGGTTAGAGCAGCAGTCCCCAACCCCCGGGCCTCGGACCAGTACCGGTCCGTGAGTCGTTTGGTACCGGGCCGCAAGAGTTGAGGCTCAGGTGTGAAATGTATGGTTTTCAAGGTTTTTATCGGTTTTCAGCGTTATTTTGTTATCGTTTTTATCATTAACTCGGTTTTCCTGGGTCTTTTCACGTGTGTTATGAATAAATCTTCTTTTTTTCGGTACCGGTACTAGTTTTATTTTGTTGTATTTATCCGCGACACCTTAAAGGCCGGTCCGTGAAAATATTGTCGGGCATAAACCGGTCCGTGGCACAAAAAAGGTTGGGGACCGCTGGGTTAGGGAACTCTGGCAACTGTTGTGCATTTCAACTCTGCCTGAACTAATAAGGCAAGATTAAATATTAAATCGTTGTGACTATTTGCACTAAAAATCTAACCCAGTGTTCAAGATAAGATGAATGATGCTGCTGCTGCACTGGCTTAAAAGTTGCTTTTAACCTTATGTTCTCTACATTCGCACTTTCATATCTCTCTTCCTCTTTGGGTTTCTACATCTCACATTACCTCTGCAGTGCAAAGCAAAGTGGGGCAATCAAATCATTTTTCATGGCAATTCATCCTTTGTGAAACTAACTTGAAGAACCACAGATTCCACCAGCAGGATTGCCAGAGATCTGACTAATAACCCTCGATTACCTGCCAACAAGCCACAACAAATTAATGGTTAATGTGTTGTGTTTTAGTGGGAATTGATGATATGCTTTCTAAGATTACAGTAACCAGCAGTATTAAAAGCAGTATTTTAGTCCTTAACCACCACTGTGACGACAAACCCAAAAGTGATTTGCCGATTTGTGTGATTGCTCGATTTTCTCTGAGGAGCCGATTTGCTGTGATGAAGAACACCTGGCCAAGTTTCAGCTCTGCCTGTCCATGGACCTCTCTTTGTGCTAAGTTTTGGAGTACAAATACTTTGTTGCTGTATAACTGAGAATTTTAAATATTTATTTTTACTTTTATTGTCACAGTATACGGCAGCACACCGTGTGAATGTGTGAAGAGGAGCCAAAATGCAGACACAAAGAACGTGGAAGAAAACTTGAATATTAACAAAAAGCAAGCCGTTTAATATGGCTGATAAAAAAGGTACAAAAGCAAAAGGCAGAGGCACACAGGGAAGAACCTAACTAGAACTAAACTGGAAAAATGAAATGCTGAACAATAAAAACAAAGAACAAAACCTTGAACGTAAAAATATCCAGAGACAAAGACACAAAGTCACTCATCAGCAGCTCGTCTCTAAAGAAAGAAGAAGAAGAAGAAAATCAACACCACCGTCCAGCTGTCAGCACCTAATTGCACACGACATTTAACTTCCACAAGACCTCTTAATGCCCTGGTCACTGTGATATAGCTCAGAGCTCTCAAAGTTGGGTCACTTCTCTTCCAACAGATGAGCCCGTATTTGTATTTGTCAAGAAAATTAACAATTACGTTGTTTTGTTTTGATGGAGTGTGAAAATAGAGATGACAACTGAAGACCTGGGCATTGAAGGTGTTCCTCATTTTTCAGTATAACCTTAAGCATAATAACCATATTAAAAGCGGAATAGGTTACTCATAACTGATAGGAGAAGGTGACCGGTGAAGTTAAAGTTAAATTCATTTTCTGGAATTTTTTTTTTTTTTTCAATTCAATTCAATTCAGTTTTATTTATACAGCACATTTATACAACAACAGTTACCTCAGAGTGCTTTAAATTGTAAGGTAGACCCTACAAGAATACATGCAGAGAAAACCCAACAATCATATGACCCCCTGTGAGCAAGCACTTTGGCGACAGTGGGAAGGAAAAACTCCCTTTTAACAGGAAGAAACCTCCAGCAGAACCAGGCTCAGGGAGGGGCGGGGCCATCTGCTGCGACCGGCTGGGGTGAGAGAAGGAAGACAGGATAAAGACATGCTGTGGAAGAGAGACAGAGGTTAATAACAGGTATGATTCAATGCAGAGAGGTCTATTAACACACAATGAGTGAGAAAGGTGCCTGAAGAAGAAATACTCAATGCATCATGGGAATCCCCCAGCAGCCGACACCTATTGCAGCATAACTAAATAAAATAAAATGTGAATAAATTATCCAAAATCGAAAAAATGCAGAAAAATAACCATGGATCTCACTAGTTAACAAAGCTTATGTCACTAAGATTATATTTAGGCATAACATTATTTTATTAGTAAGTCCTACTCTTTACCTCAAGCAACCCTCCCTCGAGCTCACACTGGTCACGAGACCCCTTTCTAAAGATGTTCATAGATTTATACTTTAAAGCTCAACGTCATCCACAAAAATGTGCCCACATGTGAGTCAAATGATGCTGAACACAAAAAAGGAAAATCCAATCTGCAATTTATAAACCTGTGATCTATGAATTTCAAACCATCCTTAATTGACAGCACCTGCGCTACACGTGTCTATGTGAACGATTTCAGGAAGTTTAGTGTTGAGCAGAAATGGAGCGAAAGAAAAAGGGAAACGTTTTGGAAGACGATGTAGGTTTGCTTGGCCATTCTAGGCCTGCTGCAGAAGGAAGGGTTTAGTTATAGTGTCTCTGACTCCTCCAGTGACTGCCACTTTATTTCCTCATTCATACGGTCAATATCAAGGCACATTGGAGCTCATTCATCTTCAGAGGTTTATATCTACCCAGAGGAATCTTGGTTTGGAGAAAGCAATTTCAGTCTACCCCAGCTGTTAAGACCTTTTGATGCATTTTGTCACCTGAAAATGAACAGGAAAAAAGTATCCTGCCTCCTTGCCTTCCTTGAAGATTGAGAAATAAGTGCTCTTGGGGGCTTTTTGACAATAAAAAACTGGTATAATGAGCATGTTAGTATATCAGTATTTTAAAGGCTCCCCCTGGAATTTGCCACGTGATGTTTTAATGTGATGTCTTAATAAGATGAACCATACTCCTCCTTATCTGTAGTTTGCACCCTGGCTTTAGCTCAGCAGACTCATGTTAGTTTACTTGACTATTAAAACATTTCTAATATTTAAAAAGATGGTATTTTGTCCAATTACTTTTCATCCCCTGAAAACTGTTTACACAAAAGTATATTTAAAATACATTGTGGTTATGTACAGAGGCAAAATTACTTTGGTAATTTTAACCAGGTGTTCTTCATCACAGCAATTTTAAGCTATTAAATCTACTGTGCCAGTTTTTAATGGATCTCGTGCTACATATTATAGCAGTTCATGTTGTGTAATTTTACATTGCAGTCTTACTCTGAGTAAGCAAAAGTTAACTGTAGGGCCGGATCTACAGTGGGGCAAGGGGGGGGGCAGCTGCCCCCTGCTCTAGAGCCTTGCCCCCTCAACTTTTATGTCTATTAGCCTAAAAGTGATAGCTGAAATTAGTCCCTTTTCTGTATTTGTTTTCTGTATTTATTTTTGTATTTATTTTGTATGTATTTGTGTTTATTTTGGGGAACTTTTTCTTATCTTGTTTACACAGAAACAATTATCTTTGTTCTACCAGAAGAAATAATGATACAATAAATATTTTGTTGACTCCATTTACATAAAGGGGATTTTCAGATACTTCACTGAAAACAACAAAGCAAAATTTGAGAACAGGATATTTTGTGTCTAATTGGTAAAAGGTTGAGTTTTTTTTTTTTACTTGTATATTTATTTATTTACTTTGTGGTCTCTGGCTAGCTCACTCCACTCTCACCTAACTCAACCTGAAGCTAACATAAACCTGTTTTCCCGTTTTGACATCTAACGCTCAGTGACACCACGGCACTGGAGACGCTGGATGATCCTCTCTTTACGCATCATCACCCTGACAACACACGCTGGCTGCAGGCACGAGGCTTCAGCCGGTACACGTCTCAGCTTCATTCCTGAGGACAGATGCCTCTGACACCGGAGCGCAGCAGCAGCAGAGGCGCAGTCTGACTCTTCTCCGCTTCGTCGGGATCGCATGAGGATCACTTTTCTTTTATCTTGGTTACTGATCATTGTTTTCATGGATAAGTACACCTCTGCTTTATCACCGGCGCTGGACATCGGCACGGGCTGCTACCTGCTGGTCTTAAGTAAGTTGAAAATCGCACTTAAACTAGAAACAATGACAGTTTATGGTTTTTGAATGCTTCCCATCTCTGATCATCTTAATCCTGTCTGGGAATATACTCTTCAATAGCATTGACTTATTCTCCCGGAGCGTGATCTTTTTTTATAATCCATTTTGCGCACACGAGTTCAAAGCAGCTTTCTGAGAAAATACTGGGAAAAAAATATAATCTCATGATACTGAAAATGCGTGCAGAACAGAATAAAGTCAGCGGACCGAAAATGTGACAGACGTTTTGCAAAGTCACAGGAGACCTAACGTTTTGCTTAAATCTGAAATCTCCCACACCCACCCTCCACACCGTCATTTAGAAGGTTAGAGTAAGTTTGTGTGGTGTGTAGTGTATTTGCATGAAATCTGTTTGGTACAGTCAGGTAAGGAGAACAGTGGTCTTAGGTTTCAGAGAATATATAATATAACTTTCAGAATAATCCTAAGTGACAGAAGTAAGTCTTCAACCTTGTATGCCGCCCTTTATATAAGATCTTAGATTCTGTGTTTACTAAAATAGTTTATTTAAAAGAAAAACTACAGCCTTCAGGATGGGGGTGGAGGAGGTTATTATTACTTATGTTTGGGATATTATATATCATTACAGTGACAGACATGGACGAGGCCGAGGTAAACACTACCATCATTCACTTATCATTACCTGCCTGTCACCAATGAACGGAGGTCAGAGAGGATGCTGCTCCTCAAGGTGCTCCAAATGCGTGCAGTGGCTGTGATGACAGAAAAAGGTGGAAGGAGGTCCTGGGGTGCAGGAGGGTTAGAAGAATTATGGAAACACAGCTGTGAGGCATTTCCTTGCTTTTTATTGAGAACTGATGCCAGGGGCCATATTTAAAATGAAAATTTGAAATGACGCCAGACAGAAACTGGGAAGAAAAAAATCTTACCAAAGGGGCACTTATCAGGTGAGAGACCAAAGGGGGTGTGGTCTGTCTGTGCATGTGCAGACTTAATGTGAGAATTCAGTGCAGGGATAATTCTGGTGTCCAGCCTGCTGGTAAAGACTTTAAAAACATAGAAATCTCCACAAAGCTACTGTGATCTCCTGATCAATAAGACGGACAGAAGCACAGAGACTCAGTCATCCTCCTGCTATTTCGCACAGTTTATCTGCCTGGAAATGCATCATTAAGCAGTAAGTCTACTGCACAACCAAAGATAGACTGATAGATTGAAATAATAGAGGGTGGAGAATAGCAGCCGAGGACAAAGACCACCGGCCCTTTCATCCACTGATGGCAGGATTTATGAAGCAAAGCAGCAGAGGTTCATAATCCAAATGTTTGAGGTTTGATGTATTGAATTGGTTCTTCTAATGGACAAAAACAGTTGGTGTAGTTGTTCTGTCTGGGAACCACATTCACCTCATACCTGCAGGTCATCCCTGCTGATCTTTCTGTTATCCAGCATGAGAAATGTGTGCCTTATTTTATTTTTGTGCTGCATTTTGCATTTAGAATCAAACATGATTTCAGAATGTAGCTGGCCTTTCATGTGTTTTTAGGTGGTGACGTGGTGGGATTGGGAGGACAGCAATGCTTTGCAATGCTTTGAGATAAAAACATAGATGAGCTGTAGTTTGTAGTCTGACAGATTGTGCTACAGGGAAGCTGGATAAATAATGCAAGCTAAGAGAAGTTAGAGAAAGATAAACCGTGCTGTGTTTTGATGCTGGATGATTAATACAAAGCCTGGTCTGATTTCATTTCTGTTCGGTTCTCTGCTGCCCACAGGGGGGGGAATACACTATATAGGGCTTAATCAATCACTTCCACTGAAATCAGTCCCGACACCATCGCTCTGCTTCTGGTTATGAGGCAAGTTTCTTCCCAGAAAATTTCACACAAATACAGACAAATTATATCCAGTGATTGAACTCATAGTCACATCACAGGAACAGAAAAACAGCACATGTGTGCAGGGAGACGTCCATGTGCACACTCATAAAAGCTGCTAAAAGGCTAAGAAAAGTTTAGTAACAGTTTGAATTCCCCCCTAATAATGATAGAAGACCAAGTTAGCTACAGCTGCATTAAAGTAATCCGATTGACTTCCTATTCTAAACCATTCTACTCCAACTGTTTGTAGTACAGTCCCTTTATCCTGATGTTCCCACACAGTGTCTACACCCTTGACTTTGTGCAGAATGGCCAAAGATTAAAAAAAGAAAATTAATTCCCTTTGGATTCAAATTAGCCCTTGCATTGTTTAAAGCATGCCTGCTTAGAAACAAAAGGATCCTATGTTTATCTGTGAGGGTTAAACACTAAAGACCTTTACCGGGGCGAGGTCTACAGGGGACCCAAACAAAAGGATGACCATTTATTTGACTTGCACGAACAGTTAAGGATACTAAAAGAGTCAGAGATAACATCTGACGAGCAGCATGAGGAACAGGAGCATGAAACACCATGAACAAGACTACAGACACAGAGGGATGATTAAACAAGAGCAGAGGCAGATGCAGTTAAGGTGGGGCAAACAATCACAACGACGGGACCACAAAGGGATTTTCTCATTTCTGTAATTTGCACCTCCTTGTTCCCTCTGTCCTCCGTTTTTTTTCCTGTGACCTGGATGTCAGTCTTATTATTCCACATTGAAGGATGTTTTAGTTCCTCAGTCTGTTCAGTCTGGTGGGCAAATGGTTGCCAAGGAAGCTATAGTCAAAGATCCACAGGTGTATCCTTTGCAGATGTGCTTTTACATTTTTTAAAAATCTTTTTACAATTTTTACAAACAAAAAGCGACAGTGCAGTGGGAGAAAGACTCTTAGAACTACCCATCCTTTCTATTAATGTTGTAGCTTAACTCAAATAAAATCATCAAACTTTGTACCCTTGAAAAAAAAGGAGCTGCGTCTTTACATTGTCCCATGTTGTGACCTTTAAGCAAAAGTCACCCTAAATATAAAACACGCTGTTACGTCTTCTCCTACGTGTCGATGCTGTACCAGTAGACCATTATTAAGCCATGTATGGATTAGGATGAAAACAGCCTCTTCATCTGTCTGTCTAAATCTAACAGTAAGGGCTGTCATACCACTATATAATTGACCCCTTTTCATTTACCCCTGTGTGTATCCATAGATCACAAATGCTGCTGCAGTTGGATCTCTACAGGTCTTTCTCACATCCAGTCTGTCCAGGAGGGACACATGTTTTCAAACCTACTGCTTCTTCTTCTGTCTGCTTCCTTTAGGGGTCACCACACTGGATTATCTGCCTCCACCTCACCCCTTCCTCTCTGTCACATCACCATTCTGCATGTATTCCTTCACTACATCCATGAATCTCTGTGCAGTCTTCCTCTTTTCCTTCAGTTTGGCAGCTCCATGCTCAGCATCCGTTGTCCATTATATCCATGTGCTTCATCTGCATGTGTCCAAACCTTCTCCATATTGAAAGAAGACAGTGCACCATGCAGCTTCAACAACTCTTTCTCATGTCTTTATTGTATGGCTCATTAATCCTTCTGTAGCTCCTACAGCTTTGCACGTCCTCCTTGTTCATAAAAACTGGAATCAGTGTTAAACAACCTGGTCCACTGTGCTTTCTCCTAGACATCTCCATAGCTCCACAGGTATGTCATCTGGACCAACCAGCTTTCCACTTTTCATCCTCTTCATAGCTGCCCTCACTTCCTCATTACTAATCCTCTGCAGTTACTGAATCAGGAAGCGCAGAGGATTAGTCAGGAGGAAGTGAGGGCTCTTCTCATTTTCTTCATTCATCAGCTCCTTAAAGTACTCCTTCCTCTATCTTTAACCCTGGAGAAACCATGGGGTCAAATTTGACCCCATGGTTTCCCTAGTAAACCAATGGGGTCGGATCTGACCCTATGGGTTCTCCAGGGTTAAGCACCCTAACCTCCTGCACGTCCTTTCCAGTTCAATCTCTTGCTAGCCAATTGATACAAATCTTTTTTTCCTTTCTTAGTGTCCACATACAACGCACTTAAAGTCCGTTCCTTTGCCACCCCTCTCTTTGCTGTGTGCATAGCCTCCCAGTACTCCTGTATATTTTTTGCATCTCCCTGACTATCCCACTTTTTCTTTGCTAACCTGTTCCTTTGAATACTTTCCTGCACAGCCTCGTTCCACCACCAAGTCTTCTTCCTTCTGCTCAGAGGATACACAAAACACCTTCTTGTCAGTTTCTCTCACCACTTCAGTTGTACTGTCCCAGCCATCTGTTATCTCTTACCTACCACCCAACTACTCTGTGTAACATTTTACCTTCTTTAACCTCCTCCATTTAATTCACTCACTTCCTCTCCTTCCAGAGTCGTCCTACAGACTACTGTCCATCTGCCGAGCTACATTCTTCCCTCACACCAGCTTGCAGTCTCTTTTCTCTTTCACATTACACTTTCTCCAGGATTTAGTCCAGCTGCCTCCACTCTTACACATCACCCTATGTTCCTCCCTCTTCTTGAAGCATGTGTTCACCACAGAAAAAAATCCACCACCGTCTGTTGAGGAGAGAAATCCTTCTGCCTCTGTCTTCTTAAACCATCACCACCCTCTCCCCCTGGCGACACTCTCTACCACTTCATCCAAGTTAGTGTAGAATTCCTCTTTCTCGTGTAACTAACATCTACAGTGGGGCAAAAAAGTATTTAGTCAGCCACCGATTGTGCAAGTTCCCCCACCTAAAATGATGACAGAGGTCAGTAATTTGCACCAGAGGTACACTTCAACTGTGAGAGACAGAATGTGAAGAAAAAATCCATGAATTCACATGGTAGGATTTGTAAAGAATTTATTCGTAAATCAGGGTGGCAAATAAGTATTTGGTCAATAACAAAAATACAACTCAATACTTTGTAACATAACCTTTGTTGGCAATAACAGAGGTCAAACGTTTACTATAGGTCTTTAGCAGGTTTGCACACACAGTAGCTGGTATTTTGGCCCATTCCTCCATGCAGATCTTCTCGAGAGCAGTGATGTTTTTGGGCTGTCGCCGAGCAACACGGACTTTCAACTCCCGCCACAGATTTTCTATGGGGTTGAGGTCTGGAGACTGGCTAGGCCACTCCAGGACTTTCAAATGCTTCTTACGGAGCCACTCCTTTGTTGCCCGGGCGGTGTGTTTTGGATCATTGTCATGTTGGAAGACCCAGCCTCGTTTCATCTTCAAAGTTCTCACTGATGGAAGGAGGTTTTGGCTCAAAATCTCACGATACATGGCCCCATTCATTCTGTCCTTAACACGGATCAGTCGTCCTGTCCCCTTGGCAGAAAAACAGCCCCATAGCATGATGTTCCCACCCCCATGCTTCACAGTAGGTATGGTGTTCTTGGGATGCAACTCAGTATTCTTCTTCCTCCAAACACGACGAGTTGAGTTTATACCAAAAAGTTCTACTTTGGTTTCATCTGACCACATGACATTCTCCCAATCCTCTGCTGTATCATCCATGTGCTCTCTGGCAAACTTCAGACGGGCCTGGACATGCACTGGCTTCAGCAGCGGAACACGTCTGGCACTGCGGGATTTGATTCCCTGCCGTTGTAGTGTGTTACTGATGGTGACCTTTGTTACTTTGGTCCCAGCTCTCTGCAGGTCATTCACCAGGTCCCCCCGTGTGGTTCTGGGATCTTTGCTCACCGTTCTCATGATCATTTTGACCCCACGGGATGAGATCTTGCGTGGAGCCCCAGATCGAGGGAGATTATCAGTGGTCTTGTATGTCTTCCATTTTCTGATGATTGCTCCCACAGTTGATTTTTTCACACCAAGCTGCTTGCCTATTGTAGATTCACTCTTCCCAGTCTGGTGCAGGTCTACAATACTTTTCCTGGTGTCCTTCGAAAGCTCTTTGGTCTTGGCCATGGCGGAGTTTGGAGTCTGACTGTTTGAGGCTGTGGACAGGTGTCTTTTATACAGATGATGAGTTCAAACAGGTGCCATTCATACAGGTAACGAGTGGGGGACAGAAAAGCTTCTTACAGAAGACGTTACAGGTCTGTGAGAGCCAGAGATTTTCCTTGTTTGAGGTGACCAAATACTTATTTTCCACCCTGATTTATGAATAAATTCTTTACAAATCCTACCATGTGGATTCATGGATTTTTTTTTCACATTCTGTCTCTCACAGTTGAAGTGTACCTCTGGTGCAAATTACTGACCTCTGTCATCATTTTAAGTGGGGGAACTTGCACAATCGGTGGCTGACTAAATACTTTTTTGCCCCACTGTAACTTGTGGGGCATATGCACATTCATCGTCACCTATACAATTTTCAGCTTCAAACTCATGATCCTGTCTGACTTTTTATTCCCCTCCACAACATTATGCATGCACTCTTCTTCTAACCATCAACCAAATCCATAAAGCAAGTGGTAAAACAGAATTTTCCCTGGGCTTGATCACCGATGTGGTGGGTGGAATTAATGTGACTGTGTGTCTGTATTTCATAACCCTTCCCTCATTTGTATTATAACTGGTTATAATGTGGGTTTTCTAAACATAACTCCTCCAGCCATTAATTCAATCATGAGATAGTGGGTGTGTAGCTAAGACAAACTCTATTTGCAGACATATGGGATGATGTTACATGTCGCCATTGATTCTTTTTTGTTTGCAGAGAGCAGTTAAAGCCACTTGAAAGTAATTTGCAGTGAGCTGGAAGTTGATCGGGTCACTGGGCTTTGAGCTTAAAAAGTCCCAAAGGAGATCTTACATAAAATCAAGAGTTCCTGTGTAGGGAGACTGTCAGAGAATCTCCCTTCACGACGAAGGAGTCTGTCTTAGTGCTGGATATACACAGAAGTGCATTTATGCTGTTAGTTTTGTCATCTGTTTGTTTCCCTGAGGTTGCTTCCAGCAAAAAAAATCAATGCAATATTTTGTTCAGCAAGACAGGGCATGAACGTTATATGAAAACAATGTATACCTGCTATCTAACAGCCAGTAGGTGGGCGAAATATTGTATGAAGTCAAGGAAAGTTGGGAAACGGCTCATCACTTGATTTAAAACCTCAATAAAAATCTTTCTAATCAGTTTATGGTTTAATTGCTTGTTTCAACTCTTATTAAATAAACATTATGTTCATGTTGTAACCTCCAGTATGATTTAGAGTCAAACAGAAAAAAAAGCAGGATCCTTTAGGGCTTATTGAACCTGTGACTGAGAAATTACTACCTTATAAGTGTCTTCAACTTATGAGCTTGATCCACCTCTCACTCATCCATCCATCTTCTTCCGCTTATCCAGGGCCCGGGTCACAGGGGCCTAAGCAGAGAATCCCAGGCCTCCCTCTCCGCAGCCACCTCCTCCAGCTCATCCGGAGGAACATCAAGGCATTCCCAGGCCAGCTGTGAGATAAAATCTCTCCAGCGTGTCCTGGATCTGCCCAGGAGATCCAGGACACGCTGGTCTGCCAGGAGCGGAGCCCCTGGCAGACCGATTCCCGGCTACCAAGACCTCTCACTCATGATGTCTGATTTTAAAAATATATGCGGCCATAATGCTGAACTCCTCTTAAGACAATGGACTTCTGCAACATTAAAGTAGTCCTTCAAGCGCTAAGACAGAAGCAGGTGCAGGAAAGGAGTTTCTTGGTGTTCTAGTTTACGGGGAAAGGTTAACAAGATTACCCACAGTAGAAGAGAGTGAGAGGAAAGTACACAGTGCTCTAAGCTGAGGTTGCTCAGGAATAATCCTCACCTCTGGAAACTGTTTCATGTTCAAGCCAAGGAGCAGACGTGGCACACTATAGGCTAGCTCTAATTACAGCCTGAAGCTCAGCAGGTCATCATTCAGCATCTGGACATTTTTCACATTTTTCATGTACTGGAAAACTATCTCTCTGAAATACACGGGCATTGATCCAAATCTACCAACCGAACCTCACAGTTCAACACTGCGGAGGCTGTGAAGAAAGCTGATTATACATGAGCACTTTAAAAGCACTTCAACACAATGTGTACACTTCTCTCCTTCCCTGCAGAACATTTTATTGTCACTTTTCTTTTTAGATATTATCCATCCTCATCAGTTCATTCTCTTAGCCATTGCTTTACCATGACTGTGAGACCAGCATCAAAAGCTGATCTAGCAACAAATATTTGTGCCTCCTTTTAAAAAATCCCATCTCTGAGAAAAGGTGTAATCACCATGGTTATTTCCCCACATCGGTGATTTTTTAAACCTTTGTTGTCCTTTTGTTCTCTGCCAAAAACAGAAGCTAGGCTCTTCTTTCTACACTAATCACAGCGATAATCACCGTATACGTTCACCAATTTCACCGATCTGGCAGGAAATTCATCGAATCACCCACTCCAGTGAATACAAGCTTACAGTCTTACAAACTTTCTTCATGTGCAAGGCTGCTAGGCAAGGTCAAGTTCACATGTTGAGAGATACAATGGCGGCTTTGTGCTGAGGAAAACAAAAGAGAGGCAACAGAGTTAGCGTTAATCTGTGTCTGACGTAATCATGACTTCTTTCTGCTTGAAATGTGAAAGAAATAAGTACTGTTATTTTCAGCTTTGAGCGCCTGCCAATGCCCTAACATTATGGTTTTCTTTCTGTGGTTGTTTTCTGTATTACTGAGAGGTCAGAGGTAAAAGATTACCCTTATATGTGAATATTTAACAGTGTGATAAAAACAGTATTGTTCAGATAGCTCAAATAGACGTACAATGTTTTAAGTAATATCCTTATTGGCCTTTAGACTAAACGGCAGACGTGAATAGTTCTTCAGGCTATGGTCAGATGCTGGTTGGCCTATTTCAAAAACATCTTGTGTTTATCAGGAAAATAATCCCCTAAAGGTTTAATGGGGCAAATGTCATAGTGAGTTTAATGAAACACAGATTTGCCTGAGGTGTGGAAACTGATGTGCAAAATGCTTCACCTTATCTCCGTCTCCGTCTTATACATCTGCTCCAGAAATGCAGGGAGACGAGAGGATAGAGTCAGAAACAACAACTAACACTACCTTATCTATTTTTTTTTTTTAAGATTTCATTAAGATTTCTGTAAATAGAGAATGGAAAAAAATCAATGTGTGGTCAAAAGATACCCAAAAAAGAAAATTCCTTCCTTTAAAACAGTACATTGTAACGTTTTCCTACTGATGGATTTATTTATTTATTTATTTTAAACTGTGCTGCAGATGTGATTTTGCAGCAATTATTTTACAGAAGATAATAAATAAATATAGAGGAGTAAAAAGTGACGTATTTATCTCTGAATTGTGGTCTAAGCGTATAAACTAGTAATAAAAAAGCACCTCACACAAACCTTGAAGCTGCACTTAGGTGCTCGCCTGACTTTTACCTTCCATTATAAAAGAAAAGGTCAAATCATTTTGTAATGGGCTGTGAGGCTGTTTAAAAAGATTAGCATTGTGTGTCATTTGCAGGCAGCCAGTGGGTAAAGCTGTCCTTCTTCCTTAGTTAAACCTCTACCGTGGATTCAATAAACGATGTAACGACCGTGTGGTCGCACTCCTCTCCAGAGAAACAAATCCAACATCCATCCAGAGTCTTGTGTTTTTACACAGATCAGGATCATTGTTAATGCACTGTGTGTTTAACCTGTGTGTCAGTGTATGTGCTTATATGCACTTCTTCAAACACAGGGGAACAGTAATGTGGACCTCACACGTACCGCAATCAAGGCCAGTGAATGCTGATTATTGTTGTTGTTAAATCATCTAACAGCTAAAGGACAAATTTGACATAATTTAACGCACGATTAATATGCATCCAAAGGCATCAACCACTTTAAACACCTTTGCAGACGGCATGTGTGTTTGTGTAGCTAGACTTCTATTCATTATATCATCTTCTCCTCTTCCTCTGTATCCCAGCTGTGCTCTCCATTGTGGGAAACCTGCAAGTCCTTATCGTGGCATTCAAAAGGTCGTCCAGGATGAAACCGCCGGAGCTGCTGAGTGTGAATCTAGCCATGACAGACCTGGGAGCAGCTGTCACCATGTACCCTCTAGCTGTGGCGTCTGCCTGGAGCCATCGCTGGCTTGGGGGAGATGTTTCCTGTGTCTATTATGGCCTGGCAGGATTCTTCTTTGGCATGGCCAGCATCATGAACCTCACCATCTTGGCTGTTGTGCGCTTGATTGTGTCCCTCAACCTGCAGTCACCTAGTAAGTAATTCAGGGCTGACAAAAATACTGTTTCCAAAGATGCTCTTCCCACATCTGCCTCTTTTCATGTATGCATAGAACCGGCAGAGAGGTCACAGACAAGAGCCATGCTGTCAAATATAAAAGAGAATTAATGGAAATAAAAATCTTCTTACCTTTGTATTACATACCATCCGCAATGTTTTCTAATTGTTTGAAGGTAGAAACATCTCGCTCACGTCCATATGTTTAAACCTGTTTTCAGTGTAACTGTGTAACAGAGTTTTTGCGTTTTAACATAAAGGCAACTGTTTTTGTGTTTCGGTGTTTAATAAATAAAACTAAATTATTTCTATGCATGTGATATGTGATTTAAGAAATATAGGATCTTATCTAAGCTCTGCCATTTAACTGCATATAAGAAGGAGAAAGCAACTGTTCTCTTTATTTCTCACTGCAGGGGAGAAAATCAGTTGGAAGAAGGTGAAGATGCTGTGCCTGTGGTCCTGGCTGTATGCTTTGATCTGGGCTCTGTTTCCCATAGTGGGCTGGGGTCGATACGGCCCAGAACCCTTTGGCCTGTCCTGCTCACTTGCCTGGGGCCAGATGAAATATGAGGGATTCTCTTTTGTTATCTCCCTGTTCTTCTTCAACCTGGTCATGCCTACTGTCATCATCCTCTGCTGCTACTTTGGCATCGCCATCAAACTCTATTTCACCTACAAAAAGTCGATGCACAACAGCCACAGAATCCCCAACATCGTCAAGCTCCATCGGAGGCTGTTACTAGTGAGTCGCTCTTTACTGAAGATTATAAAGATCTGAAACTGTAGTTTGCTTTAAAGGGTTAAAATTCTGAAAATTGTTGAATATTTGATCATCGAGAGAGACGGTTCATCCAGTCAGCACTATACCCTGTGGTTTGGTCAACCAATGGCTTGATGTTAGTTAAGTTCCCTCCTATTCCTTTCTCAGAATCAGTTCATTTTAATTTTTTTAGGACTGAAAAGCACATTTAACCTCGTTGTTGAAAACTTTAAGCCAATCCATTTTACACCCACAAGTGTCACAATCTGGAGCCAAATGTAAGCATACCTTCTGTCTATGGTTTAATTAAGAGGCACTAAAAAAGAACTGGTCCTTATCAGGTTTTAAAATTAGGTAAACCATATGACATATTACACCATGTCATTATTTATTGAACAAAACCTAAGCAACAGTGCAGAAGCAGTGTGTCAAAAAATTAGGAAAACCCCATCGCCTCTGTCAGTGCGCCCCTGAGCGGCTGTGGCTACAATGTAGCTGCCATCACAAGTGTATGAATGTGTGTGTGAATGGGTGGATGACTGGATGTGTAAAGCGCTTTGGGGTCCTTAGGGACTAGAAAAGCACTATACAAATACAGGCCATTTACCATTGATGTTGAAGCACCTTAAGCAGCAATTACATCAAATGGTTTTCTGTATGACTTTTTCAGTCTATCACAATGCTGAGGAGGAATTTGCCTCACTCTTCTTTCAGTTCAGTGAGGTTTGCAGGTATTTGTTTATGCACAGCTCCTTTAAGGTTAAACCACAGAATTTAATTTGGGTTGAGGTCTGAGTTTTGACTGGACACCTTGACACCATCGCTACACCTTGATATGTGTGCCTTCGGCCATTCTTTTGGAGATTTGCTGCCGTGTTTGGGATCACTGTCCTGTTGCACGACTCATTTTCCATCAGGCAAATGGCCTCAACCTTGACTCTAGAGCACTTTGGTATACAGGTACTTCATGCTTAACTCGGTGACTGCAAGGTGTCCAAGTCCTGTGGCAAGAAAATGAATCCAAATCATGAACCTGCCACCACCGTGCTTGACAGTTTTTCACACACGGCTTCTGCATTTAGGCTTAGTTTTTATTAAGTAATGCCATGATGTGATGTGTTGCTGTTTACCTGAAGTTGTTATTTACCTCATTTTAAGACTTTCTAAGAACCAGATCATTCTTATTATGTCCCAATATGTAAAACCTGAGAATTGATAGGGTTTTTTTTCTAACCATAACTAAATCAGTGACGCTCCCAATCATAATCCAATGAAATTCTTGCCTTGTCTTTGTTTTCATCGACTTTGAGAGTTTTTTGCTGACTTTATCTTCCTGTTTTATTTCAGATTGCTGTTTTGATCAGTATAGGCTTTATATGCTGTTGGACACCCTACGGTTTGGTAAGCCTGTGGTCCATTTTCCGTGACAGCAGCACCATCCCACCTGAAGTCAGCCTGCTGCCGTGCATGTTTGCAAAGAGCTCTACTGTTTACAACCCTGTGATCTACTACTTCTTCAGCCAAAGCTTCAAAAGGGAGGTCAATCAGCTGTCGTGGCTGTGTTTATGTTGTAAGCCGTGCAAAGTCTCCAACACGATCAGTGACAACAATATTTACATGGTTAGTGCTAGCATCAAGCCCAAAGAACAACCACGATCTACCTTGCAGGAGATCACAGAATCCAAGTCAGTGACTTTGGGTTGAAAGACTGGTTTGTTTTTTGGAGCACACTTGAGAACAAAGACTGAAAATAATGTGTTATCAAGACAGACAGAAGTTTTTTTGTTTGTTTCTTTCCAAACGGTGTGTGGTATTATACCACAGCAGGGTAATACTTGGCCCTTTTCTGACTGGCCATGACATGTGGGAGGATGTGTTTGCACAATGTATTAAATGCTGTGAATGTGGAGCCAACAAAAGCTGTAATATAGAGTCAAATTTGTGCTTACAGTTGGTGAAACCCTGCTATGAGAGACGTTTCAGAGACAGAGCTGCTGAGCACACCCGTGCCCTTGAAGAACTCACCACAGTAAACATCTTTTTGTTATTTACTACATATACACACAAACACAATGAGATGTGAAAGAGGCAGAGGAGTGAGAAGACAATCAACTGCGACATATACTCAAACTGTGCAAATGTGCACTCTGCAGCAATGTAGGTTTTGAACAATCAAAACTTAGGGCCACTCTTTTTATTGTTGTCACCACATTTTACTGCAGTGTTTCCCACAGGCTGTTACCAGTGGGAATGCATTATTATAGGGGAAGGTTGTTTTCCATCCAGTTTATAGATATAAAAGCCAAATGCCCAATGCTACAAACTTTCAATAGATGCTACACTTTCCCAGTGTTTCCAAATACTCGGCACATTTCAGCCTGATGTTCCCTTTTAACTTTTAACCAAGAATAGCTGATCCCTATTTTACACTCCCTGGCTTTAAGTCCCAACCAGTAGTGTGAAGAAGACTGAATTAATGATTGTTGAGAAAGGTGGCTCCTTCATTTAAAAGTGAGATATAAACCAAAGGTTGCGCAGAAAAATACAACAAAAACCTTGATCATAGCAAAGAAAAGGTGATTTTTTTACTTCAAAGTGGACCTATTCTGCTTTTCCTGATCATGTCACATAAACTGTTTTGGTAGTGGATGCTCCAATTAAACATGGCCAGAGTTTCAAATACTGGGTTCAACTGAAGTCCTGGTGAACCAAAACACTGTCCTAAATGTCCAACTTGTTTCTCTTTTCTTGGATCTGTTTGATGTCAGAGAGAGAGAACATGGTGGCCCTAATTCTCCTCCATATCTCAGACACACAGATCTCACTGCGAGAACAGTAGCACATTTGAGAGCGGCAGCCAATCAGAAGAAAGCTGGCTTAAATGGAGGGTTGTTTTTGAACTGTGAAATGTGGAAAGCAAGAGCTAGCTCTGGAGTTAGGTATTAAAAATACGGGACTAGTAATGAGCAGGATAGGTCCACTTTAATGATTCAGGTTCAGTATACACGTGTATTTGAATAGGTTTGTGATTATTTTGAGATACTTGATCTGGTTTTCCTGAAAAAAAACCCCACAATCATATTTTTGACTGACATTTTATTTCTGGAACAGCACAGGCAGTTACCGTATGTGTTAAATAGGTATTGTGTTGTACTGTTATTTCAGCAACCTGACATATGCATGGTTTAATCAGTGATTCTGACAACACCCATGTTGTGAGCATGTACTGTATTGGTATCTCTTTCTATCTCGGTCCAGTGCGTCTCGCCCAGCGTCATCTGGGACAGGATCCCTCTCTTTGGAGTTTATCTTGTTTTGATGAAATTAAAATGACAGACAGAATTTTCTTTGCTTTGTTTATTTTTGGAGCTTTAATGCCAACAGTGTGTGGCCGTGTGTGCTGGTAAATATCTGTATTGGGATGTCCTTTTGTTTGATAGCATCTGAAAGAGTTCGTTCTTGATTAACAGAACACACGTGGCTTTGCTTTCATTCGTTTTCAGTCAAAGTCATGAACACTGGCTGCTTTTAGTCATAGTCTACATCCTTGTTTTTAAATGTGGAGCCAGAATGTGAAGTGCGTTACATTTTCAAAACACTTCTCTAATACAAGTGTGTTGTGACAGAGCCTCATTTGCAGCTCATTCGGCTTTGAAAGGTTGGTTTAGTGTTGAGACATCGACTTAAATGGTGGCACGAACTGAATCTTCAGCTGATGTTAACTCCCTTTGCCTTTGATATTGGAGTTGGTGTTTTAATTTTGTTGTGTGTGGCAAGCAGACTTTTTTTATTTCTTGCAACTTGTAACTACTGTTGACGATCGTGATTTGTGAATGTAGCGTTCTGAACACTGAACATATTTATGTATATAAGGGATTGTGCATATTTGAAAATAAACACTTAATGAATGCATTAAAGTCTTGGAAAATGACAATCACACATTCGATCTCCAACAAGAATAATGAAAGAAGACTGACATTTAAGTCTATGTTTTCTTAATCTCGTTTTAACCCTCTCAAGGCAGGCGTTGCCGATTTGCAACAGTTAAAAACTACCAACCTGATTACCCCACATACATATTTTATGAGGTTTTTTTACTCCGAAGTACCACTGGAGGACTTGGTTGTGCATTAGCAACAAAAAGTTTAATTTGAGCCTGAGAGGGTTAAAATCGGGGCATAAAGGTCGCCAACGCCAGCTGACGTATAAATCCATTAAAGGCAGAAGGGTGTGAATTTGCATGTATTTCATATACATGTATTGCTTTCCTCTTAGTACGTATTTCAGATGTGCCTTGATTCAATTAAAGGTCATCTTGAGAGCAGAATACAAACTGTAACCATGTGCTCCACCAAATCCCAAAGGTGGAGATCTGGTGACTGTGCCATTTGAATACAGTGAACTCATCATCGTGTTAAGAAACCAGTTTCCAATGATCTGAACTCTAGTGAGTGACATTAAAATATGGGTGCACTGTGGTCATGAAGGAATGGACGTTCAAAACAAAAATACTCAGGCTGAGGTGTCAATGTTCACTTGGTACAAGGAGCCGCCCAAAAATGTCTCCCACACCATTGAACCACCACCAGGAGTCTGCACCCAGGAAGGACGGAGTCCTGCTTTCATGTTTATCCTCCAAAGACTCTTCCACGACATGCATTTTTAATTTCTCTTTGATATTTGGGCATATTGGGGCCCGAAGAACGGAAAAAAAACAAATAATTACCAGATTTTTTTTTTTTACCTTATTTTTGTTTTAAAGAAAATGAGAGCCACAAATGAGGATATTCATTTAAAATTTTGACAGAACAGTAGCAGTATAAAGTCCTCGTAAGTGGATATCAGGCCCATGTAGAGCAAAAGTGAGTATTTTGGTCTAAATAACCCAAAATGTGATGTCCGCATATGTGGACGGCAGGTCCTAGGAGGTTAAGCCAGATTCTGACCCTCCCAGTCAAATGCCAGGGCTGAAATTGAGACTCATCAGTTATGGAAGCATTTTTATGATCTTCATCAATTTTGGTGAGCCCATGCAAACTCTACTCTGCACTGTGCATTTAGAGATGCTCTTCTGCCTTCCTTGGTTGTAACAAGAGTTCATATGAGTTACTTGTTTTTTGTTACCTTCTTATCAGCTAAAGCAGGCCACTTTCCTCCGAGCTCTGACATCATCAAGGCCTTTTCACTCAGCTGCTGCTCACTGGATATTTTTCTCTTTTTCACACCATTTTCTATAAAGTCTACAGATGGTTGTGTGTGGAAATCCCAGTAAATCAGTAGTTCCTAAGATACTCAGACCAGACCATTATGCACCTGCAACTAAATTGTCATCTTTTGTCCTTTCACAACAAGAACATGCTTCAGCTTATACATTTCCAAAGTTCACAGTATTTATTTTGAGTAAAGACCAGTAAACCGAATTCAGAGTCACAATCAGAAAAATACTTTTCTCTAACGGCTTCATAAACTCCGACCACTGTGACGGGGTTTTATCCTCGGAACAAATTTATGATTGATGCAAAGAGTCGAGATCAGAGCGACAGAAGGCCACTTACAGGACTATCATATCCATGAAAATAAGAGGCAGGGATAAAGTTATATAAGAGGATTGATCCATCTCCACCACACTGGCACTAATCACACTCTGCTACGTTATTAAATTACACAGAGACATTTCAAAAAATACATTCAAAGCAGGTTTGTGGTTTTCCCCGTGTTTTATCTTGGATTGTAAAGAAAAAAGGGCAAATTTCTGTCACATCATAATCCTAATTGGAATAACAGTGTATAATAAGTGCTTTCTTTTACACTTTGGAATTTTCTGGAATTTCAGATGTAATATAATCTGGCTGATTAAGAAATCAATACAGATCACACAGGTATGATGCAAAGGGTGAAATCATTAACAAACGTCATTCAAATCCTACTGAGGTTTGTCTGACGTTGCATTGTTCATTTTGAGTGTTGTTAATGAACACACAAAAAACTAAATGTAACAATTAGTCTTGCTTTTTCTTTTACATCCTCGTGCTACCAGTCAGACTGATCCTGTACAGATGCTTGAACAAGCAGTTCGCTTTTTGCAGTTAGCTTTCACATTGCTTGTCGATTCTTGTCCAGGCTCTTCTCAATGTTGTCAATAACCTCCACTGCAGCCTGTGGGATCCTGGTTCCTGGGCCAAAGATGGCGCATACGCCACTGTGGTACAAGAACTCGTAGTCCTGCATTCAAACAGAGGCGTCACACGGTTTAGATTCACGGTGTTCAGGCAATGTTGGTAAATGTTTTAATCTTTAAAAAGGCGATGCACTCTTAAAAAACGAAATAGTAATTCAACTTTTATTATCTGGAGTGGGATGGATATTGTCAATTAATTACCACAACTTCAATAATCCTTGAAAGGTAAAAGGATTTAAGTGTTCAGCAAATATTAAGCTAATAGGAAAGGGATGGAAAGAAAGACACTTGAGCATTTATAGCTTGTGTTTTTCGTCTATCTGTTTAATTTCAAACCTACAATCTTAGACTTACATTTCAGGCTCTAAAAAAAAGGCGCATTAGGAGATAAAATCCTCTGGAATGCTTTAATTATCCAAAGGAAACCATGCATGGACTGCTTACCTGGGGTGGGATGACACCTCCACAGATGACAAGTATATCTGGCCTGTTGAGTTTTTGGAGTTCCTTGATGAGCTCTGGCACCAGGGTCTTGTGTCCTGCGGCCAGCGTGCTGACCCCGACGCAGTGAACGTCTGCATCAACCGCCTGCTGGGCCACCTCCCGGGGGGTCTGTTTAGGAGAAAGAAAGAAGAGGAAAACACACAAACAACTCAGAGTGAGGTGGGCAGGATTTGAGGAAAATAAACATGAATGCAACAGTAATGCTGCTACTGTATTGTTCTCAAAATGTCATTTTTTTTATGTAGAACTGCCAAAATGCCCAAAGATCACTTAATGTGTCTTTTTGTTTTCATGTGTCACATTTTAATAACAATGAAAGGCTTTTCCATAGAAATGTTATTTTTTAATTTGTTGACTGTGCCTACACAGTCTTTCACAGAGCCCATCATTACTTCTAAAAGACTCACACTCACATTACTAGATTTATTTTTCCATTATACATTTCTCTTAATTTTTTTCCTGACAAAACCCCAGAGAGATTTTTGTCTCCTCCCACCATCTAAGCGGGGATGTCTTGGTTGTTAGGCAACTGTGTAAAGCATTACAACGTGAAGTCACTCCCAGCAGTTTTTAATGAGTGTTTTCTAAATCCTATTTCACAGTCACATCTCTTAGTTTCAATGTTTGATATCGTCTTGATTAATTTTTCCAGTTTTTTCAGAAACAGCGTAACACTTGAATATTAATACTTGAGTTCCCTCTGTCTTTTTTTATGAGCTGGGATAAAAATAACAGCAGTTTAACGCCACGCTTTACTTACCACCACCAGCTGAGCTTAACACCAAGCCCTGTGATCAGTGGTGCGAACTCATGCCAACAAAGTGTGACATAATTAGCTGTAGGGCTCAATTCAAAATGCACACAGACCATGAGATCATCTGGCGAAGCTTAAATAAGCACCTTTAGGTTGTCTGAACTTTTGAACTGTCCAACAAAGATGCGGCGATTGCGTCTGTATGACTTCAGCGGCATATCATTCATTTTTTAAAAGTTATGACAATCGCCAACAGCATGTCTTCAGCTTATATATACATCTGAAATTCACTTAAAGCTAATGCGGTATGGAGTCGGGGTTCGTCGCCATTTCTTGATGTAGCTTGTCAGTACTACACATTACAGAGCATTATGTAGAGAGCAAAACCTTTCCGATTACATAGAAATCTGAGGTGTGAGCATCAGTTATTTTTTAACTACTCTTTAACACAAAAGAAGACCTTAAATGCCTCGGACACTTCAAATAACAGAAAAACCGCATGTGGCGGGGTGTGGCCTGGGCGCAGTTGCACCTCTCCTTAGACAACCTGGTGGTCTCGGGCTCCCCACGGAGCCCCATATCGATGCTGAACTTAGTGCAGACACCCAATCGACATAGCCTGCTGCAGCTCAGAGCCCTGAGCCTACAGTTTTTGTATTGTATGTATATTAATAACACTTCTCTTCCACTCGAGTGTGACAGCTGCAGTAAGCACCGACAATAACACGGTACCGGTACCGAAACTCAGGAACTTTTACTCGTGCACCATAGAGAGCATCCTGACGGGAAACATCTCAACCTGGTTCGGGAACAGCACCATGCAGGACAGACGAGCTCTACAGAGGGTTGTGCGGTCAGCTGAGCGCACCATCCGCTCCGAGCTCCCTGACCTGCACTCAATCTACAGCAGGCGGTGCTGGACCAAGGCCAGGAAGATGGTGAAGGACCTCAGCCATCCCAACAACAGACTGTTCTCTCTGCTGAGGTCAGGAAAGCGATTCCGCTCCCTGAAGACCAACACAGAGAGACTGAGGAGGAGCTTCTTCCCGCAGGCGATACAGTCTCTCAATCACACCACCACACAGTACTGACCCACACATATAGTTCTTACACACACACTGGACATTCTGGACTTTGTTTACACTAATTCGATTAGATGCGTGGTCATCTAATCGAATCACTTCAAGCATATTTGCACTGCACAAGACACAAATGTGGATTGCACAACACTGGACATTATATTCTTCATTTCCATTTAATACTTGGACAGCTGCTGTTATTGTGTGTGTGTGTGTGTGTGTGTGTGTGTGTGTGTGTGTGTGTGTGTATGTATATATATATATATATATATATATATATATATATATATATTTCTTCATACATTCTTATATAGTTCTATACTGTGTATTGTGTATTTTGTTGTACAGTTATTTTATTTTCAACTTTAGTTTATATCTTTTATCTTATTCTTTCCCAGTTAAATTTACCCTTCATTCTAATTTGTTGCTGTGCAGTTATTTCATTTTTAACTTTAATTTTTATATTTTATTTTATTCCTTCCTAGTTAAATTTACCCTTTTTAATTTTCATATTTATTTCCTATCTTATTCATAGCCATTTTTTTTCTTTAGGTCACGAGCAGTTGTGTAAGCATTTCACTGCATATCGTACTGTGTATGACTGTGTACGTGACAAATAAAATTTGAATTTGAATTTGAATTTTGAAACAAATGAACAAAACGAAACATATATTATCAGATTGAGGTCATTACAGGCAGTAAAACATCCTATTTCCTTGGTACAACATTCACCTGAAACAGTGGTCCGATGTCTACATCGAAGCCCAGGTCTGCAAACCCCGTGGCGATAACTTTGGCACCTCTGTCGTGACCATCCTGCCCCATCTTTGCCACCAGCAATCGAGGATTCCTCCCCTCATGGCTCTTGAACTCCGCAACTCTTTGTTTGTTTTTTTTAATGGGGGGGAAGAAGAATTTTACTTGAATCAGCAAATCGAGAGTCTAGCATGTAAATTATAAAGGTCATGAAATAAATTGTTATTATTTTCTACCTGTTGTTGGCCAGAGTGATCTCTTCATGCTCTCCGAACTCAGTGCGGTAAGCCCCGCTCACCATCCTGGTGCTGGCCTTGTGTTCCCCAAACACCTTCTTCATGGCTTCAGTTATCTCACCAACAGAGCATCTGCAGAAAGGAGCAGATTCGAGTGATAAATAATCATTAAGCACTATTTTAAGATACCCACACTCAATACACTAATAGCCTGTTTTTTAATAATAGCATTACAAATTTTATCATTGTATGCTCATTGTGAATTATGGGAGCTCTCGTGTCGTCACTGATCCGCAGAGGGTAATAAAAAAGCAACAGATACGTAATTTTACTGCTAATTTTAAATCAGCTGTTGAAATGTAAATTAGCGAGGCACTTGTGTTTATATGAAAAAACATATTGGAAGGAAATTAAATGGGTTTTTTTAGAGATAACCGGATATGAAGCCGTTATAAGCGTTCCCAGTCAGGCTATCCCCCTGCATCCAAGGAAATAAGCTGCAATTAGCACGTGAACTCTTCACATAATATTGCACCCAAGCGTTACACAGTTCATTATTACATTCTCAAGACCAGAGAGTAAGGCTGATAATGTAACAATAACGTTTAATTTCACATGTGACCAGCTTCTTAACCTAATATCAGAGTAACTAATGACTATTAAATAACCTGCTGCAGATTATCAGAACACACCAGTCAGACTCTGGTATTGTAGAAGCTGTAGCACATGAACAGGCTGCAGGTGTGCTGGTGTGTAGAGATGACATTATATATATATATATCGATTATATTCTGTGTTTTACGCCTTTTAACCTTCTATTCCTCGTGATTTGGTTTGTCACATAACAGTTTTGGGTATGAAAGGAAATTGAAAACCGGTGCTAAAAGTTACCCAGAAACAAAAACCCCTTGAAGAAAAAGCACAGAGTGGATTACAGTGTAGTGGTAAATACATTCACACAGGATGGGTGCATTTAATAGCAGTTATCTAATAATAATAATGGATTGCATTTTCGGGACCCCTCAAAGCGCTTTCCACTATTCATGCACACACTGGTGGAGGCAGCTACAGTTGTAGCCACAGCTGCCCTGGGGCAGACTGACAGAGGCGAGGCTGCCATATCGCGCCATCGGCCCCTCTGGCCATCACCAGTAGGCGGCAGGTGAAGTGTCTTGCCCAAGGACACAACGACCGAGACTGTCCGAGCTGGGGCTTGAACCGGCAACCTTCCGATTACAAGACGAACACCCAACTCTTGAGCCACGATCGCCCTTCTAGTGCTGGAAAAGGTCACTCTGCTCATTTGAAGGCACTGATTAGGAAACGATTTACACTGATTAACAAAGGAACAACAGACCAGAATAAAACTGCAGCCTGACTGAGGTTTTGAAGCAGCGTTCACGCAGACATAAGACCGATCAAAGGAGTTTTTCTGAGTCAGTTCTGACCTGGCTCTTGATGCCTCCACAGCCAGAGCTAAAAGGTTGCCCTCCCTGGTTCGGGCACACTCCTCAATGGCAGCCAGACACTTCTTGGCTTTCTCAGGGTCACGGCTCTCCCTCACCTAAAGAAAAGGAGGCAATGTGATATAAACATGGCACTTAAATGTTTTAATCCATCATGCTGTTGTATATACTACTTATACAGGTTTGGGTACTTTTGTTTTTATCATTTAAGGAATATTTCAAAACTCAGACTAATGGTGTCAAAGCCTGAACTTGAGATTATTATTCATGCTTTTATTCCTTCCCATTTAGACTACTGTAACGGTCTTTTTACTTGTTTTAACAAATCAGCCTTCTATCGTCTTCAGACTGTGCACAACGCTGCAGAACGTCTCTTAACAGGCACCAAGAGAAGATCTCATATTACTCCAGTTTTAGCCCCCCTTCACTGGTTGCCTGTAAGTTTTAGGTTTCATCTTAAAATTGTAGTTCTAACCTTTAGGGCCCTACATGGTCAAGCTCCCCAATATTTATCTGACCTGCTGAAACCGCATTCATCTTCTCGAGCTTTAAGTTCATTAGACCAGAGACTGCTGGTGGTACTGCGCACTTGTTTTAAAACTCGTGGTGATCGGGCCGATCAGGCAGCGGCATCACGGTTGTGTCTTCCAATGTCTCTGCGCTGCACGTTGATTCTTATAAAAAACAGCTGAAGACATTTTTATTTAGAAAAGCATTTGATTAATTTCTTCTTAGGTTGTTTTTATTGTTTTGTTGTTTTACATTGCTGTTTTATTTACTGTTACATTGTTTTATATTTCCATTTCTTGTGTTGTAAAGCACTTTGTGATTTTTATCTGTGAAAAGCGCTATATAAATAAATGTTACTTACTTTTTACTTACTTATTTTTGTGTGCGGAAAATCGTGATGAATTTTTATATTCATCACTTGGTTATGTCAGCAAACTGGGACCATATGTAGAAAAGTACATTTTGCAGACAGCTCAGTGTCTCACAATGTGTAACTATCCTAAATAAAGCTGTAGGGTCTGAACCCAACAAAGTAGTTTATTGTATTCAGTACAAAAGTTTTTGAGACTTCTCCCAAATACCTAAATAAAGTGCAAAATAAGTTTTTAAGCAGTAACTGCAAAGAAAAAAAAAATCTATTTTCCTTTGAACATTGAGTGTTTATTGAACTTTCTCTCACATAAAAAAAAAAAAAAAAAAAAAAAAAAAAAATTTATATATATATATATATATATATATATATATATATATATATATATATATATATGTATATATATGTGTGTGTGTGTGTGTGTGTGTGTTTTGTTTTGTTTTTGTTTTTTTTATGTTATGTGAGAGAAAGTTCAATAAACCCTCAATGTTCAAAGGAAAATAGATTTTTATTTCTAACATTTCATGTTTCAGGCTTTAAAGGGCAAACCTTATAATATAAAGTGTTTTGAATGACCATTGCTGTTTTGGAACTGTGAAATTAAAAAACCATTAGAAGATTAGAAAGCCTTGATGTTTCCCAAACTCTGCAAACCGTTTTTTCCAGTTTAAAGAAAAAAAAAAACCCTCCTGTGCCGATTAAAAGGCGCATGTGTCTTTGAAAGGCGTATATTATACCTGTCATACTGCCAATTCATCAAGCTGTTCACTGTACCACTGACCTTTTTCAGTTTTTCAATCTGCTTCTGGCGCACCACAGTGTTATCTATGGCCAGGACCTCCACCGTCTCCTCTTTCTCCAGACGGTACTTGTTCACACCAACAATAACTTCTGAGCCTGAAACATTCAGGAGAATGACAGAGGATAAATGACAGACACAAAGGAAGTAAATGGTAAGTTATTAGGGCGATGATGAGAAGAAATGAAGATCATTATGATCTGGTAAGAAAGGTTATCCTTTTAAATATACAACTTCAAGTACATGTAAACTGCGACACTGCAGCGTTTAATGAAAATATTAGCTCATTTCGAATGTCATGGCAGCAACACATCTCTAAAAAGTTGGGACACGGCCATGTTTACTGCTGCGCAGCATCAGCTCTTCTTTTAACGACAGTCTGTAAACGGAGGAGACAAGCAGCTGGAGAGAACCGTTGTCCTGTTTATGTCTGATGGAGGATTCTAGCTGCTCAACAGTCCTGGGTCTGCTTTCTTGTATTTTTTTAGTTTCATGATATTTCAAATGTTTTCAACTGATGAATTTAGCACGAAGTCACACATTTGTGAAAGACAGTGTATGCCGTTTGGCATCATCTTGCTGAAATATGAAAGGCCTTCCCTGAAAAAGAAATACATCTGGATGCAGCTCTAAAACCTGTTTTATACCTTTCAGCACTCACAGCGTCTTTTCAGATCTTCAAGTTGCCAATAAATAGTCCCTCTCCTTTTTATTACAGAGGACACAGCCTCAGTGTTTTCCAAAAAGAAGTTCAAACGTCAGTTCATTCAATCACACACCAGTTTTCCACTTTCCCTCACTGTGGCTCAGAATATTCAGAGACAGTGTATCTGTGAAGGTTCTCAGTCATCCAGGTCATCGTAGTCAAAGGAGCTTGCAAAGAAAAGCGTCTGGACTTCTTTAAGTTGCTTGAAGACGTTTCACCTCTCATCCGAGAAGCTTCTTCAGTTCTAAGGTCAGATGGTGGCTAGGTTTAAATCTGGGACTCCCCACCATTTGACCTTAGAACTGAAGAAGCTTCTCGGATGAGAGGTGAAACGTCTTCAAGCAACTTAACCCTGGAGAAACCATGGGGTCAGATCCGACCCCATGGTTTCTCCAGGGTTAAAGAAGTCCAGACGCTTTTCTTTGCAAGCTCCTTTGACTTCAGAGACAGTGATTTCTGCAAGTGCTGCACTGATTTCCGAGTGACTGAATCGTGTCTGTTTTGTGTCACAGGCACACAGACTTGATTTTCATCCTGTCCCTATCGCACAGATATTTCTCCAGATTCTCAGAATCATTTGATGATATTACGTTCTGCAGATCATGTAATTATTCTAAAAATATCTAATCAGTTTTGGGAGATTGATGAACATCTGCCTGTCTAAGATGCTCTTTTTATACCCGATCATGTTAGTGGCATGTTGCCAGTTAACCTAGATAGTTACAAAATGACACTTTTCCAGCCTTTCGTTGTCACCGTCCCAACTTTTTTTCACACATGTTTTAAAATGAGCTAATACTCTTTATAAAACATAAACTCAGTTGAAACATTTGATGTTTTCTATGTTCTATTGTGAATAAAATATGGGTTTTAGAGATTTGCTAACCACTTCTTTCTGTATTCACATTGAAACAACATCCCTTTTTTTCTCTTTGAATTGAGATGTAAATTCTCCGTTTCACTGCAGCACAGGCAGAGGGCAGGTTAAATGTTAGGACTGCTTTAAGTAATTAAAGTCAGGAGGGAGGTTAAAGAAAGAGAGGCTTTAAGGCCTTATAAAGAAGTCACCTTTATGCAGTACCTGAGTCAATGCGGGCCTGTCTACGAGCAGCACATTCCTCAATACGGAGCTTTGGAATTCCCTCGGCTACCGCTTTGGCCATGCCTCCCATCTCTTCGATGTCTTTAATAAACTATAAAAAGCAAAAGACCGGCTATAAAAGAATCTCTTTATGATTATGGGTTGCTGTTCTAAAGCTACAGCAAGAGCACTTGGAGCAAAGGAGAAATAAAGCCTGCACAATACAAGATTCAGGTCAAAAATGGTTAATGGTTAATCAATAATGAATTCACCGCTCTGGTTACTGCCTTTGGCCCTGCGACCAACCTTCAAAGCAGTGTTATAGACATCATCTGTGAGAGCCTCCATCATGTGCGAGCCTCCCCAAGGATCTGCAACTTTGGGGATGCCCGACTCCTCCTGGATGATGATCTGAGTGTTCCTGGCGATGCGAGCGCTTTTCACGGTGGGCAAGCCCAGAGCTTCATCGAAAGAGTTGGTGTGCAGCGACTGGGTCCCCCCAAACACAGCGGCCATGGCTTCAATCACCGTGCGGATCACATTGTTGTATGGATCCTGAGAGCGGTCACATGGCACATTAATACTGATTAATTCATTTACAATTTTCATTTTTACATTTCTGTCTTTATTTGCAGATTTCGAAATCTAACAATTCGGGATCTCAAAGTTGGCCAATTATCTCCTCGTACTGTGAGAGCATTCAATAAAACAATTCATACTTACTTGTTCAGTGAGAGACCAGCCTGAGGTCTGGCAGTGTGTGCGCAGGAGGAGAGACTTGGCATTCTTGGGCTGGAAATTGTCTTTAATGAGCGTAGCCCATAACCTCCTGGCTGCCCTCAGCTTGGCAATTTCCATGTAGAAATTCATCCCGATGCCCCAGAAGAACGACAGCCTGAAAAGAAAAACACAAAAATGTCAAAAGAGAGGTTTGTTAAAAATTACAAGTGACACACCAGCGTAGAATTTAGTGTTTTCTATACAGAAAAAGAGCTTGGCCTTGGTGCTTTATTATGGATTATATAAATGTCACTAAGCAGCCAGATAATAACTGTCACATACACCACTGGTATGTGGTACAAGTTAGCTAAAAATCAGATCAATCAGATCGTTGTTTGGGATATAACCTTTCTTCCCTTCCTGTTATTTGCTATCCTTAACCAGCACTTTCCAAATCAAGAGGGTACATCATCCAAAATCAACTGCAGACCGCGCCAAATAATAACGATCTGAATAATTACAATTTTATATCCAACCTAATTCAACTGCCTGATCTGTCTCAGTCTGACATTTATGAAAAGCACAGCCCCGGCAATAAATTGGCGAAGCTACTATTTCAATTGATTTTGGCACACTGCAAATATCCTGGCATCAGTGTGCATGTCAGCTGCTAAGCAGCAATTACAGGAAAGACATGGAAAGGTTTTTCATCACATATTTGGGTCATTCATTGCAAGTTCATCAAATGCCTCCAACCCCAGATTTGTGTCAAAAAATGGGAAAGATAGGCTTCTTAATAGGAATTAGGTTCCCTACAGTGATTAGTCTTCTCAAGAAATAAAATACAGTTCAGAGCAAAACTCTTTTTATATATATATAAACTTTTCCGTTTTGTGGTGAGCTTTTCTTTGGCTGTCACTTCTTCACCCTGACCTGTCTTATTTGCCTCAGCAGAACTAAAATATATATCCTGCTGCTTTTACACACGCACACACACACACATAACGGTCAGCGATTCTCTGCGCGATCAACCTCTCATATGATGACGATGTCAGAGGAATTGGTGCACAAATTATCATCACTCACCAATCAGTACTGTCGCTCTCTATACACAGTTCGCTCGATTGCAAAGTGAAAGCAAAAAACAAGCGCAAATTCAAACGCGACTTCAATATGTCACATATTGACAGTGGCTCACCGATGCCAATGACATAATTACCCAGCTACATTTCTGAAAGAATGCAAAAGCATTGACATATATTTTTCCTTCCTACAATAGCCCGACGGGCAGGGCAGAGATAGATTTTGGTAGCCCGACTGGAAAAATCGCTAGCCCCGGGACGTCGGGCTAGCGATTTTGCAAACCCTGTATCTGATTGAGGAATCACTCATCTTTGGAAAAGAGAGTTTATTACAGAGAAATGGCTCTTTCCAAAATAAAAGCTATACTATACGCTTCTTCTGGGCTATATTCTCAGCAGCATATTGTAGCGGGTCAGGGCTGTTCGGGGTTCTGTTTGTACAGTTATGTTTTGTTTATGTTGCCATAGTGACTAGTGACGCCCTCTCGCTGCGACGGTGTGTCCTTCCGGGGTCAGAGGGCGCCCTGTGTAGAGAGCGCCCTGTGTGGAGGGCGCTAGCCCCGGGACGTCGGGCTAGCGATTTTGCAAGCCCTGTGTTACAGGCATGCCCCTCTAAGGATGAAGCCTGATGGGAAATGTATTCGGGATGTGTGTAGCGGGACTGCCTGGTGTGTGTGAAGAGAGAGAGCGGAGAAGGGGAAAAAGTAACGGTTAGCTACAGAAGAGACGAAAAGAAAATAAATACAAGGAATATAATAACTCCCTCGACAGCCAGAGTTGTGTCGCGATGCTCGCTGTGAGTAAACTGTTTCAGCCCACTGTACGCGGTGTTCGTGCCTTAGAGAAGAAATAAAGTTCGGTAAAGAAGTTTCCTACGCCTCCTTCGATCTTTTTGCTAGCGGAGTTGACCTGTATAGTAAGCTGTTTCCGGCTACGAGTCAGTTACGGAACCTTCAAGTAACTGCCAGAGGTTTCCTTACTACGGTTCGGGGCCGCGGATCTGGCGCGGTAACACCTGTGTCTGATTGAGGAGTCACTCATCTTACGAAAAGAGAGTTTATTACAGAGAAATGGCTCTTTCCAAAATAAAAGCTATACTATACGCTTCTTCTGGGCTATATTCTCAGCAGCATATTGTAGCGGGTCAGGGCTGTTCGGGGTTCTGTTTGTACAGTTATGTTTTGTTTATGTTGCCATAGTGACGGGTGACGCCCTCTCGCTGCGACGGTGTGTCCTTCCGGGTCAGAGGGCGCCCTGTGTGTTGTTGTTGTTGCTGTGCGGTTGCCGCGCTGAGCAGTTAGCTAGCGGCAGTGTTCTTCTGCAGATGTCAATAAACGGCTGTGCTCCCTGGCTAGCTCACGGGAAGCAAGACCAAACGATACCTCCGTCTCCTCCTTGTCTGAGCTCGCCACATTGGTGTCAGAAGTGGGATGATGGTGGCACCCCATGTTCTGACCCGAGTGACCGTGACCGGCCGGTGAGCCAAAAGAAGGCACCTGGACATTTGCATGACTTTGTGTGGGGTAATGGGGTCGTCGGGGACGACTGACCCCTTAGGTGGGTGCTATGTAGCGGGTCAGGGCTGTTCGGGGTTCTGTTTGTACAGTTGTTTTGTTTATGTTGCCATAGTGACGGGTGACGCCCTCTCGCTGCGACGGTGTGTCCTTCCGGGGTCAGAGGGCGCCCTGTGTGGTGTTGTTGTTGTTGTTGCTGTGCTGTTGCCGCGCTGAGCAGTTAGCTAGCGGCAGTGTTCTTCTGCAGATGTCAATAAACGGCTGTGCTCCCTGGCTAGCTCACGGGAAGCAAGACCAAACGATACCTCCGTCTCCTCCTTGTCTGAGCTCGCCACATTGGTGTCAGAAGTGGGATGATGGTGGCACCCCATGTTCTGACCCGAGTGACCGTGACCGGCCGGTGCGCCAAAAGAAGGCACCTGGACATTTGCATGACTTTGTGTGGGGTAATGGGGTCGTCGGGGACGACTGACCCCTTAGGTGGGGGCTATGTAGCGGGTCAGGGCTGTTCGGGGTTCTGTTTGTACAGTTATGTTTTGTTTATGTTGCCATAGTGACGGGTGACGCCCTCTCGCTGCGACGGTGTGTCCTTCCGGGGTCAGAGGGCGCCCTGTGTGGTGTTGTTGTTGTTGTTGCTGTGCTGTTGCCGCGCTGAGCAGTTAGCTAGCGGCAGTGTTCTTCTGCAGATGTCAATAAACGGCTGTGCTCCCTGGCTAGCTCACGGGAAGCAAGACCAAACGACACCTCCGTCTCCTCGTTGTCTGAGCTCGCCACATTGGTGTCAGAAGTGGGATGATGGTGGCACCCCATGTTCTGACCCGAGTGACTTTTCCCCCGCCGGTCGTGACCGGCCGGTGCGCCAAAAGAAGGCACCTGGACATTTGCAGGACTTTGTGTGGGGCAATGGGGTCGTCGGGGACGACTGACCCCTTAGGTGGGGGGCTATGTAGCGGGTCAGGGCTGTTCGGGGTTCTGTTTGTATAGTTATGTTTTGTTTATGTTGCCATAGTGACGGGTGACACCCTCTCGCTGCGACGGTGTGTCCTTCCGGGGTCAGAGGGCGCTCTGTGTGTTGCTGTTGCTGTGCGGTTGCCGCGCTGAGCAGTTAGCTAGCGACAGTGTTCTTCTGCAGATGTCAATAAACGGCTGTGCTCCCTGGCTAGCTCACGGGAAGCAAGACCAAACGACACCTCCGTCTCCTCCTTGTCTGAGCTCGCCACAATATTAAACATATCAGGTCCCCATAAGGAGAATCATGTGCTAACGGCTGTCTAAATGACTCGGGTAAAGTTTGTAGCATGCATGCTTGTTGTTTTTGTCTGCTTCCACTTGTCTTTGCACTAGGATGATGTCGGCATAAATGTGCAGTCATATTCGTTGTGTTCCCACTAGTGCTGTCAGCGTTAATCTCGTTGAAATGAGGTTAACGAGCTACCCCTGCATGGGGCTAGACGGCCAACACGTTAATGAGCTAACTGCGCTAACACACTAGTTCCCACCCATGTAATTGAGCATTGCATGGCACATCCAACATACTGTTTTACTTTAGTCCATGACACGCTTACCTTCAGGGTCATACGTCACATGAAAACCAAAATAATTCCAAACGCCAGATCTGAATGAGGGTGGGGGAGGTTCAGTTTGCCATGTTGCAAGGAGAGCTTAACTTCAGTCTCGCTAGCTTGCCCTGCGCTCTTCCTTCTGAAGATGCTGTCTGTGTTGAGCGCTCAGTGGATCTGCACTCGACAGTGCAGCCTAGGCGGAGTAGTCGAACGCAGATTCACTGAGGGCTCAACACAGACAGCATCGTCAGAAGGAAAGTTGATAAAATAAATTACAAATTTTGTATTGTTCATACATATGTGTACCGAACCGAAAGCACTGTATCGAACGGTTCAATATCGATACGAGTATCGTTGCACCCCTATTGAGAACAGAAAAAAACACCTCTGCACACGTGTGAACATATGTGGGTTAAGTAAGAAAGTAGCCGCTTCTGTCTAATTTAACTATTTTTTTAAAATAAATTATTATTATTAACAAACAGGAAAATTGTAAGTAAACACATTTTCTTTTGGCAATTTACCAATCGAGTAAAAAAAAATTTAAGTTGCGTGGACAACAACGTGCCCAATAACAGCTTATGTCTTAACTTAATGTGATTAACTTGAGCACAGCCTTTTTGCTAAAATAAATGTACAAGTTTCATTTAACTTACCTCTACATGCTTGCGCAGGTTTGATGTGGAATTTCTAAAAGCTGCTAACTCTGTCTCTCTGGGCAAACACAGCTTACACTGCATAATAAAGCTGTTGCCTTTCTTGCACTTGAAGCCGAAATGGTCCCTTAAATATAGCCAGGGGTTCAGATCGGTTTCTTCGAGTTCAGAGTCAGCAGAATTCGACAGGGTTTCTTTTTTCGCTGGATCCGTACCACCAATGTCAGACTCCATCTTTATCGTGACCCAATGCCAATTTGTTCTACTACCCATCATTCCCTGCAGTATTTCCGAAGCACAATGTTGGAGGTTTTTTTTGTTTGTTCTTTTAATTTACTCAGTAACAGGTGTGATTGAAAATGTAGCGAAGTACAATACTTTTTAAAAAATATACTTACCGTAATTCTCGGACTATAAGCCGCTACTTTTTGCACAAGCTTTGAACCCTGCGGCTTTTAGTCAGGTGCGGCTTTTCTATGGATTGTCCATGAGCGGATTTGTTTTGTTTGTTCCGCTGTTGTACGGCACTACGTTGCCTGGCGGAAGGATCAGGGTTCAAGAGTGGTATGTTGGTCACATGTCCATCCGCCAGGCAACGTAATGCCGTACGAAGTAGCGCGAAAAACAAACTTCAAAGTAGCGCTACGCGTTCAGCTGGATGATGAGCGGCGATAAACTTGCGAAAAGCAAGTTATGCCCAACTCCACCGGTGGATTCTGACAGCGTGGAAAAGTGTGAAAACATCCACGATCACCAACGGATTTCGAAGGGCTGGACTGCTGCATGATGGAGAGGAGGACACCGCCACGGCCCTTCTGAGGGTGTTCGACTCTGACACTGACAACGAGGATTTGTTTGGTTTTGAAAGTGACAACGAAGGAGAGAAGAAGAGTGGATGACGAAGCCATCCTGAGCCTGTTCGTTTCCGACACTGGAGAAGAGGACTTTGGTGGTTTTAGAGCGCAGGAAGAAGAGAAAGATGGTGAATGACTGACTTTTCTTCTTGTTAAAGCCGTGTCACTGCACCTGAGCCTAAAAGGTAGTCCGAATCTATTTTTCTGGTGTGCTGTAGGTTATTGTTATGTACTACATTTGTTACTCATTTATGAAGCACAGTACATGTGCAAATATGTACCCATAACTTGTTTTTCAAAATATTAATAAAAGTGATGTCTCCAAACAGCCATCTCTTTCCTGACAATTCGCTTTGTTCTTTTTTTGACAATTCTCTTACATATGATAAGTCAACATTGAAACACCTGCGGCTTTTAGTCAGGTGCGGCTAATGTATGTACAAAACAGGATTTTCCCCTGATTTTAGCTTGTGCGGCTAATATTCAGGTGCGCTTTGTAGTCCGGGAAATACAGTAAGTAAAAGTAAAATTACCGACTTGAAAAATGACTTTAAAAAGTACAAATACACAAAACTACTCAATTACAGTAACGCAAGTAAATGTAATTCGTTACTTTCCACCTTTGCTAAATGGACACATTTAGACAAGCTAATATATTGGTTCGATCCTGGGTTTAATTTGCTGGAGCAGCAATTGACTGGTAACCTGCACCAGTAGTAGATGGATTCCTCTCAGTGGAATTATTTAGTTTAAATATTTTAAGCCTTTTCTAAACATGTCTTGTAACCTAACAAACTTATCTGGAGGCTCACTGGAGCTGTTTCAATACTGGCATAATGACACCACAACCTTAAATATAAAGACCACCAGACTCCAGATGTGAAATGTTTAAACAGCTTTTACAAAAAATAAGGTTCCAATCATTGGCACCCCTGTGACTGAATCTATATATTTGAAAATGTATTAAATATAGAGGAATACCTACCTTTTATTTACTTTTTATCTCATTTAATTTACAAAAATAACTTTGTAGCACCTCTGTTAATATTGTCAAATGAATGTGATGTAGTTATTTTTTAGCATGACTGAACTCATATTAGCAAAAAAAACGTGTAATTTGTGCAATTCCAAGAAAAACTTGATTTGTTTTTTTCCCTTCTTTTTGTGGTAAATTGCGGCGGAAATGATGAGCATGCAATACCTGCATGTTTGTTTTCGATAATAGTTAAAGATTTATGGTTAATTGGCTTTACTTTTATGATGATTCACAGTAATTTAATGGTTTGATATAAAAACATTTGTTTACTGGTTAAATCTGCATCATCACTGTCATTGTGCATTAATATTAATGTAAGTTTTGACATTTACTGAGCGTCTTATTCATTCACCAACATCACAACTGTCATTTGTTGATATTGTGACCATCACTGGCAGCAATCCTGAAGGCATTTGTGACGTGTTATATCATAGATTTCTCAGAAATATAAACTATTATTAAATAACATTATTATTAAAACACTTTGTCAACTTTTACCTTGGAGCAAATTCATCTATGGTTAACCCTGCTTTCAGTCCAGTGCGGCAGTACTCCAGGCCATTAGCAATGGTGTAGGCTACTTCCAAGATGGCATCGGCACCGGCCTCCTGAAGATGGTAGCCACTGATGGATATGGAGTTGAACTTAGGCATGTGCTGTGAACATGACCGTGGTAGTAAATCAGTTACACTGTGTTCAACAGCACCGGAAAAAAGGTTTCATTAAACCTGTGCTATTACATACCTTAGAGGTATATGCAAAGATGTCTGCAATGGCGTGCATGGAAGGTTCCGGGGGGAAAATATAGGTGTTGCGCACCATAAATTCCTTCAAAATATCATTTTGAATCGTGCCAGTTAGTTTCTCTTTTGGAACGCCCTGCTCCTCTCCGGTGACAATAAACATTGCCAACACAGGGATAACTGCTCCATTCATAGTCATTGAAACAGACATCTTCTCCAATGGGATTCCATCAAAGAGCAACTTCATGTCCTCAACTGTATCTATAGCCACTCCAGCCATGCCCACATCTCCGTGGACCCTGGGGTTGTCCGAGTCATAACCACGGTGTGTTGGGAGGTCAAAGGCCACAGAAAGACCCTGCTGACCAGCTGAAACGAGAGGGTCAAAGAGTAGCGTAATAATTATTTCAATGCAAGCTTGGCAGAAATGTGAAAAACGTAGACCACAACAAAACCTACCCTTTATGTTGTCTTTATAGAACTTATTGCTCTCCTCAACAGTGCTGAATCCAGCATACTGCCTGATAGTCCAAGGTCTGTATGTGTACATGGTGGGATAGGGCCCTCTAGTGTAAGGAAACACTCCTGGCAGTTCATCAGCAACATCTTTTGAGTCTGTTTTGGTGTACACGGGCTTGATGTTAATCCCCTCAGGAGTGTGCCAGATCAGATCTTCTGGATTCTTCCCCTTCAGCTGTTTCTTAGCCAGACTGGCCCATTCAGAATGCAGCTCAGCACGGTCCTGACAGGGTACTGAAGTATGGATCAGAGAGCAGTGTGTGAGGGATGAGGAGACTGAAGTTCTAACCAGGTGCCGGGCAGCCATCGCTGCACATGCCCTCTGTGCGGTCAGCATGCTTACTGTTGGCTTAATCACTCACACATGGAAAAACCTGGAGGCAGAAGAGAAAAAGCTGCTCAAATCAGCAGTTGTAGTAAGTTGGAACAATCTGGCAATTTCCAGTTAATGACTAATTAAATCTGTTTGACAGTTTAATACAAAACACAGCAGCAAGTGTCACTTGATAAACTAGAAATGTAAAGCTTACATGCAATGTTCTCATTTACTTTGGAAGATATTTTGCATGCATTGCTAGAGTTGCCTGTTTCATATCCTAAAGTGTTTTTGAAAGCAAATTAAATGATAATAAATCCATGTACTCAAACTTTATAGCAGATTGTAAGTGCAGGTTAGGTAGTCTGCAGTGATGTGGTTAAGTTTACAGAGATGGGCCGTGTTGGACGGTTGCAGGGCAGACCGAGGTATTGTGGTCACGGCTAGGTTTGGTCCTGGGTACCAGCAGAGACATTTACAAGACAGAGATATGGCACTCAGTTCTAAAATGTAATTTATAAGATCATTTATATTTTAGATTGAAAGTTATTGGTAGAAGCATACCTACCAGAGGAGAAGCTTTTAAAATCTTATGTGTGCAAAGTTTGCAAACTTTTATGCAGATTGAATCAGATTTGACTGAATATTCTGCACATCAAATTTTTATGGTTTGTTGACCTTTAAAATGCATTTCAATGTGACTAAATCAAGTTAAGTAACAGGCGGTGGACACCTGCTCTTTCGTGGCGTATTTTAACTTGCAGATGATAAATTAAAAGAGAAGATGCTAACTAGTTATTAGCATAGTGGTAAAGAAACAAACTGAATAAATACATGACTACATCACACTTTATCAAATTACAAAACCACGCGCTGTTTATGTCGCTGTGGTGGAATAAAACTACAGACTTATATGAGAGCAATATGCAAAAAAAACAAAAGACTAGACACGTTGCTAAGCTAAGTCAGCTAGCCGTAAAACGCTACCGAGCTGCACTCGTTTGCAATGGCGTAAACGTAAAAGCAAAACAGTGGTATACAACATGAGGCATATTGGTGCCTCGCGTGTTTAACAGTGAGTATTTTCAGAGATATTACAACAGAATTCTGACCTTGTCGTTTGTTTTCTTGTTCAGACTGATGACAGGCGTGTGTGCCTGTAGCCAATGGAGTTTGACAACAGAGACAGTCAGCCAATCGGTTGCGAGAATCAACTACAGTACCCTTTGACCTATTACACCGGAAACACATGTTACAGCAAAGATATTTGACTGTCGTAGAGATGAGCGACACAAACAGTTGTTAGTGTATGTGTATATTTAATTTGCTTTATTGGGTTATTCAGCTATTGATGTCGTTTCAGTTGTAGTAAACAATTAGTACAGTTGAAACATATTTTTTTTATAATGACCACCCTTATTCCCTGTTTTGTCGACGCGAAGACTGAGAATTCATGTTTATTATTATTATTATTATAGATTTCAGGAAAATTCAAGGTGATAAAAACAGACGTGCAATGACTGCATATAATTCAAACCCATAGTTAAATAAAAATGGTAACAACATATCACGTTTTGAAACTGAGATAAAATACATGGACAAATCAGGTTGTGATGTATCTCCATATTAGTTCATCCGAAAAATGCTAGATGGGGCTGAATTCTCCCACAACATACTTAACTAACCACACCTTTATGGATCTTGGTTTGTGCATTGCGGCAGTCATGCTGGGACAGAAAAAGACCCTCCCAAAACTGGTCCCAGGAAGTTGAAACATCTGTATTCATCTTAATTTCTGGCCTGATGACCATTAAATACAGGTTTTAAAGGCCTTCTCCCCTGTATACAGATTTCTTGGCACACCAAGGACCTTTTTCTTGCAAAGAAATTTTATCCTTAAATGGAATAAGTATTAGTTTACATGTGTTTCTTGAAGTGATGAAGTCCTCCACATCTTGTCGTCTGAAGGCGAGATTCCAGATGTGATTAAATGCATGGTTTACTTATTTTACAAAAAATTTGATTATGGTTTCATAAAAATTGAACACAATATGTGAACTGGTAAACAGATTCCTCTGGAAATAGCAATCAGTCACTCACAAATCACACAAAGGACACAGACTTTTTAACATAGTGCATGCCACTTTATTCAAGAGTTGGTCAATAAACTCATAGTAGCAATGGCTCTTAAAGACTTCTGTACAGTATTGATTGGGTTTGATTTTATAGGTTACACTTGCATGTTCACAAGGATTATAAAATATACCAAACACAGCAACATCATTCAGAGCATTCAGCAGGACAAGCCTTTTTTCAAAGTGGCGATGCAGACAGTGGTATATAATGCCCAGTAAATATACAGAGCAGACATTGTACTTTTAACCTATGTACCCTCAACTCCGCTGTTCAAACTGTAAGGCAATATATGTTTTGATTGCAATGTAGTACGGCTTTTCAAAGAGAACAGGGATCAACAAAATTTACAACATTAAATGAAGTTCAACAAAACAAGCATGTGTAACAAACAAACCAAAACGTGTGTGTGTGTGTATAAGAGTCTTGTACGACATGAACATTTTCTTGCAGCATCTAGCTCAAAACGATGGCAACGAAGCAGAAGATGCGTTTAAATACCTAACTGAAGAAAAAGACGAAGGCTGTGAAAACAGAGAAACATAAGAGCGGGTGGCTGTGAGAGGCAACAGTCGGGTATAGTCTCCCGGTTGTGGGTTATGGTGAATGCAGCCCCATTAGCCTTCTGCCTTTGCCTTCTACCCCATGCGTCACTCCAGCTTAAGCAGCTCCACATCAAAAATAAGGGTTGCGTTTGGTGGGATAACTCCGGGGTGGCCTGTTGTTCCATAAGCCATATCCGGTGTACAGGTGATTTTAGCCCTCTGGCCCAGGCTCATCTGCAGCACAGGAGAGGAGAGGCGAGGGGACAGCAGAACACACTGAGTATTTATGTGCATTTTCTTGTACTTTACGCCTACGCCCGAAAAGTCCCTTGTCACAGAACACAAAACACTTTTTGACTTGTAAATTAATACCCTATTCAAGTGTCCCTGTAAACAATAACAGTGTGACAGTTGGCAGGCAAACATAATACCAGGAACCTGAAACACAAGCAGATATTCGGAACTCAGGGCTTTTGTTTGCGTACTTTACCAAGAGGCCCGACCACAAGTAAAATATGAGAAACTGCATAGTTTATTCTCCTTTCATAACAGATCTTGGTTTCTACTCACTGCAGCTGTAAAAGACCACTTTCAAGCGGACAGCAATCAAGTCAGCTACTCAGCATTACATACACAACTGCAGAAAATAAGTAATGTCAGACTGCTGTTGCTGTTGATGCTGTGACTCCATTTGTCCTCATTCATCTGTTTTCTCTAACTGAAAACTCTGTAACTGTGTATTTTCTGTGGCTGCCATTATCATACAAGAGCTGAAGGAAGGAATGTGTTACAGCTGAACCGATCTGAACTCCAATAGCTACAGTAGAATCTGTTTTACAGCCTCCTTCTCATTGTTGCTGACCACTGCAGTGCATCTAAGCACAATTTAAAAAACAAACAACTGCAGTGGTGCACCTGTTCACTGTATGAGAGCACCTTCAGAATTGCAACTAACTGTTAGGTATGATCAATTAAAACCTGGCAGTATAAATGAATAAATGAAGTTCAATATGTACTTAGAACATGGAATGCATAACGTACTGCTTAATACTAAAAGACAAAACAAGCAGGGCCTCAACCTTCCTCTCTTACCTGTGCTACTCCTTCTTCCCAGCCTTTAATGACCTCGCTATGTCCAATCTTGAACTTGAAGGGCTTGTTCCTGTCTCGCGAGGAGTCGAACTTTTTCCCGTTCTGCAACATACCTGCCAAAAAAGCATATGAAAACAAAATTTAGAGGCAAAATAAACTCAAAAATCAAAAGTGCATGGGCATAGTTAGCTGCTGCAATAACCAGGAATTTTTCTGGTGGGACTTCTTGGGTCTGTTTCAACTTCTCAAATGAACAGAGGAAATGTGAATCAGGAAGAACTGGCCTGGTTTAGTGGATTATTTTTAAAGTTAACTAGGCCATTGCTTAACTGTATGTAGACCACAGCGAGAGAAAGGGGTAACAAAGGCAAAGCGGGACTCAGCTCCTTCAGAACAATGACTGACCATTCAGGCATGACAGGGCTGTTGTTGCTGTGGCGGTTAAACTACTAAAGGCATGAAAACACTAAATCATTTCATTAGCCACAATCTCAATCCCTGTTCTTTTACTCTGAAAAGTCGTGAACTTTGGGAACCGTTGGCGGCCAGAAAAAAGCAACAGGAGCAACTTAATGGTGTTTGTTATTTTCTCTGCACAATCTATTGTTGTGGAACAGGAAACTTGTAACTGCAAACAAAGTTCAAATAACTGAGATTGGAGATTCAGAGATTATACAATATAATGCAATGCTGTGCATTACCAACCAATATAATAATGTGTTTTATTTCAAGTAATTAACATATTTAATATAATAAGATTTTAATAATAATAATATTTTGTCCTCCATCCTCTAGAAATACAGATTAAAAGGTTTCGTTTTTACATAAATAAATTAAATAATAAAAAAATAATAATAATGATCCGCTATCACTTTGGAGGTTGTTCTGGTACATTATTTTATCTCTATGTCATAGTGTGAATACTTGGCATTTAAAGCTGGTGTTAGCTGAAGTTTAGTTACAGTGTCTTGCTCATCCAGTCATATGAAAGTTGGTACTGTACTCCTTCTCCACTTTCATTCCCCCACTAAACTTAGAAGGTCCATCATTTCCAAGAAGTCCAGTAGCCCAGATATGAGCGGGCTGGGCCAGGAGTTGCGGAGTCATCAGGTTCACACCCCCTGGTGAATACCACCTGCTGCAGGGCATTCGAGTAGCAGAAACACAAAACCTTCTTGCAGAAAAGTCGTTTGAGTTTCTAGCAGCAGTTGGCTGCACACTGAAGAAAAACCCTGACACAGAAAATGCATTTCAGCTAAACTGAAATGCATTTTTACAGCAGTGCATACTCCTGCAGGTTGGGGCTGTCTCTGTGCAGTTTGCATGTCCTCCCTAAGCCTATGTGGGTTTCCTCTGTGTGCTTCGGTTTTCCCCCACATATGACAAACCTGTTTGTTAGATTAATCAGAGATTACCTGTCTATCTCAGCCATGTGATAGAGCGTTCCGGATGAACCCCAATTCATTGCCCTGCATCTGTTGTAACTGGTTTCAGTTCACTCCAAACTCAAAGATGGAAAAGAAAAATACTGGTGGCTGCCAGTGCTACCCCTCAGCTTCCTAGTGGGTATCAATTTGTTTGGTAGTGTATAAATAGTATCAATTTCAAAATCGTACGTCACCTTTTTCTCAACTCATCACATTCACAAGATTTTCAGAAAACTTGACCTCTGACCTAGAGGTCACTGAGATTTGAAGTCGTCTGATATTTATAGTAGATGCAACCACCGTATCAAAATCCTGCAATTCCTCTGTGACAGGAATGATAGACCGAACCACATATTTCAGTCTTTACACACTTCTTTATTTCGGATGTCGCTTCTTAGACACAGCCGGAGCTTAGCTGACAGCCACACACAACAACAACAACAAACCCCAACCTCAGGTCCCGGCACGTTTAATATAGGGGAGGCGTGATGAGCTGATCGAGCTCAGGTGTGTCAGCCTCCCCCACAGCCGTGCCACGAACCATGCCCCGCCACAGCTTCATTCTGGAGTTATCCCAGTCACAAGATTTTAAGAAAACTTAACCTCTGACCTTGGCCCTGAGGTCGAGGTTCAACCAGCCCTGAAATTTTTATTAGATGCACCGATGCGCCTCCATTGAGTCGTTCTCAAGTTATTGCATTGACAAACTTCTGTGTTCACGCCGCCCACCCACCCAGTGGGGTGACGACAATACCCCACCGTGTTTTTACGGCTGATGTGTAAAAAATCGATGGACTGTGACACAACAGAACGCAGACACAACAAACACACTCATGCTCAGTGTGTCCTTCCTGGCCGGGAGGGAAAGTGGGCCGGCCTCTGGTGCTGGCCCCCCGCCCTCCGTTGTAAAGTGAAAATTTACAAAAACAAGGCAGAGGCTCAATCAATACACATCCTCAAAATATCATCAATATATCAGTCGGGCTCCAGTCTGGACACAGATAGCTCATTTCACACAGGCAGCTAGGTGTCTGCCCCTGCCAGACCACACCCTTCACCAGGGGTGGCCAGCATGGGACCAGGCTAAACGAGGACCAGGCCGTGGACTATGAATTGCAACACATTGGACCCTGTGTTAATATTCTATAATAATCTGTTTCCTGGAGATCACAGAGATAGCCATAGCAAAATCCCAAACTGCTAACTAAACCACACTCGTATCACTGCTCTATTATCACTATTTGTACAGCCGAGCATGGGTGAGGTCTTTGCAAAAATACAGCCAAGCCTGTCCCTTCTGAGGTTGGCTCCTAGGCTCTCCTTGTGAGAAGCTTACACTTGGTAGTGGCTAGCTATCGCTGTAAAAAGCCATTCCACACAGGGGTGGGGCTATTTTTACTTTGTTTACCTTATCCTGTCTTAGCCCCTGTCTAGGATGGCTGCCAACACAGCAAGCCCCTTGGCTCAAATGTGGATGAAATGAGATGTGTGTAAAGCTATCTGAGTATGTGACTCACATGTCTGCTGTGTTTCACACCTGCAGGCACAGACATCTTAATAACAAGAGTCTTCATCATTCTTCATTTCTATAGCCAAGCAACTGGGATAGGGCATATGAGTAAAGTTGACACCGGAGCCTGAAAGTAATCCTCAGCCATGACTTAAAAGTTACTCTAATACTATCATTAAGTGCAAAAAGAGCTTTTTTCTAACTAGATATGGAGTGTCCTAGATCTTTAGTGGAGCCTAGTAGTTCACTTGATAAATAATAATGTGCTCGAATATCACTTTTCCTCCAGTCTTGCCTGCCAAGTAGGTGCTGCATAGATATTCGATCCATGTTCATAACACAAGTTGCAAAAAGCCTGTGAAGCACTCAGACAACCCAATAGTCAATGATTTTCAGCAGAAGCCTTTCTACTAATCTTGGAGCCTCCCATTGTTTGCTCAACTATATGAACAACCACTCTCCCATGGAGGAAGACTTTGGCATCTTCTGACACACAGCTTGATCTATTTCTGGGTCAAACACGTAGAACCGCGAGGTCTCAGTTTCTGTCTGTTTTATGCTAAAGTCTGGAGGACAAACATGGTAAGGTATGATGTCCACATTTAGGAATGACATCACATGCAGCACGAGCTTCATGTCAAAAGAGGCTACAATGCCATTCATCTTCGTAGCTTAGTGCCATACTTCATCAAACTTAAAACCGCATGAGCTACTTTTGTTGTCTCATGTTGACTGACATCAGATCTGCTTTAATTTTCCTCTTGCAGCAAAATGAGCTTCAGACTGCAGGACTGCAGCTGACAGAGCTGCCACTCTGTGAGCAGACTTGCAGTCAGCCATGAGAGAAACAAGAATGCAAGACAGGATAAATTATTGGAGGCCTGAGCCATCAACGACCACTCGGCTAATTTGGGTGGCTACAACTTTCACCAGAGTGAGAAGAAGGTCGCTCGCATATCTGAGCGTCTGTGTGCTTCTGGCATGTGTGCATCTGCATATTCAAAATCCCAGAGGTGAAAGTGAGAGTCAAAAATTGCACAGCATTAAGAGAATGCGTGAGAAAGCCTCTCCAGCAGAGTGGCTTCATATCCCAATATGTATTGGGAAATCACTCTCTCTCCTTACTCTTACTGTTTGCCTTTGCTATCTGGAAAACACCAGGGGAGGGTGGAGTGGAGTTGAGGGTACAGTCTGTGTTTTTGCACCGAGAGCCAGCTGACTTATGTTACAAATCCACACCAACCTGTATTACAAACATTATCTTTTTTTCAGAGTGTCAGCTAATCTTGTCGTGTAGCTTTTAATTAAAACACTTGTCCTCTGGGGCACTGAAACTGTGAAGTATAATCTTAAAACTTCCCTGCCTCAGTTTCTTACAAATCCCTTGATAACTACCTGAAACTAGTTGAACCGATGTATCAAATTTAACTGGGTTAACATAATAACAGTTCAGCAAGGAATTAAAAAAAACCTCCTCCCTCACTATAGGATCGGAGACTTGTTTATGAGTCCATAAAAACCTTGATGTGAGGAACACATTATATCAATTCTGCAGATTACAACACAAATACTCCCAGATTATCTACATAAACCACATTCTTAGCCAATTTCATGTGTTCATCACCAAGTTCAGCTCTACCCTTAAATATATTTTGCAAATGCACTTCCTGCATTTATACAAAACTGTATTTATAGCTCTTTGGGCGTTCCTTTATTGAAGCCTCAGTTTGGCTCAACTATGTATTTTTGAGTTGTATTCCAATAAGTATAAGCATCTTATGAGTAAGTTAGCGTAAATCGAAACAAAAAGACAAACAAAAGATGGGGAGTACAGTACCTCAATGAAATAGGTGACGAATGTAACAAAAAGAAGAGTACCCATGCTAATTGTTGGGGGTGGCTATGGATCAAGTGGTAGAGCTGGCTGTCCATCACCAGCTCCTACAGTCCAAGTGTCAAAGTATCCTTGGGCAAAATACAGAACTCTGAGTTTCCCCTGATGCATTCATGGAAGCGTGAATGTGTAGTAAAGTGGTTAGGTATGGATAAAAGCAATGGATGCATATGTGATTAGGATGAGATTTGTAATAGAAAGTGCTTTGAGTGCTCAAATTGAGTAGAGAGGCACCATGTAATTCCCAGTCGATTTACCATTTGTAGATTTTGCAGACAGGATTCTTTACATTTGTCCCTCTTATAAATAAAAAAATGCAACAGGTAACAACACGGAGAAAGGAAATAAAGCAGAAAAAGGAAAAGCTTTTTTATATGTGCAATCCAGCAGAGGTGGTGCGGTCTTGATGGAGTTTAAAACTTAAAGGGGACCTATTGTGCTCATTTTCATCCCCTATGTTTAATTCTTGCTCACAGCGAGAGAAGGTCTGCATTATTTGCAGATCTAAATTATTCTTACTTTAAGATTAGAAATACTTTATTTGTCCTAGTATTGGGAAGCTCTTTATATAATCCTGGGTTTTGATGCATTACCTAAACGTCAACAACCTCACCAGAACCCAAAGTTAGACACCTTTAAATCCCAAAACTCTGATGCACGATTCGAATGAAACAAGGGACCAGAACTGGGCAAATTCTACCATTCTTGGCATGGACATGAGACTGGCCGCTCAGCCTCCAGTGTGTCCGATTACGAGTTTCACGCATAGAGCAGTGCAACAGGACCAGGCAAATGAATTAATTTTTAATTAATTTTTGGCTTTCAATATTGTAACAATATATCCATCCACCCATGTTCATAACTGCGTATTCAACAGTAGAGGGGAGCAGAGACACCAAGTGTCAATCAAACCCTTACTCTAGAATGCTATGTGGCACATCTCAAGAGCCTAACTTCACAATTTGAGACGTATAAATTAAGATTACATTCGCCTGACATATGAAGGATCCCCAGTTCCAGACACAAACCCAGCCTCGAGGGATCACCAGCTAGTCTACTTACAGGGCCAGACTGAAGCAGATATATGGAAGGGTTGCATCAAACATGCAGATCCATCCACTAGGCGACTCAATGGAAATAAGGCAGCAGCCAAAAAAATGGGATACCTGAAATTAGGCTTAAAGGCAAATCCAACTTTCCCCAGAAGAGTTTACAGCACAACATCCTAGTATAAGGTACAGTATAGGGCATAGTTGTTGTGGATCGTTTTGTCTCTAATGACACACACACACACACACACACACACACACACACTAGTCAAACAAAGCTGCAATTTTCACATAAGGTTAAACACTATGCATAGGTCAATCAAGATATACAGCCAGTATTACAATAGATTAGGAAAATCACATTAACCCATTTCAAATGATGAAAATGAAGTCCCAAAGCTACAAGATGGAACTACATGGACGTGTACGTTCAATAAAAATAAATAAATACTTACAAACTCGAAACCAACCCTCTTTACTACACAGACCATAGCCAGAGTGTGTACAATTGCATTTATAACCACATAATAACCATGTGATACTCAGACAGTCAACAGACGAGATGCCAGCGAGGTTTATTTACTTTCTGTCTGACCTAGTTGTGTGGTCTGCTAACCCGAGGCCATAGAGCAACCCAAATTCATTTCCCAAAAGTCTCAGCGTCTTATTGTCCCACCTAAAAACTTGGCAATCTGACAAGACACAAACAGGAAAAACATGCCCATTTGAATGAATATGTGCATGTCAGCACACCCTAAAACAAAAACAAAAGAAAAAACAGTATTTTCTGGTTCTGTCGGCAACTTGCAAGTGTAACCAACACTCAGTTACACAATGTTACGAGCATTTTGCGTATTTTGAAAGCTTGGTGTGTTGTGCACATATTTCCCCCTATGGACTCCAAGACAGAAAAAAATGCAGAGAATGAAAAAAGGGGGGGGGGGAGAGAGAAGAAAGAGAAAGGAAGTTACCTATGTAATGAACAACACATGTTTGGCCTTTCTTTGGAAATGTTCTTCCTGTTAATGAAAGAGAGAAAAAACAAGTGTTAGTGTGTGTTTGTATACTCTCTGAGGCTGGCAGGTTAATCTTGTAATTAGACTGGCAGTCTCATTAGCAAATGCAAGGTTCAGTCTGGTGGGGTGCTGATGCCAGTACTGTTGCACCCTCTTTACACTTTCGGACATACTAAAGTGAGATATGCATCTGTCATCCTCATGCTGTAACTTTAGCCTGCAGGCATTTTTTTTCCTACATAGTAATAGAAATAGTAGAGTAATTAGCTATCAGATGCACTTTAATTTAGCAGTGCCTATAAGGACACTGTAGTCTGCCTTACCCAGCCCTAGATTTGGTGTCTTTCACTCTTGAGCTGACTGACTGCTTACACATGAGTAACTCTTCAAATGTTTCCCTACGTGCCTATGTGCTAATGCTCAATTTTAAAACACCGGACGGAGTTTGACTTCACAGGATAGAGAGTTCTAGAAAGATGCCGTGCAGGCGTCAATGATTTTAAACTGTAAAAGAAGAAACTAAACTAAAATCAAAACAGGGTAAAGCCGCAGCATACTACCGTTAATTGCTAAATATCTACGGGATATATTCAGTCGCGTCGCACACATCTTAATATTAATCTTGACAAAAAAAAAGTAAATATTTAAAAATATCTGAATGGCATTCCGGGGAACTACCGTGCCCCGACAACACCAGCACCACCAACCCTCATCAAAGCACACATAGGCGAATAAATCCGCTTACCATCACCGGGAGATATCGTCTCGACCTCCACGCCCATGGTTGTGCTGCTTCAAATATTAGCTATAAAGCATACAGCCGACAAAGCTTTTTTTTCTTAGAGCCAGTTCTACCCTTTTGCAGCTACAAGTCGGGCTTTAGCGACAGAAACCAGGCATTCACCCACCCGCGGTAGCTACAGCCAACCGTGAGACAGCCAAGATATTTTCCACTTCGCAGGGAGGCAGCGTAGAGATCTACAACCCCACTACGTACGTCGTCTTCAGCCCTGCAGACCCCTGGAGGTGAAATAAAGCTCGTGTGTCTAATGTCAGTTGAATTTTCATTTTCTGGTTTGTCATAGTCTTTATTAAGTTTATCAAGTCCCTCTAAGTAAGCCAATTGTTTTTTATTAATTCGGGCTATATAAAACTAGAGCGCTTGTTAAAAGTGAACTACGTCTCCCACAATGCACCGAAACTGTCGAGTAGTTTTGCTTCCGTGTCATTTACTAAGAAACGTTGGAGGCGATTTTTAACCGGTAAAACGTGAGTTTGCTGACATGAGAGTTAATGTTCACTGTTTTATACGAGCTCCTTGGAACGTGTTTTTAGTTTTGTAAGGTATGCTGAGCTTTAAAACTCATGTTTGTGTCGAATCTAGCTTTAATTATCTGTTTGCGCGATATATTTTTTAAAGGGAAGCAGCAAGTTAATCTCGCTAGTGATTTCCAATGTTTATTAATTGAATTAATGAGCATTTCTCCTTTTCGTGGTTTGTGTCTACGCGTTTTAAGCTGATGTGCAGTAATCAATCCACACAGTAAATCTGTTTTCTGAAGAATCTGATTGTGTTTAATGTGCTCCAGTGTTAAAATGGTGTTTACATTTTAAGTCTGTTACAGTTTTCTTTCTCTGATGACGTGTATTTGAAGACTTAATGTACTTTTTGTAATCATGTCAGAGTCTAAAAAGACAAATACTTTAATGAGACACTCTTATTCAACACATACTAATGTTAATACCCTTAGGTCCTAAAGGGCCTGTGTGTTGTTAAGGTCATCAGGCGTAAGCAGCTATAGGTGTTCGTCACCACTGCCTCAGGCACAGAGGGATTAAAGCATGTACTTGGAAGGAGACACGAGAGGCTTTTGCTATTCTTAATCTGCATAGGTAGCAATAGCCACTCGTCGTCAAGACCCATTTAGAAGACATACAGGACTCTATTATCAATGTTAACGCTGTGACTCTTTTGTTTTCTTTTTCTCTTTGGATAAGCTTCTTCATACCTGCCAGGATGGATCTTGGTAAGGCAAAGCTGCTCAGGACAGGTCTCAACACACTGCACCAAGCCATCCACCCTGTGCATGGGATTGCTTGGACAGATGGCAAGCAAGTCTGCCTAACATCTCTCTACTTTATCAACGGCGACGTGAAGTTTGGCGACACAAACGTCATCGGGCAGTTTGAGCATGTCTTCGGACTCTTCTGGGGCCCCCTGTGCTGCTCTGATTCTCCCGCCTTGCTGGCTGTGCAGCACAAGAAGCATGTTACCGTGTGGCAACTGCAGCTCAGTGCTCTTGAACAGAACAAGCTGCTGTGCACGCAGACCTGTGAGATGAGCGAGCCTTTCCCCTTGCTTTCACAAGGCTGCGTTTGGCACCCTAAACTGGACATTCTTGCTGTGCTGACTAAGAGAGACACCTCTGTGCTGTTTTCTGTCAGGGTGGACAACAGAAGAATCAAAGCAGATATCAAAGGTAGTGGACTCATCCACTGTGCATGCTGGACTAAGGATGGCACACGCCTGGTGGTGGCTATAGGCAGTGCCCTTCACTCCTACATCTGGAATGACATCCAAAAGAGTCTGGTGGCCTGTTCCTTCTGTCCCATCTTTGACGTGGGAGGCTATATCTGTGCCATTGAGGCCACCGGGGAAGCTCAAGTAGCTGTGGCTACGGAGCTGCCGCTGGATAAATTATGTGGGTTAAATGCTGGCATAGCGTTCGACTTACCAGCAGAGACAGAGGCCCTGCACGGCCATGGCTCTCACATGTCAGATGATGACAGCCTTCTGGATTGGAGGAGAAGATCCTTCGAATCGGAAAGGTCCTACATCCCTAGCTCAGGTCCTCTTGATATTACCCATCTTCTGGCGAGACACCGTCGCTCTGACCCCAGCCCCCTTATCCACTTGCGTCGCAGGGACACTGTAACAGGCTCCGGGCAGGACTCCTCGCACCTCATTCTGGTTACCTATGAGCGAAAGGTCACCACCACTCGTAAAGTCAGCATTCCAGGGATTTTGGTCCCAGACATTGTGGCTTTTGATCCCCGTGGTTCCACAGTTGCTGTTGCATCAAACACATGCAACATGGTTCTTGTGTACTGCATCACAGCCTCCACGATGCCAAACATACAGCAGATCTCTCTGCAGCAGAACGAGAGACCCAAAGGAGTCTGTTTCCTCAGCGATAAGATTTTACTGTTGATGGTGGGTCGCCAGAAGTCCAACGACCCCGCCTTCCTCCCATCTGCTAACACTGACAAATATATTCTTCATCTCATAGCCAAAGAGTTGATCTACGATGGAGAGTCGCCTATGTCTCCTATCATACCATCCTCCTCTGCTCAGAGCCATGAGTCCACCTCTAATTTCTGCACAGGGATTAGGAGGCACTCAGAGCACCTGTCAAAGGATGACAGAGAGCGCCCAGGGATAAAAGACTTGATACTGCCTGGAAGGGGGGTAGTTTGCTCACCGGGGAACAGGCGGAGATTGGTCGAGGAGGTGAGAAGCAGCGAGCACAGCCCCATCACCAGCTCTGTGGACTTATCAGACAGAGCCCCGTCCAGTGCCTCTTCAGTTACAGTGGAAAACTTTGACATGGACCATGTCAGCCGCATGGCCAGCCTGGCGGTGGCCGGACAGGTCAGCAGAGATTCCAGCCGAGCCAGTTCTCCTCGCTTCGAACCATCTGACAAGATGCACACAGAGCCGAAGCTGCCTATGCCTGAAAAGACTCCCGGCAAGGCCAAGGAGCGCGCGCTGGAGCAGCTCATTCACAACATGGAAAGACTTTTTACACGCTTTGCAGAAGTGCAGCAGTGCCTGACAGAAATCAGAGATTACACTCAGAATGGCAAAAAGGCCCCAAGTGTCTACCCTAATGCCAGCGAACCCCCGTATGTCAATGTCACATGCCAGGTACAGTTTTACGTGTTATGTTTGATACCCTATTATATATATATATATAAGTTATATAAGTTAAGTAAGTTAAATAAGAATATTGCATTTTTTAACATAATAATAGCCACGAGCATGTCTCTTTCCATCACATTTCCTTTCTTTGTGCTCACGCAGAAGCAGTTGTCAGAAAATGTTTTTATTGACGAGCGGAGGCCGGTGCTGCTGTGCGACGGGAAACTGTGTCTGCGTGCGCTCCAAGACCTCTTCAACCTTACCATCGTGGAGATGATGTATGGTATGTTCACAAAATTGGATTTGGCATCAGTAGGTCAACAGTAACAAAGTATAGCAAATAGCACGTGTCCTCTGCTACTTGTTTTCTGTTGTTTGTGCATTTTAAGTGGCATTTCCCTTAATGTAAAGCAGTACCTAAGCTGCCTTTGTGCAAAAGCCTCATCTGTTGTTTTTCATGTGCGATTAACCGTGTTGTGACACAGGGTGTAAAGGGTTAATTAACTAAAATCACTCTGAGGAAATTTCTTCTGGTCCTCAAGTGGGGTCAACTGCAAGTCATTGACTAAATGTTAAGATCTGTATGCTCTTGCTGGCTTTATTCACCATGAAGGCATCCCCCTCAGATTGCTCTGTACTTTATAAGAAACCTTATTTATTGCAGTCAGTTGTAATTTCAGGCAGCTTGTGGTGGCATTGTTCTTCCGATAGCGTGCGTGAGCTATAATTGGAAGTGATTAAAAGCCTAAGTCAGATTATAAGGTCTTAAACAAAAGCAGCTTACTACCATTTAATGTGCATAGTGTTTTGTTGCTGCTGTAGCAAAGACTGGCTTTCCTAAACTGAGACCACCAAAATGTAGGTCGCACAAACTACAGTTTCTAAACTACACTGACATTTAGAAAACCATACTAAGTCAAAAAGTCCTAATTGTCGTTTTGTTTTTGTTTTTCTCCAGGACCGTTGTGGGTTGTACTTGTGGCAGATGCAGATGGCTTTGTCCCTCTGACATTTAAGCCTAAGGAGGAGCTCACGGTGCGGAACGGGAAGCGGAAATCAACCCTGCGGACTCCCGGGAGTCCAGAGAACTCTTGCCCATCCAGTCCAGCCCCCAGCCAAAGCCCCAACACAACCACAGAGGCCTCCGTGTAGCCACTCCTAACGCACAGTTCAATATATGGACTCACAAAACAATGTCCCTCTGTTATCATGATGTATTCGACTGTCAAATGGACCGCAGCTGTATGACAAAATTACTCTTGTGTGTGTTGAAATGACAGCCGTTTGACAAGAGATGCTCATTGCACTCCATGCATTGTTTACATTTTCTTCTTTTAAAAAAACAAAACCTGTGCAGTTCATGTTTTTGCTGAAGCAGGACGTGCTGATTAGCAGTCCAGCAACAGCGGCGAGTACGTTTTAGATATGTTTGGGACATGTTTCTGATTGTTCTGACGTCTTATATGAACAAATGGAGGCTAATGTTTTGTTTTTTTTTTGAAGCAGAAGTAGATGTATGAAATTCAGGTTTTACACTTAAAATGTCAAGTTTAGCACTTTAACATCTCAAATGTTCTGTCTACGAGAGACCCAAAGGATTTTCCATCCTGCTAGAATTTTAACACGTTCAGGAAAACCCATGTGACCACTAGAGGGGGCAACAGTCAACAGTAACTTTTCTCTCATGGTCATACCCTGCTGTTAGGACCGCTGTGGTTTGTTTTGAATGTCCAAAGAAAGGAATGCTTGGGGAGCTTTCTGAAAATTAAATTTGTATATGTAGTGCTTCCTCGTCTGTTATTTTCCACCGCACCACCTCCTCGGTAAAGATCCCCCCAAAACAACCATTACAAAAAGCACTCTCTACAACATTTATTCATCTCATATCATCAAACCTTTTGGAATCATATATTATAAATAAATAACAGTGTTGTAGAGCTAAACACAGCAAATAACTCTATACATTCATTTATATAAATTAAGTAATCTCATATATTTATATATATCCAGTATGACTGTACAGTACATGTGAAAATGAAACAAAAATGTTTACATTAAATCTATTTAGCAGTGTAATGTACACTAATGAGCAACTTCCCAGACGCATTACTGGAATCCGTGGCTTCGCGTCTTCACTCCATTCGACGTTTAGGTCACACGTTACTCGGATCTTCCACTGTTCTGGAGCCGATGCTTTGTTTCCTATGTGAGAGACACAGAGACACTGGTTTCAAATACAGCGTTTGAGTCCAGTCAATTTTCTCCTATACACTTCAAACGTCAGTATAGAGGTCAAAGGTTACAGGTTTCTTTCTCACCTTAGCTCCTCCAGGCAGACTTTATTCCTAAGCCGTACATCTTCAGTGATGGGATAGAGGAGCAGGATCATTAAGCCCGTGACGATGAAGGCCACTGGGGCGGCGCCGATCAGCAGCTTCAGGGTGTACACCACAGGGGGAGGCTGCTTGCAGGCGCCTGTGTCGTATCCTGCAAACCTACAAGCAATGACGGAGAGGCTCTGTTAAAATGCGCGAGAGGAAATGAGCATCAGGCCGCACTGTGCAGCCCTGCAGATGAGCAAACTCGACACCTTTCGTGTGATGAATTATGCATCGCACCAGGGGTTAATGCATTTCGGTGAGGTATCATGACATGCTAAGTGCAGACGTAGAATATCGCGCAGCGCTTGAGTTAATCATGCATGTGTAACAGTAATGCAGACTTACTCCAGGCAGAGGGTGGACACTCCCAGGGAGATCCCAGAGGCAAATTTGGTGAAGAAGACATAGAAGGAGTAAAAGATGGCTTCGTGGCCTTTACAGTAGGGGTTGGCCAACCTGAAGTCATCCACCACATCTGGCAGCATCGACCTGGATTGAAGCACAAAAACAGGCGTGCAGAGCTGAATGAGCATGTGTCGTTTGTCATAAAAGTTCAACATCACAGTGAGCCATGGTAAAACTTTAAGCTGATACGCGCCGAGACCTCCCTCGTGCTCTTACTTAGGTTATCTCACACGTGCAGTCAGGATGCCAGCGCGCAGCGATGTGAGGTCAGAGCTCTGATATACCAGTGGGCCAAAATTACAGAGCTAATAACACGATTAGATGATGAGCAGCGGGCGGGACAGGATAAACAATCAGCCCCTTCCAAAATAAACAGGCCCCCCTCAGGAGGCTGTAATTTAGGTTTTTAAAGGGAGGGGAAAAGAGATGAGTGAGGAGAGGCGAGGGCCTTAGCAACGACTGGAAAACAGATGTAGTGATACCTCTGGCGTTGCCGGGGCTCTGTGATGGTATGGAAGATTTATAGTAGACGGGTCCTGTAATTCTTAAAAATGACATCATTTCATGACCGTGGCATGACCTTGGTGAGCGCTCAGGGCCCTCTGACAGAATGGCTTGACTAATGACATTTTGCATCAAATCAAAAGGGGATTAAAATGAACAGCAGAGCATACATATAGCAGGGTTGAATTTAGGTAAACAATATCAGCGGCTTAGGGGATTTCAGTTTTATTTAATCCTTTATAACAAGGGGCGGGGCAACCAAATTTATATTACTTAGCAGATGGCAGGGACGCTCACGGGACCGTTCACTACAGGGCTTTTAAAATTTTAGCACAAATATTTACACCTAATTTATGTTGACGAGCGTGTTTCATCTGAACTGTTGAGTCTCACCATGGCAGGAGGAGCGATGCAGCCACAGTGAGTCCAGAGGAGACGGCCACAACGTAAGCCACTATGACGTTAGGGATGAACACCAACATCAGTGTGAAGGGCAGGATCCACTGGAGAGACAAACACACATCCATAAAAAACAAACTTTCTTAAAACTGTTTCTTTGGTCAAGACAAACACTTTAAAAGCTCATCCACAAGAAGGCACAAACAAAAAGTCTGATGGTCAAAGCTGAATGTTACAAAAATAAAACCAATTTACTCACGGTGATGCCACAAAAAGCTGCCGTCTTCTTCCCAAATCTCTGCAGAAACCACTGCCACAGTGGAATGCTTATTACTGCGGATACCTGAGCAGATGTGTGCAAAAGCGTAAAGTGACTTAGTCTGTAAGTTAATTTAGAACTTACAAAAGAAACAATAGTATTAGGAAAGATGGTCAACATTTAAAATAACATGACAAGTAGTGCTAATACTGGACAAAATAATAATCCTTTACACCAAGTAACGCGAACACTTCAATCCGGCCCATTGGACAGCTTTGGAAATGTAAATGACACAGATTTACACAGATTTTGGATTTTCAACAGTGTTTTCACACATTTTACAGCTTTTCCTCCTGTGGTTCATACTACACCAAAGTAGGTAATAGATATAAAATTCAATTAGGGTTCTGCTGAGATTTCTTCCTGTTAAAAGGGAGTTTTTTCTTCCCACTGTCGCCAAGTGCTTGCCCATATGGGTACTGTTTGACTGTTGTTTTCTCTGTATCACTGTCGGTTCTTTACCTACAATTAAAACCTCCTTGAGGCAGCTGTTGTTGTGATTTGGAGCTACGTAAATAAAACTGAATTAAATTGAATTAAATTGTAATTTTACATGTTTATTTTTTTTACAAATTATGCCTCTTGTGCTGACAGATTTCTTTCATTTACAACAGCAGCATTTCTTCATCATGTACAAGAACGTACTGTTCATGGCTTTTTTTCTATAATAAGATATCTCAGGGATTAAATTTGAAGTTAAAAGTTCTTCACATTGATTATGTGGCACATGATGTGAAATGAAGTCGAGCTCCCCACATTACATTGTAGTTAAAATGCACAAGGTGTTACATTTGGTTACGTTAATGTTGCAGATCTTCAGTGCTAAAAGCTGTACTCACCAGGATGGTCAGTACAATATTCTGGAAATGATCCCTCAGGTCGGCTGCATAAGTGCAGAAGAGGACAAAGTTGCTCTGGATCAGCTGCAAAAACCAGAGATGAAACATTCAGATATTCAGTCTTGTCTATTCAGCACTGTAGCTGTGCACTCTTGCTATGCTGAGCGCCAAATAAAGTGACTGGAGAAGCTGCTGACAGTGTTTTTGCCGGGATTTATTCCCGCTCTGGGGCTTTCGCAGAAGACAGCTGATAACTCCTCTGAGATGAGAGGATATATGAAATACAGAGAACCAGATCTGATGCAAAATTGGACAAGTTTGCAATCATTTAAACAGCGTTAAAGTGAGGTTGAAAAGTGAGCATCCGCGCACATGTGATAAACAAAAAGCAAGAACACACTGCTGGTATCACTCCCAATAGCCCTGCGACTCACAACACGCTTAAAAACGATGAGCTTTCAGTAAGTGCTCTTCTACTCTGATCAAATCATCATCGAGCGCCAGCAGTTCTCCCACGCTGTAAGGTCTCCATTTACTGTAAGGCCGAGTGTCATGACTGAGAAGTGTTCTGCCAATAAATTTACCTGAATGGCAACAGTGATGAAGAGGAATGCAGCGGTCAGAGAGAGGTATGGCCCGTGCCTCATCACCAGGACGAAGGCCTGCTGGAAAGAGACCTGCTTCTCGGTCTTCGGGGCGTATGGATCTGAAACACGAGGAATTAGAATAAGCAGTATATCAAATAACACCCAGCAAGGGAAAGCTGATAGATTTGCTCACTGGAACTACTGGAACTGCCCCTGCATTGCAGTGGACTGTGCTTGTCTCAGTTAGAGGTGTCATTTATAATAAAGAGCAGAGAATGAGAGCTAATGTGATCACATCTATGAGACGTAGCCCAGTATATATGTTCTTACATATTCCAGTAACTCTAAGTATTGTGTTATCAATTTCTAGATAGGTTTAGATTAAAATTTTCCTGTATTTGTTCGTTTTTTATTTTATTTTATTATACTGGTATCATGCAACAAAAGTCCAGTTATGAAATATGTTGGGTAGAAAACTAATTTGGTCTCAGCGAAACTGGTTTAATCCTGAAACAGTTCCTCGGGGGCCTCACTGAATAACAGTTTTCGGACAAGTTTAACTGATTTTTTTATATAAATATTACAAGAGTAAAAATAGTTACTAAATTCTTCTGCTGACCGTTGACCAGTCCTGCACATTGATTTAGATGTATTCCAATCCATGTCCATTCCTCTGTGTAGAACCGGTTAAACTTTCAGATGTTTGTGATTTTCTTCACTTAAACTGCTCACTTCAAGTCTTTCCACAACATTTCTGTCGGCTCAAGGTCCAAACTCTACTCAAACTGTTTCAAAGCAATAACCTTCCTTGGCAGAAATGCTTGCTTAAGGCCATTATTTTGCTTTATGAATCACTTGGATTTGGTTCAGATGTCCAGACGTTTTCTATGATGCCGTTCCGGTGCAGAACATTACTAAAACCCTATTTTTCAGAGGTGGGGTCGACTCTTATGGTTGGAATGAAGTGTTTTCTTTTCTCTTAACATAAAGCTTCTCATTTAAAACCAAAGTGTTCTACCTTGGTCATTCCTGTCCGCAAAACATTGTTCAAGCAGCCTGTCCACGTGACCGTTGGCAAGCTTCACAAAGGCAAGAGGGTTGTTTTTGTAGGGCAGTGGCTTTTTCCTGCCAAGCACCCACTGTTGATCACCGTTCTCCTGATGGAGAGTTGATGACAAGTTAACCTGGTGTCCTTTGAGACCTTCCAATCTGTGAGCGATTTTGTCCATTTTTGACAAAGTCTTTGAAGATGTTTGCGTAACCTTTGCTTAAAACCTTGAATGTCAACTATTACAACTGATTAACCTTTTTTTGGTCAATTTCAATACTCATTAACACACAATCACACAAAAATTAAGTCCTCACCGTCTCTCTCTTTGACACCCAGGAACATCACCACAGTGCAGATGACGAATACGCCTCCAATAACGCCGGCAGCTATCGTGTACACCTGCTTCTGCAGAGAGAAAGAAACGTACAGTCATGTCTCCATCTAGCTATCTCGTTTCATGGAGGCGACACAACACAGTCTATTTTGAGACTTTCTGCAATCTTTAATTCATAGTGCCCTAAAAAATTTAACTCTTTCTTTTTAACATGCTATAGATCAATTTTTGGAAACAAACGACACAGAATGTGCCAGTTTTTAGCCTACATGGCTTTTATTTTCTTCAATTCTTTGTCATTCTATCACTCAGCAGTGCATGATTTATTGACGTGACGTCTATGGGGAGCCAAACTATCCGTGCACATCTTGCTTTCCAAATACTAGCAGGAACAGGAAGAAACCTCAAGTAGATCCGTATCCCAAAATACAGACATTTAAAGCTGTAAACCAACAGGAACTGCTCTGCCTTAAACAACCTCTGTTTGTTTGCTATTTTTCCATGCGGCTCAGCCCAGCAGTTCATTATTATTTATGCACATCAAACACTCCCTGTTTCTGAGGGCAGACGGAGTTTGCCCAGACGGTGTGCCACCCTCACCAGCAACCACGGAGGAATTTAGTGGGTGGCTGCAGAGGGTTTGGGCTGCCCTGATAGGGTTCACCCAAAATCCATTGAAAAAGAACCATTTGAAGCCCAAATAGCTGCGGTGCAACCCCAAATCCAACACTGGACAGATTGGACTCTGGCTTGTTTCATCTTCACAAAAAAAAGTCTCATGATGGATGCTCAGTTTATTCACAGTTCTGCAAACTGAAATGCGGACATGAATGTGTCCCTTTCCCCCTTTTTTTTCAACTTTAACCTAAGCTGCAAATAAGACATTAATATATTGAACACATTACATTGTATGTAAGATGGCTTCAAATGTTCTGGGTGAGGCATAAACAAGCCCAATGACTGGCAGACTGTGGCGACCCCTCAGTGCAATGGGGAAAGATGTGGAGTGTGATGCCAGGGGAAGCACCCCCTTTGTGGTGGTGAGGGAGAAGCTGGCTCAGGGTGCGAGGATCAGATATCAAACAGTGGTGTTTCCTTTCACTCCCACGAGGTAAACATAGGAGTAAAAAGGTAAAAGTAAAAGAACCTGTAGACAGTAAATATGGAGCCAATTGTGAACAATCCTCCTTCTCATTCATCACTGCTTTTTTTAGCCTCTAATATTCTCTATAACTGCCTTGAGCACACACACACGCCACAGCCCCGAGGTAAACTAGAAGTTATTTTCAAACCAACTCTTTGCCCTACTTTTAGCGCACCTGGCTTCCTGGCTTGGCACGGTGATACTTACAGCATATGACAGGTACTCCTTGGAGTGCACCATGCTCTTCACGATCTCTGCCCCGCTGCTGTTGCCAAGGTAACCAGCCGACATGTTGCTGGTAGGGCAGTGTTTCAGAGTGTGAGCGCTGGCCACAATCTGTCCCTGGATGGCAGCACCCACAAGTGTCCCCAGGACCTCCATTGTCATTCCTGTCATCAAATGAGCAAAGGTCCAACTCTTGGTTGCAGCACTTCAAACGCTATGCAAATGAAAAGCTAGAGCAAAGATTAATTCAGCACTGCAGGCATTAAGAACTTTGTGCATATTAAAACTTACGGTAGGCAGTGGCTGAGTCTCTCTCCTTCTGGTCCGTGCTCAGGAACATTGTGAGAGCAGAATAAGGCACATGGAAACACTAAAGAGGAGCAGAAAGACGTGGACAGAAATAAATGCAAGTCCTGCATAACAGATAGGCAAACAGTTGCACAAGTCTCCTGAGGAAAGGAAAAGATAATGAAGGTATTTTATTTTATTTTTAGCATTGCTAGCGGCTTATTTCTAGAAGATTGAAGGTTGTAATACTTTGGTCCAGAACAAAATGTGTCTCCGCTGCTACTGAATCAGTTACAATCGAATTTTGCGCTCCGATCGTGGTCCCCAGAAGACGACTCATAACAACAGTAGTTCCCTACCCTCAGGCACCAACATGAGGTGAACATTTTTTCATAGTATGTGTCAAAATCTAATAGATAGATAGCCATAAAATTAAGCAAGCATGTTAATAGTCCCTACAAGATAAATCTAAATATCTCTCTCTTAACTTTTCCAAATACCTAAATCTAAAAAGATTGCCTTCATCCTTAAAAATGTTTGCACATTACCATGCTGATATTAGCATTTAAACAAAGAACAATTTACAAGGGGCTGAAGAAGTAAACCACTTAAGTGCCATAAAGCTTCCTCAAATAGTCACTTAAGATGGCTCAAAAAGTCCCTTAAGCCGCCTATGTTAAAATGACCAACATTACAGCAGAAATAAATATTGTGGCCTGGTAAAAGAAATTATTAATGTGTAAAGCTTATTTCCTACTCCTCTAATATATTTTACTTCTTATTACTTCTTATTATTTAGGTGAGATTTAAGTAAGTCAGTGTAGCTGCTAACTGTATGCTAGCCTTCACCTCAGCTAACTAAGGTTGTTAGCTGAGATCCTCTTGGTCTCTTTTGGAGCAATTTTCTTAAATTATTCTATATTAAATTATGTCAAATTATTTTATTTGGTGCAATCATCTAACAAATAACATGGTGTGACCAAGAAAACAACCCAATTCTGATGAGTGAAAAGCTAGTATTTTTGTATTTGGCTAACCAGGCTTGTTAGCTGATCGTTTAGCATGCCACAGTCTTTTGGCTCCAAAAAAACAAACAAACAAGCAAAACAAAAGAAAAACAAGATTGTTGCAGCCAAAATGCTAAATTCAAAGCTTTAAAGCAATGGGTGATGTCTCAGTGGCTATGTCCATCATTTTTTGACAGTCCGTGTATACAAAAGAAGAATGTAACTCATAGCCCTACTGTGCTAAAGCCCAGTCAAACTGTTAAAAACAAAATCTGGCTCATAACTGGAAACACCCTTAATGCCTTTTATCTATATATTCCAGAGAGAATGCTGAAGAAAAATATACACGGTATATAAATATCAACAGCAATTTCTGCAGTTTCCATGCTGGCCAACCTCAGATCTGTTTTCTCCTTTCTCACCACCTCTCCCAGAGAAAAGGCGAGCAAACCAAGTCCTGCTTCACTTTGTAATTTACACAAGGGCTCAGTCAGCACTGTGGCCAAATGAGTATGCATAGCCACAACGAAAATAAATGTGACTCTGTAAGGACTTTTTTCAGCCATCGCTCCTGTACAGCATGTCATTTATGGGGCTTTTCCTGGATGCAAACACATTTGGGAATCAAACTTTCCTACACAGAGGTGAATGAAAACTGATTAATTAGATGGAAAGCTATTATTAGTTGATTGCATAAACAAAGGAAATGTTGAATTCTAACCTCTGTTTACAGACTGTGAATGATAACAGCTGCGCTTTCCCAGAAAACTTCACACAAACACACAGGCAGAGACAATGAAGGGCGGCTAAAAGTGGCAACCAGCATTTATCCGGCAAGAGGTTCCTGGCAGGACTGACCGTATACTTATCAAGTAGTTAGAATGACATGCCGTTACAGTTCACCACAGTGTGGCTGCAGTGGGCTACATGCTCTGCAGCACATACTATATGGGGTGCCCCAGAATCAGAACAGAAAGAGGAGGAGGAGGAATGGTTTGGACCATCACAACAAAAGGGAACTTAAATAGCTACACTTCCCCATTTGAGGTAAGGTGTTTAAGCGCTCTGGGTTTTAATCTGCTGCTCATCTCACAAATCAAAGCAGAAATCCTACGAGGGGCTGTCAGAGCCTGCATGAGATGACTGTAATCATTTCCACTTTGAAATCTTGTTATTCCCAACGTTTTCTGCGTTTTGTCTATACGTTACATAATCTGTCATCTGCAGACTGTGAGCTGCATCAGTCAGAGCTTTTATCTCCCGTTTCAACTTGACATCTCTCTTGTACTGAATGCGCAGTCCCTCCGAGTTATCTGAAGCATCGCACACACATAAATCTGAATTTCTTAAACGCACACAGTTCTGACAGAGCGTGCATACTCACGGTGATGAGGGTTTGGTAGAGGCAGTAGAAGCCGAGGTACCAGATGAACCGGCTGCCACTGAAAGGAGGAACGTACCACAGGTAGAAGTACGAGATCACCAGGAAAGGAGTGCAACCCACCATCCTGTAGAAGACAAATGACAGTGTGTCAGATAAAACGAAACATACAGAAGCAAAAATATCAGATTGTTTCTGAAAAGGTTTCATTAAAAAACACCACCTACTAAAAAGGCGGCAAACTTGGATCTGAATTCAAATCCTCCATCGTCACCGCTTCAACCTGTCACAGTAAGTGTTACAGCAGCTGTGCTCTGTCATTTTCATAGCGCTGGTAATTTGAGGCCATATTTCTGTCAGATTACAGTCAGTTTAAGCTGAATGCTAAATGATAATGTTGTAAGCATGGCAGGAATCTGCCTTGGGAGGGGAATACCGCAGTATTTCAAATCCTCATGAAAGATCCACATACACAAGCACGCAAATATGTAGTCCACACTCGTGCAAACGCAGCATGAAGCAATTCTGTCGCGTTGTGCTAGTTTTTTTGGGATTTTCTTCTAAAACGTTGTGGGCCATGTATAATACATAAGTAAACAACGGATATGTATCATTATGGTTAAAGCAAACAGCTGTGTGTTCAAAATGAAGAGAAATGCTGACAGATGATGGATGATGGACAGCATGACTTGGCTGCAGACATCAGTATGTATCACCAACCCTGCTCCTCTAAACAGTAAATGGAGTTTATCCCGCAGTGCAGACCGGAATAGCTGTAGCACAGCCACATCTGCAGGTGGGGGGAAAAAACGGAACGATTGAATTTAGGTGACTGTCACAAAACCCACGGGGGCTCTGACCTCTGACCTGCTCTTCGCCAGGAAAGAGAAAGTGGGAGAAAGAGGTAGAGAGAGGTTGATTGCAGTCATTTCTGGCATCATCCAGCTTGGCTACCTCACTCTCTTCCTGATTGTTTGCTGTAACAAAGGCGACTGACATCGCTGGTGCTGCAGTATTGACCGCTTGGTCATGGGAGCGATGAAAGGGCCCCGGGGCCGGTGAATGGGACAGTTAGAATGTTCCTGCAAGATGACTATGTCCGGGGAGAGGCAACAAAGGCACGCACACACACACACACACAAGCACACACAAACACTAGCATACTCTCTCACACGTCATGCACGCATGACTACACACCTGTCACACCTGTCCTAATAATTTGCACAGCCTTAATTAAACCAGAGAAGATTGATAAGTAGCTGGCACTTACAATTCTCTCCTCAGTGACTTGTCGGGGACATTTGCGGCATGTTAATTAAAAGATGTGCGACTGGGCAAAGGGGATTTGGAAGAGGTTGTGTAGGTGAGATTACACTTTCTTTGCTGATTTTAGGCTTAGTCATGTTCATATATCCCAGTGGATATATAAGTACATTTACTCAAGTACTGTTGTTGTACTTTCCATGTGCATTTCCTGTTTATGCCGTGTTATATTTCCACTGCCCTCACATATTAAGTATTTTACTTTTAAAACCACTACATTTGTTGTGACTAGTAAAAATCACTGATTGCGGTGAAGGATTTTGCTTGCAGTAATCGCTCAGATTAGCAGGCTGTCGAGGCGCAGGGGTGATCACAGTGGTCGCCTTTAGGGAGGCAACTTGTCTCCAGACAGTTGCAGTTTGGGTCAGATTGTCTGAAATCACTCTCAGACAGCTCAGTGTGGGTTTGCAAATAATCGCTGTTTAATTTATAAGCTCAGATTGATTGCTAGCACACTGCAAATCATATAGGATCTAATCCCAAAGTGATTGCAACTTGACCCCATTCAATCACAAGCTGATAGCACACTAACTCTGTCTCATTGTTGTTTGATCGCCGTTGTGATGCGCCAAAGACGCTTTGAAGACGGCACAGAACTGCACCTCTCCTTCAAAGCACCCATTTCAAAGGCAACGAGATTACAAGCAATAATTTTGTTCATACTGCAGTATCTAACCACTGCTTCCCCTCGTGTGACTGTAGCATTGGCTTTCTTTACATGTGACGACTGTGACAAGTTCTCTGTAATACAAGGAACCATAAAACTGTTCACCAGCTACACCTGCTTTTGTTTCATGTATTTATCTCTTTGTTTTCATCAAAACCTCCCATCTATGTTTGTCACAGTGCTCCCAAACCCAAGTGAGGGCAGTTTAGTTAGCCGACCTGCGATCTGGTGTCGAGGCTACTAGCGCTGAACCCCACAACGGATGTGAAATATCTTGGCAGCTTAGACAGCAAGGTTTTCTAAATGTGTCCCTGCGAGGACTTTGCTGATCGGTCTGTACAGCGGTCAGCCTGATAGCTGTCACGGCTAATGAAACAAACGCCACCGCAGTCAACAGAAGTTCAGCACTTGTTAAGATTAAAATAAGGGTTTGTACTACTTAATATGTAGCATTTTGAGTTTTGCGGATGATACTTTTCAGCTCTCAGGTATTTAAAGCTATAACTGTAGGACACTTACTAATAATTGAATATACTTTTATTGTCTGTTTTTGGCTACGTTTACTTAACTAAACAAATTCTGTCACTTAACTCTCACTCTGTCTGTCTCTGATGGAGACAATCTGATAAATCTGCTTTCTCAGGCTTGCCACAGTGATGGTGGTTTGCTGCCTTCACAAATAACAAACACGGCAGTACCCAAGGGATGCGTTTTAGGCTAAAAGACTCCATCCTTAAGAACTGAAGGCGCAGATACAAATCACTTAATGTCTGGTTGTGGATGTGTCAGCCAGAGGGAAGAGAAAAGCACTTCCTGCCGAATGGACAGAGGGGACTTCCCAAAGAAGGCTTTGCACGCATCTCATCACAATTATGACCAAAAACACACATTAAAAATGCCCATAAACACTACAGGTTCACAGTGGGCACACTCACATATGCGCACACCGACAGCTTCCCAGGGGTAATCGAAGCTGATTTAACATCAGCATCTGTCTGCTACTGAATGTGGCTGGCTGGCCACACTTGACTTGGTCCCCCTCCAGCACTGTCAGCCAGTGTTTAATCTATGGTTTATAATGGAGGAGGCATTAGATTGCCTGCTTGTGTAAATTACATCAAGTGTCATGCCAGTGTGTTCAAAAGACATATACTCGGTTTAGCTGCTTATGGGATGATTTTCGAAACTGAGTTGATAGCGTCGTATAATCCACACTTACAAAGTCGCAAAATTCAAATTGCACTCAAAGCCCCCTGAGATGCTGAGGTTGAGCTTGCAGATAAAGCAAAAAGAAATGGGACGTGGCACATTACGTAAATGTATTTAAGAGAGCACCAGCGGATGATTTATGAACAAATGCAGATGAACGTCCCTGTTTTTTCTCCTTGTGTGGCGTTCAAAAGTCAAAAAGAGCAGCCCACGTCCTTGAAGTGTACAGACTGTATAGCTAATCAGAGGGAGTGTCTAAAACAACAAATTCAAGCATAACGGCTGTTTATCTAGCACAATCCTCAGGTGACAGACTCGAGTTGGAGAATAATTTTCCAAAACTGGAGCACACAGCTTGTTTTTGTTGTTGTTTTTGCATAAACATTAGCATCATGTGGGGGCCATATTATGTCTGAGAGAGTGGGAGCAAACCTAAGTGAGTCCTAGGGTCTGTCAACAAATTGCAGTCCTTTACATAAGACACTGAAACCAAGAATTACATACCCTAGCTTTATAGTTTCGGTAAATAGTTCCATAAACAGTTTAGATTGAATCTTTACAGGAATCTGGAGTAAAGACAATCATTATAGATATTATGATGCAGTCTTATAACTTCCACTTTATGCAGTGTATGCTTTTATTCCAGTTGGGGAACACACATTTATGAATTCACTTAGTATTTGTGTGTTTTATTGGAAGAATCCTCAGTGAATGTCTCTGCCAGTGGTATCAACTGGCGTTTATAAGAATACACAGTTTTTAAAATTCCATCAAACTGGGAACAAATTATCATTTCAGCTTTCCTGTATTAGTTTATGGAGAGAGAGGAGAGGGTCTCACCAGGGCATGAGTCTTCCAATCCTGGTCCATTTGCTTTTTGTGATGAAGAAACCGACCACAGGATCGGTCACAGCACCCCAGACTTTACCGATGAACAGCACCATGGAGGCCTGGAAGGCGTTAATCTGTGGAGCGCAACAGGGACACGCTGGAACTCACAGGCACACATTTCCATACCAGCTAATTTTTTCATCTGTGAAAGTCGCTTCCAGTGCGCTTACCTGAGCAACGTCGAGCAGGTAGATTTGCAGGAAGAATCCTGTGGCGCTGGCAGCCACTTCCTTGGGCGCGCCGCCGATGGCAAAACACAATTTGCTGCATAGCGACAACTTCTGGCTCAGGTCGGTCTGGGCAAACAGATGTGAGAAGGGACAAAACACACCAGTATATTTAGATCACAGCAGTAAGTATATATTTATTGCACATACAAGACTAGAATAGTCATAAGCATATTTAAAACGTGTGGGACTAATAAAGGTTATCTTATCTTATCTTAAAAATGTTGAAAGATGTACTGTAAGTTCCTTCAGTCAGAAACTCTTCCCAGACACACCAACACAAATGAAGGTGTGTCCCTCTCACATTTTTTAAGTCATCAGAACAGGCTTACAACACAAAGAGGTGTCCTTTCCAATTCGTGGTGCTCCAAAAATAACATTTCCTCTATATCTTCCTGTTGCAATGATGCAGTGATTCAGTGTAAAGAAACGTCACATATGACATGTGTTTGACTGTGAACTGCACTCCTTCAAATAACCCCAGCCCAAACTGCATAATACGGTGATCACATCTCCCTTTATCTTTGCCTCTCTTTGCTCATTCATGACTGTGTGGGAATGTGACTGTGTGTAAATACAATTTCAAAAAAAGGATCAGAAGAAGACCCCCTGCCAGCTGTTAGCACTGTGGTCTATGTGTGCAGACACAGAGCCCACAGAGGAGCCGAAGAAACCCACCGAGTCTCCATTTCCTTCCCCGTGCTCTGCTAAAACCATCAGGCATGTGACTCTGCGCATTTGTGTTTAGCAAGGGCGAGCTTTCATCTTCAGACGCGAATACGACGAGACACCGCAGTCTAGGGAGCCCAATATTTACAACTGGCTGTGAACACATATCGACCTTTTTTCCCCTTTCCTCCTTCTGGACTGCACAACCTTTAGTGTCAGACGCACAAACAGCAGAGTCGACACACATCTAGTGGCCAGGCTGGTCCACAGCTACTCCCCTCAGAGCTGCATGAAAGACATAAATCACCAAAGTGGCCTCAACCCCTACTGACACACTGTTATTATCCGCCTCACATTTTCTCTTCCCCCCATCAAAATATGGAAGGGGTTGGAGAACGACAATTACCAGGAGGGAGGTGTGTAATTATTCAATCTCAAGACAAGCGGGTCAGAGGTAAGTAAAGGCTGCGCGGCGGTTCCGGCTTCAAAACTCTCTCTTCTTCTGCTCTCACTGCAATTACCCCTAATTGGAGAGGGGAAAAAAATCTAAGTCTTTGGTGTCTGGAGAATGCTGTTTAACTGATGATGTGCAGAAAATACTCTCTCTGTGTCTCAAAACACTTTTTCTTTCCCCCCCAAAATCTTACACTCCATCTTTCATTACTGACTTCTTATCGTCAAAGAGGATAAACAGGATATCCCTGCTACTGTTCGCTGGATGCCCAAACGTAAAAAACCACATGCACACAAGTCAGCATAGACACACACAAACAAACTGTATATATACAGAAACACTGTCTGAGGAGGGGAAAAAACACAAAGAAAAACACATTTAAAAACAGAGTACTTGGAGAGTTCATACAGTGAGCAAAGGGGCAAGGACAGACTAATCTCTAAAGTTAATGAAACTGAGGGAAAATGATTTAGGACTGAGAATAATTAAAGAAGCGAGGGAGGGAAAAACTGAGCTTTGCTATCAAAGAAAAAATGCACACACTCAGTGTTTGCAATGCTAATGTCAGCCTGGTAAAAATGGATCCATGTTGAGTCGCTGAAAGGGTTTTGGACATTTTGGTGCATCAGGTTTACGCCACAGAATCCAGTTATCTGTGTCAACAAGAGCAGCTTTTTGCCCTCCATTCAGCTTATGGATTATAAGCATGAAAGTAAAGTGATGGCAGCAGGCCATTATAAATGTCCACAGTGGGCTTAGTGACATGGCTCAAGGCCCTTGGATTTTATCCAAAATCGAAACATGAACTAGTGCGCAGAAGTGATTTATTCTTTCTCCCGACAATACTGCACATGAATAGATATCATCGCAATGTGACGAGCGCTTTTGTGATGGATTGGAAAGTTCTTGGTGTATAATTTCCCATGCTACTACTCAGTGTGCATCTATCATGTCATCTGAGTTTCAAGTAGTTTCAAAGAGAATATGTGTTTCACGTGCAACATTCCTTTTGTAGTCCTCATCTTTCAGAGAGAATGGAACGCAAGAGTCTACGCTGTAAAACACCTTTAATCCTTCCTTTGTTTTAAAGGTAGTTCAACTTGAAATGTATAGATTAATAGATTCAAGAGACGATGGAAAGTGAGTGTGTATAGTTGAGGACGGTTACAGAGCTGATGTTTTCATACGCTGCACTTTTCCGTCACATCTGAAACATCATGTTAGGATCCGGTGTTAGGAGCACACTAGCTTCACGTGAAGGCAACTAATCCATCAGTTCTGTTTCTATCGCACATAATTTGCATTTATTGATTTGAACTTTTCAGATAGTGTAATAACTTCCCCGTCTTTTTTGTCCATTTTTCTTTAATGTGCAATTTAAAATGTGCAAAAAAAAAGCAGTTCATCCAACTATTGTAACAGAAAATCAGACTATAACGCTTTTATACTTGTATGTATTGAGCTTAACAGCTAGTCCAGTAAATGTACATTTGATTTATTTCATTTCAATTCTTTGTCTAAGATGAGTTTGTTTAAATCCCATTTATGACGCTAAAAAGTGAATCGTGTTTTATGTTCACATCACTGTTCTGCTGCCTGAAGAGTAATCCACTTCACAACCGTTTGATTGAAGCAAACGTGTAAAATTTCAACTGTCAAGTCAAATTCAATGAAACAAAATGCATCGCATATTTGATAGTTTGGCAGAGATGAAATAGTTGCAGAACTGGTTCAATTGCCGTTCCCCGAACACCCTGAGCCAATCTAACGAAACAAAGAATAGATGACTAACTATTATGGTATTGCATTGAGATGACACCACGAACTGTAGTATCTGTCTTTACAAAGGAACAATACTCCATGTAAGGAATTGGTTGTCTGTCTTTCATTCCCTTGCCTGTGGGTCATGTTCTTGTGAGGACCTATAATCTTCTCTTGATTGAACTGGTTTACAAGTGCAAGCACATTCCCATGCACACAAAAAAAGCTTTGCATACCTCACACCAACTCATCCCACACATTGTGCAACATCTATAAGGTTAAATGAAACAACAACAACAAAAAATTACACATAAGGCAACAAATTTTCTAATCACGGCAAATTTGCCCTCTAGTCACTGTTTACTCCTATAATAGCTGTGATAATGACTGCCTCTTTCACTGCAAATCACCACTGATATCAGACAAAAGAAGCTAATCATCAAGCCGATCTTGCCGTCATCAGTGGAAACACTCACATGAAAAATAATCAGCTTCCGGACAGTGAATGTGTTATCTGAGGGATTATAGGTCACAGGAAAACAATGGAGGTGATTAATCCCAAACAGATAAGCAAATAAACAGATCTATTTCCCAACTTTATCCAATCAAGTTAATTCAGACTCATTCTGAGCCTTAAAGACACCAACTGAGATTGAAAGTCTCAGCAAGCCTTAATTGTCCAAACAAAGGTTACAGCTATGAGACTTAAAATTAACTCACACATGCAAGACTGCACAATAGAAAAAAATCACCAACAAACAAATGATAAGAGAAGATCTTACCTGCTGAGAGGTTTTGGGAAACAAAGGTTCGTTGGGCTTTCCTTCAGAGCCTTGCACGCCCCTCTCTCCCTTGGCCATGGCTGAAAGACTGTGTGTGAGGCGACAGCCGTACCTCTGTGTGTGTGACGGGGTGCTGTTGTTGAAGTGAGTGTGGCTGTGACTCCTTGTGTGAGCGAGGGCGCGAGGAGCCTGCTGCCAGTGAGTGGTGTGTGTCAGAGGCTGAAACTGGATGTGGCTCTGACTTCGGGTGTGTGTGTGGTGAGTGACAGCTCCAGAGGCAGGGAGCTCCTCCTGCTCCTCTGCTCTAACAACCCTGCTGCTTTCTGCAGCCATTCACATGCTGTGGTGCTCTGGAATGAGGCCAAGAGGAAAGACCAAAGTCAGACAGGTTGTGTCACACACACATTTTTTAAAGGCACTTTCTCTGTCAGCACAAGGACAGAAAAAAAAAGAGTTCATATGCTTGCGCACAGACAAATGCAAGGGCAGGAGAGTTCACTAAATAATACCACTCTCTTTCCCTCTCACACACACGCACCTATCCACACAAACAAACGAACTGTCTTGAGATCAAAATAAAACTAGAATGTAATTCATGGCACCACCGAAATATGCAGAATTTGACATGTTTGCACAGCTGGCTTTGAGAAACGGCACAAACGGGAGCGCAAATGCGACGATGTCCCGTGCAGGAGGAGTAGCCTCCTGTGTAGTCTGCCCTCACGTTACTATTACTGTAAGTGCATCCATCAACAACCAGTCTGCATACCTACATGAACACCAGAGCCCATTAAAAAAATAAAAAATAATAGAAGCATTAACCAGATATCAACTCACCCCGTGATGATGGGAAATAGCCGGTGCCGCTCAGTTAGCAGGTTAGTTTTGAGCTGTCAGTGAGGTGATCTGCAAGTCACTCAGTCAGTCTGTCGGGCAGGAGAGGAGACTGCGGAGGATGGAGACGGGGTGCGCGTCTCCACTCCTGCGTTCAGTACGGTGACGCGCTGCGCCCTACAGCGGCCGCACCGGTGTTTCACATGGGAGATAGTGGCATCATTTTACAATCAAGCCACTATCTCTCACTATCGTCTCCTTTAAGCTCGGGTCAAAAACACCAACCTTTGAATTCCTATATTATCTATATTTATCACTTATGTATAAAATAAAATATTTTTATCAGTCTTTCTTAGCTCCTGTGTTATTGTCTAGTTAGTTATCTGACGGTCTATCACATATAGGAATCTTTTATTAGTCCATTATCGGTGCTTCACACTGAGAGTGTTCCAGTCATTGCAATCCACGAATCCCATTCATGGGAACTGGCAGTTGCTACAAGTGGAATGTATGCAATGCAGTTTGGTTTCATATCTTCTTGCATTAGTGTGCTTCTTTGGAAGAGGGAGCCGGAAACGGAACTCGTAAAAAATGCGCTCAAGAATTTAGCTGCATATTTCTTACAATGCATTATTATCATCATCAACGTCTTCACTATTATATAGTTATTGTGCGGATTTAGTCCCCGGGAAGCACCAAAATCCAGACCTAAAGGCCTACAGATCTATAGTGGCAGCAAATCCTAAAAAGAAATGATGCCGTTCAAACTAAGCATTTTTTTTATTGTTGCGTTTTTTATTATGATAGGCAAAGAAGCCGGACGAAAATGTCAAATTCAGATGATTTGCATGAGATTTGCGCAATCTTATCAGAGAGGCAAACAGTGAAATGTAATGTGAAAAATGCACTTCCTCTAGAGATGGTAGGACAGATTATTTTGTGTGTTTGATGAAAAACAATATTCCTCAAACACGTGTTTTGACTGTCACATCTATTTTATTCACAGTCTAAAGCACATTTAAACAACAGGAGTTGACCCAAAGTGTTTCAGAGGTGTGTTTTTTGCAGAAAGCAAACATGGCAGTGATTAAACTGCTCAGAATGTGTAAATTGATGCTGAGTCATATGGCTCAGCATCATGTCATGTGTCAGCCATGTGTCATGACTTATGAGATATCTCATAAGTCATAACACATGGCTCTTACCTGCATAAGCTGCCTTTGTAGTTTTAAAGTATCGGTATCAGTATTAGTATTGGCGATACTGGCCCTGTATTTAATTGATATCGGATTGATACCAACATTTGCAACTGTAGATGTCTCCAAAGTGTCCCCTAGACTTCAGTTTTAAAATGCACAACTTTACAGCAGAAATAAACATGTTTACAGCCTTATACAAAAAACAGTTTTGTCCTGCATGACTGATTTCTGACTACATAATAACTGTAATGAGTATGAAATCTTAAACTGGGTGTTTTCTTGGTTGCCATTTTGGTGTTTGGTCCAACTGAGATACTGAGGGATGGTGCTGAAGCTCATGCTCATATGTGAGCAACTTGTAAATCACAAAGTAAAGCATAGGTTGCTTTTTAAATGCGATAACAAGATAAATGTAGAGAATAGCTCATGGTTTTATTAGACTTCTAAGGAGGTGGGCCTCTTTTTGAAACCCGACCAACTGCCCTCTGCTGGTCATAACAGCTGGTTAAAGCAGGGGTGTCAAACTCCAGACCTCGAGGGCTGGTGTCCTGCAGGTTTTAGATCTCACCCTAGGTCAACACACATGAATCAAATGATTAGTTCATTACCAGGCCTCTGGAGAACTTCAAGACATGTCGAGGAGGTCATGTAGCAATTTGAATTTGTTGTATTGGATTTATAACATCTAAAACCTGCAGGACTCCGGCCCTCAAGGCCTGGAGTTCGACACCTGTGGGTTAAAGGTACTTCTGCATTGGCCTAAGTTTTATATCACCAACTAGACAAACAAAGCTTTGTAGTGTTAGCAGATGAAAACTGGATCAACAAAAAAGACTAATGGATTATGTCACCCTCACCATTTCCATTTTTCTTATACAGTTTATGGAGTGGGTTACACTGTGCAATCTTCAAAATAAACGTTTTTCCTTTTACCATCAGCAGCGACCTCATGAACCTTCATACACAGGCTATTTACCAATATTGTCTTGTTTTAAACATGTGGTTGATGAACTTATTATAAATAACTAGCTGATAATAATCCTTTGTTACAATGGTCAAACAACAATTTTACTCCTCTGTTGGGAATGCCTTAGATTTGACCTTCCTTATCCCAGAGACAAGAGAAATATCCCAAAAACAGAAGTATTTATGATAATTATTTGCTGTTTGTATCAAGCGTTAGTCAACCTTGTTCACCCAGAATGTAAAATAACATGAATATAATAAAAAATGTCACCAGCTGCATAGTGCAAAAATATTTTTAACAGCGTCTTTTCACCTTCGCTGCCTTTTAAGAGTTTGATTTCTTTCAACTTCACACTACCTGTCTGCAATCCTGGCTTTCACTGTAGTTTCTTTCCCACAATTAGTCATACAAGTTGAGCAGGAAACTGCACGACAGAGTAAACTGAATTCAAGTTTGTGGTTGACTTTAACCACAGTTTGTGTTAAACCTGTTTCTTTTAGACAGTGAGCTAGCTGAGAGACTGCACTGAGGCACAGTAGAAGGTAAAAAGAACTGCGAATCATGTAAAATAACTGTAGTAGAGTCCAAGGATAAAAAATATGGAGCTGGAATTGTGCATAATATATTCACTTTAAGATGGACCCCGAAAAAGAAAGGAGGCCTTTTTGTATGGTTTGGGGAATTAGACAAACTCTGGAAAGGCCCTTTTCACTCTTTGATTTCACTCTTTAGTTTTCCAACTAAGCATAAGCAGCTGTTTTGGTCCCAGATGCTTACTCTCAGCGATCCTCCTCTCCTTCAAGCATGACAACAAACATGTCATGTAGACCTCAGCTACCTGAACCAAGACCTCTCCATAAATTCCAAGCATGCAAACCCCCTCTATGAAAACCACATTACCGACAAGGGCACAGGCACCGCGGCAGCAAAGTCGGGCTTATGACCTGCATTAGAATGGGTATGTTTCCGATAATGCGTGAAGAGGAATGTACGAAATGAAAAGGTCTGCCGCTGCTCGAGTAAAGAAGGTAATTCTGAGAGGAAATGTGGGGAGTTGAAGGGAAAGTAATTCCCTGCATGCTTTGCCTTATTAAATATGCAGCACAAAGGAAATATGGTCTGTTTTAACTCTCTAGCCCACAACCAAGCGATGCACCCAGCCTGCAGCTTCAGGTATAAAATCCTAAACATACAGTCAGATCAGCTTAGAGACATTTCTGCTGCCGGATTTCTTCGTGTGACCTTGACCATCCAGAGGATGTGAGCTCCTCTTCCTCAACTCCCCCCACCCCCTCCTCACCCGCCTTTAAATATTGAAGATGGATAATGGTGTTGGGCTTCATCATGAGGCCAGTGCTGAGAGCTTGGCTACAGCACACACACACAGACACACACGTAAAACCAAACACGTCACGTACAAAGAAACACAAGGTTCAATACTCAAGAAAGAACCGTCGGAATACGATGTTTGTGTTTGCTGGCAGTTTTTCCGTGAATCAGCATCAGATGTACGCTTAAGTGTCTTAAGCACCGCTGTGATGTCATCATTCCTCATCAGTGAGCCCTCCCTCCCTCCCTAATCTAAACCCCCTATTAGGACTGTAAATGCCAGCACAGATGTGGAGTAAGGTGCAGCATTGGTGCTTAAGAGTCCAGCCATAATCGCGTATCTGTCATCAGTAGTGAAAGCACAGCTAAACAAATGATATTAAAACAACACCAATTCAATTTGATCAATTTATTAAATGTTAAAACAAAAAAATGCAAAATTTTAAGGATTTTTTAAAATTTTATTTTGTCATACCTTGACATGTGATATGTCGGCCAATGATTTGGTCAAATAAAACAATGCATTTGACCGAAAGAAAAATCATAACACTACACAAGGCGAGATAGAGATTAAACAGCAAGGCAAACATAAATACTTCTTTTGTATCACAGTACTGTGCAAACAAAAAAATCACATGTTTGTAAACTTAAAACCTCAGCCCCTTATATATATATATATATATATATATATATATATATATATATATATATATATATATATATATATATATATATATATATATATATATATATATACTGCTGACTGTGCAGAAAAGGTGGTAAATCACAATTTGGGAAGACTTGCTTGGTGGTGATGGTGGTGGGATTTTGCATGTGTGATGGGGTGGATGGAGGTTTCACACGTGGCAGATTAAACAGATGGAGATCCCTTGGAGGACCATCTGCATGGGCGACAGCCTATATAGTTTTTCAGCAGATTTAAGAAGGTCTGACGACAGGTAACTGCTGTCCTCCAGAGGAAGGACAGCACCTTTTGCAACTAAGCGATTATATCGTTAATAAAGTTTGAGCTAATCCCACACGGGGACAGTAGAAGGAGACAGCAGCTGTCAAATGCGAGTGCTGTGGACCTTGAGATTGCTATCAGGGGGACACAATGAGTCAGTGAGGGGGAAAAGCAGCGTGCTGTGTGTGAATTATGGGCTCGTGTTGGTCAGGAGTGTCCAAATGGAGCCTGTGTGTTCAGGGCTCTCTGTACAATGACAGCGTTGGTCAAATCCGCTTCTTCCAGACTTAATTCTTTGTTGGTGAGCTCTCGGAAAGGAAGAGACGTCGTCAGGACGAAAGGTGGGCAGCTCCTCTGGCAGCGTGACACGAAATCATGAACATCAGCGATCCTGGAGGAGAAAAAATATAAATAAATTAAACATCAAGACTGGAGATTTAAATAAACGAAACAAACAAACTGCCATCGTAAATACAGAAATGAACATGTCTGCTCCTATTAAAACTTTCCCAGCCAAGTACTCCAGTCCCTACTGTGACACGTGACTTCTGTATGAAGCACTATACTAGTACCATCATATATTATTAATAATGAGGCCCCAGTGTATATGAAGCAATCCTATGTAAGGCCTGCTCCTCACGCTGCAGGCTGGAAGGGTTCAGTCCTCTCCATCCATCCTTTGCTTACTAACCCTGTTATATAAAAGCTGCACCAGACTTACGCAATCCCTCTCAGGGGATTTTATAGATCCACGCTGTTGCTACATCTCAGATTATGTTTTCTGCTGCCCCATGCACTGTGGGGCAGGGGGACGTAACACGCAGCATGCCTCCAGCCTTTAACTCCAGCAGCCTAGAACAGAGCATTACGTAATCCTAACCCCCACCTACTTCACCACCTCCCAAGCTAGAGCAAACAAAAATCTTTTTTCATCCCTTCAACCACTTCTTTTTCCTGTTTGAGATTATGGGATTTACACGCAGCGCAGCAGGAGCAGAAAAGTGTCAAGATTCCTCTTACACAGCGCAGTTAGTCGGTCTTTAATTTGCTGATTCTTTCTCTTATTTTTGTCCTTTGATCAAACCGAAGATCGAGATGTGGCGTATTGGCGATACGTACCGATGCGATAGGTTAAACCTCTGCACCAGTCTCCTGCCGTCGGCCAACCAGATCTGCAGGGAGGTGACGGGAAGGGCGTGGTCTAGTGTTACCATGGGAATAGGAGGAGATTCTCCGTCCTCGTGCACAGATGGTGACCTGGCTACTACTCTGGGTGCCACACTGGGAATGGACAGAAGATAAATAGCAGATTAACCACCAGTTTAGGAGTGCGCACGCCAGGTTTACCATGCACACCGACGCCAGGAAAAAAAAATCTCATGCAAAATGTTTGCAGACTCTTTGTGTCAGTGATGGTGCAAAAATGTTTTGGTGCTCAGCTTGACAAGCAGACTCGTCTGCTGTGCCAGATTTGGTTGTGGGGTTTTTGATATTTGGATTTAGAGGGACACCTAGTGGTGCACGGTAGCCTTTAAATCTTGAGATCACACTGCACAAAATACAAAAACAATAGGACATTCACAGCGACAATCTCTCACCTGCCAAGTCTGTATCCTCGACCGCTGAAGGGATGAAAAGCCTTCTTCTTGGGAACGTAATTTTCCTCTGTCAGATCTTCCACGCTAATCTCCAGCTCCTCCTCTTCTGCTCTGCTCTCCCACTCTGCCGGAAGCTCCCTGGGATAGATTAAAGATCCGGATTGGAGTCCACTCAGATCAATCAATATGACAAATGAGCTGCACTAATAAGCTTTATCTAGCTTCAAGTGTCGGGCTTTGGTCAGCAGGGAGAATATCTTCCCTGCTAATTTCATCATGGGGGAGTGATCAAAACCAGTGAATCGAACCAAGGAGAGATGTTACATGTGACTTACATTCAGGCTTAGTCTGTCCCTCCTTCTTGTATGTGTGCAGCACATATAATTTAAGTAGGTCTGCATCAGTGTTCCCAAAGTGAATGGGTTCAAAAGTAATCAGACAATTGCCTACTTAATATTCCTGATCTAGCCCTTTGACATTTTGTCATTAGCCCATGATGAAAAGAGCTCCCGTTGATTGATTGAGAGCTGTCTTTTGGATTGAGGTGGCTACTCAGGAAATTGAGAAAACGGCAATCAAGCAGGTATACCAAGAAGCATGATTGGTTATCATCACTAAACTCTGGCAAGTAGGTTTGATAATGGACGTAGATATGGTATTTAAACATATTTAAACTAAAGACAAAGAAAGAGAGAAAATAAAAAACAACTTCATTTGGCATTTATTCAAAGCAATCTAACGCTGCAGGCTCTGATTGAAATCAATAAAGTATTAACCCACGCCGGCGGTCTCAACTGAACGGGTCAATGCTATTTGAACTGACGTTCATTAAACACTTGGCTGGTGTCGAGGAGAAGTGGACCACCTCTAATTCATTAAAACTTTTTTTTTTTTGGCATTTTGATATTGACTTAACTTCTGACACCACAAACAACTTTGGGTCATGCCCGTGCCTGCCGTGGAGCCATGCCCAGACAATGCATTCATCAAGCAGCGGCAGCTACTACACACTTGTTAAAGCAGTTGTAAAATGTTGCTTAGTGCCCACTCAGCAATAATGTTATGTTTTTGGTTTATGCATGTGAGACATGGGGAACCTGTCCACCGTGCACTCTGCTTTTTGCACCATAACAGCTGTGATGGACATTTTACAGATAAATTCAGCTGAATTGGTGTTTTTAGCTGTCCTGATTGTTTTAGTATAAGTGTGTTTTTGGTAGAAAAAAATCAGAAATTAGTATAACGTCTGCCACTTCTTTTTTTGTCCTCCCCTTGTCCAGTTTCCTGAATATTTTTAAGGTCAGACCGCACACCATGCAAAGATATGCCAAGCTTTAGGCTAACAGATATTTGGAAATCATCTTGTTGGTGTTATTATTGAGATTTGTCACGTATTCAACTATAAATAGGAACAAATGAGGTGTTTCAGAGAAAAGTCACGTGTCACAGTAGGGACTGGAGTACTTGGCTGGGAAAGTTTTAATAGGAGCAGACATGTTCAGTGGGGAGTGTTACATGGTCAGGTACTGGACTGAAGATGAGTGGAAAAAGAGCTAATGAATGAAGAAAAGCCTGGAGAACTATTGTTCAAGAACACTTTAAAAATGACAAGAAAATCTTTCTCCTTGGATGCAAAATGTTAAACAACTTTTGCACCTTACTGTACATTTCTCCCTAACACTGATAGCACATCTGCTCCGCAATGAGCACAAAATATAAATAAACATGTTTTATATTTAATTTCTGTATGACTTTGCTCTTATTAGGAGAAATGTGTTAAATTTATGTTACAGATTACTCAAAAAGATATTAAGATGATAAGAAAAATGACACCGTCTTGCCAATAACTTTTCACTGCCTGAGGAACAATAAGAATTGCACTATTAGTCTGAACACTCCCTTCTCATCAGTGAGAGAACACTATTTGAGGTCGTTAAGCCACCAAGAGTAATTAAAAACCATGATTAAAGCCTAGGATTTGATGGCCCTCCTTTGTGGTAAGGCAGCAAAAATCTAACTGAAGACATCGTTAAAACAGGAAGGTTATCCTGTTTCAGCCAGTCGACTCACCCCCTTTTGATGGCATCCAGGAACTCTTGATTCTCTGGAATGGAGTAGCTGCGAAAGTCCTCGTCATTCACAGTGAAGCCGTCCTTCCACAGCCTCACCACCATCTCCACCTGGAACCAAAGCAAAAAAAACCCCAATCAAATAGGCCTGACAGGATTCAGAGATAAAGTCGCCACACAGCTGTTAACCTCGGGAGGTCGGACTTTTACTGCGGACTGTTTATCCTGGCAACGAACGGGTAAACAAAATATCCTGTGATCACTGAAGCCTGGTGCTTGTGCTTTCAACTGAGATTTGCCTGACAGAGCTCGGCGAGAGTTCTCATTTGGAGAGTCTTACGCCACTTTCACTCACGCACCGCAGGCCATTGGAGGCAAACGTGAGCATGCAATTTTCAACGCAATTAAACAAATGTTTAGCCTGCCGGGTCCCTATTACAAAGGCTTTGTGAGGTTCGTCTGGGCACGTGCCAGAAAAACTACAGGTAATAGTTCAGTGATTTCTCTGCAGGCAAGTGCGTCCTGCATGGCTGTAGACACTCACTGTTCTACCTCTTTCCTGACTCCTCCATTTCTCTCCCCGTTTCCCTTCCTTAACAATAGCTTCTTGACAACCTGAGACACTGTGACCATTTCTGATGAGGCTTCAATGAACAGTACATAGGTCAGCTGAAGGATAGAGACATCTCCCGGATCCTGTGTTAGGTCTTTTGCTGGGTTTTTCTCAAGGACATTACTTCCAGATTTTTTTTATTCTGTACTTATCCAGTTTCCTCAAAACTTTAACATTTTGGGCTAATAGTCCTAGAGGAATTACTTTGCTGGTGCAAAAATACTATTTATACTTCTCTTGTGGTGTTATCTTTGGCATTTTTCATAGTTTCAACTAAAGAAATGTGAACAAATTAAGTGTTTTTGCCTTAATGATGCAAAAATTGATTCTTTGCTAAGCTGTCAATTATTTATAGACATAACACTAGTTTCACTCCTTAAGTTTGATGCCTTTTTCTACTTAAATGCATTAAGTGGCTTAGCAAACAAAAATAACAATCCTGTGAAAATAGTCAGATACAAGGACCGGACTGAAAATGAGTGAAAAAGCAGCCAATACTGATGAAAACCAATTTTAAAAAATGACAAGTGAGTCTGGCTCCTTGGAAGCATAAATGTAAAGCAATGAGGTGTGGCTTAAGACTCTTGCATAGTACTGTGTATACTTTACTTAAATGTTGTGTTATTACTAGTCTATAAGCTCAGAAATGTAGGCTGGACATTTGCAGAGATCTGGCTCTCAAGTGTGAATTTGTCTCTGACCTTTGAAGTCCCTGAGGCATCGTAACAGATCTTCTCCACCTCATCGAGGAGGTCTTCCACAGAAAAACTACGACTCATTGGAGCTTCCTCTTCATTGTCCTCACTGACCACCCTTTATGAGAAGAAAGTGCAGGTATTCACTCATCATGCTTATTGAATGTCAGTCTACAGTCACAAGCGTTAATGTGCAAGACCATGCAAAGCAAGTTCACACACCCCAGAATATGTTATTATTATTATTATGTCCAACCCAGTTATTTTCAGATTATTTCACATCCACGGCATCAATTCAGTTACAGGACTTCATTTGCCTAGAAGTGGATTTAACAAAGAGAATGACTTACCATTGTTCATCTTTTTCACTCTCCACAGTGTCAGTTTCTTTCATGTCTTCCTATGTTTCCCATCTAAGGAACAAGCGAGCACACACACACACACACACACACACACAAGCGTGGTTGATGTTCAATATTTTGGAGGGTAACCTTTTATTGTCTTAGCGGCGTATTATGTACACGTGTGGAGTAAAACTGTGCTACACCGCTTAAAAATGACCTAAAACGGATCATTTTTATAAAGCACTACGTGATCGATAGATAGCCAGACAGCCAAGCAGCCTGCAGCTTTATCGTTATTTATGCAAGTGGGCGGCAGAAAGCGATGGACCCGCAAAGAGCAAAACACACACGCAGGAGCCGGTCGTAAAAACGAGGATTATATGTCAGCATAAACACAACAGATGCCCATTAGCATGCGCGCATAAAGGGTAAGGTCGAATAGTGAATTACCAGTCCGTGTTTTAATCGGTTAATCCAGGGCTACACATCTGTAGCCATAAGTTTCAGGGTAGCGGCGCTTCTGCTGAGCAATACATGTGACGTAACAGTGCCGTAAATCCACTCGCGATGTCGCGGTTGTACACTCTTCTGTGCTGAACTCAGCAGGTCTTCTCTCCCAGCTGAAACTCACGATACAGTATTAGATGGCATGGAAAGCCCACTGGATCCAAACTTGTGTGCGTTTGTTTCTATTTAGAGGTAAGATGTCTCATATGGCTCAACTCTATGGAGGGCTTAAACTGCCAAAATACAAAACAAATAATTAATGACTCACTAATAAACACGCAGGGAAACAAACACAGACAAAAATAATTTAATATAGTTTTCAGGTACATTTTCTTGCAGAAGCTTCTCATACGCCCTGAGGACCAAAACTACCAAAATTATAAATGAACAGGTAAATAAATCAGTAAAAAACAAATAACAATTTTAAAAAAGCTATCTTACTGAAACGCACAAAATCTCTTTTTGGTTGTTTTAACTGAGGAACAGAGCAACCAAACCTGGCACACAGGTACATCTTCCACACTGGATGTGATCACATTGCTTTGGTTCAAGGTTCAAGGTTCTTTATTTGTCACATGCATAGTTATACAAGTATAACACACAGTGAAATGTAGCAACCTGTCTTTGAAGCTGACAGGTGATTGCTTATGGACATTCTAGGCTCTGACTGCCTCACTGAAACTCCAATACATTTATTACGATATATTTACTATGTTGATCAGTGACATCCCGCACTCAGTAGTTTCAGTCGCTCATTTGGAAGTTTGGAAAAATTTGTCTTGGATCCAGCCCTCTATACAACATCACTGGTTATTTTACTTGTAGTTGTTTCAAATGCCTGAATGTAAATCACTGCCAAATCGCTGTGAATTGCTTCCTGTAGGGGTACAGCTTTGGGCCCCTCAAGGTTCTCATCTATATCACATATTATGTTCCCTAACAACCACCTCTCAACAGGTTTTAATGACCCATTTGTAGCAGTTATGCACTTAAATTACCTTTCACGTGCATGACACCACTTTCACTGTACAACAATAACATTTAAATTGTTGCCTATTTGTTATTGTGACGCAAAACTTGAATAATGCATGATATATTATGATGTCATTATGTTGCACATTGTAGCCAATAGAAACAATACTACAGCATGGTCATTTAATAGTCAAATACAATTCAACACATCAAATATAATTTTATAAAAGATCTTTTTATTTTTCCCCATTCATTTGCTTACTTATTAAATGTGCCTCGTATTTATGAATTTGGCATACGTTTATACTTTTTTGACATAATTATAGACATTGTGCTTGAGAAATAATATAGCATCCAAGGTGGCATGTTCAGTATAAAACACACCCTTAAACTTATTTTCATTATCTTTGAATCAATTATCATTGTTAGCAAATGTATTATTATAGTATTTTCACTACTTCTAATAAAAGTAGTAATTTAAACTTGACATATGTTACATCAATTATTAAGCAGCTACACAGCGAAGATGGTGATGTATGGTGTGAAAAACAGGCTGTATTTCTGAAATTACGCTAATGAGAGATTAAAAAAAATGTTTAAAAATGAAAGGAAGCTCTTGATGGTAACAGAATTTAGTTTAGGTGTGGACTTAAATCATATCCAGGAAAATATGTTTGGTTAACATGAAATCCATGCCTGATCTTTGATGGCGTATCAGTGGAGAATGATTTCAGTGACCCTTGACCTTTTCTGCATTCCCATACCTTCTATTAAACTCTATGAGAACATATAAGCACAGGTAAAGAAATTTCATTTTTCAATCATCTAACCGATATTTCGATGGCGAGATAATGAACTGGACATGTGAATGAATCGTCTAGTTCACTTCATTTGAAATCGACAGCCTGTCTGGAGTGCATTGCCCACTTATGCTCAGAACAGGGTACAATGATAATGAAAACAGATTCCTGTTTCCATGTGAAAGGTTTAAATTTTCTTACATTTGTATAAAAAATATTTATTTGAGATATCAAATGGGAATATTTTATGGCACAAGGTTCTTAAGAAAGAAACAACAACATTTTGACATTGATTTTTAGAAACTATTGCTTGAACCAAAAAAGAGGAAAAAAAGAAGAAAAAAACCCAAAACAGATGGCTAGCACAGTTGCATCTTGACTCGAGCCAGAAATAGAACAGAAATCACACAAACAGTCATTTTTACTTGTGGGGATAAAATGACAGGGAGTGCAGTGAAAGAAGCAAGGCTAAAAGCATCAAAGTGAGAAGAGATTATTATTAATTCAGCCTCTTCTACTACATACTTGGAGGTCACAAAGAATTCAAAATTTGATAGTCAGTACAATTCAGCCCTGTCTTGCAAACAAAAACAGTTTTTTATGTTGTAGTAATAATAGCTTGTGTGATTATTCGAGTTTTAAAGATTCTGATTGCTGCTTTACAGGGCAAATCTAAATATTTTTATCATTCACAGACCTTTTACATTTGTTGATGTTTATATATATATATATATATATATATATATATATATATATATATATATATATATATATATATATATATTTGATGAAGACAAAGAGTGAATTGCTGCACATACTGGGCATCCAGGCTGCCCACTTCCATCTGTTTTCCTGCTGGCGTCAATTGTACCACCTTTTGTTATTCATTTGGTGACTTATCGTGCTTTAATAGTACTTAGCTGATTAACTGACTGTCCCCAGTGTACAATACAAGTACTTACCCATAGTAACATATCTGCATTAAGAATTACTGCCTTTGTGATATCAAGTATCCATGTAATAACAAAGATAGTAGGTCTTTTGGTGGTAATCCAGTCAGTAGAAATGAATGCACCTGCCAAACAGACTTAGAACCACCACACACAGAGAGAGAGGGAGAGAGAGGCGGGGAGATAGGGAGGTAGACACAGAGAGAGAGAGAGAGAGAGAGAGAGATGGCGCCTCGAACTCGATCCTGCTCTCACTGAGGCAGTGTTTAGAGCCGGTTAGAGAGATTCAGTAAGGGGCAGACAAAAGAAAAAAAACATGGTGAACACAAGGAAAAGCTCACGGACTAGGAGCGGTCCATTCATCTCGTCGAGGACTAGGTCGTCGTCGAGAAACGAGCGAAACTCTGAGGAACATGTAAGCCGGTTTCTTTTCTTTACCGGCGAGCTAGCTGGCTGGCTAGTTTGGCTAGCTGGTTGCTAGCCTTGGCCTCAAGGTGCTCCACATAATGTATTATTCACAGCAAAATACGAGCAGTATCGACACTGACACCAACACAGTCACGCAGATACACAGTGTAAGACATGATTGCGGCTAGTCGTTTGCGTATCCTTCGCACTGAACGGATTGTACAGCTGTTAGATTACAAGCTAGCGATATGAACTGGCTATAGCTTCAACTTGAGTTCCCTTTGTTTTTGGCAATTTTAACCGGCTGACTTGTTCCACTGTTTTCACCATTAATTAGCCCACCCAATAAAGACAGTTGGGGTTTTGACTCAAGGCTGTTGGCACTACTATGTGTCGCTATCCTCGAAGTGTCAGCTTACTTATTATCTCACATATGAAGGGAGAAAGCGATAGTTAAGCTAGCATTGTAGGTTATAGTTAGCCTAGCAGCTAGCTTACAGTGGGGGGAAGGGAGTCCCAGGTTCACAACAGTTGGCTGGCTCGGGTCCGTATTTAGCAAGTCTGAACCTGGTGAACTTTGAGTTATAAATGACCCAAAGACCCATGGGCAAGTTGGTTTTTAGACTGTCCGTTTAAAACACACTCGTAGAGTTAAATATTCCCATGTGTTCTTCGAAAGAATGATTTGATAAATGAGCTTTAGATTTTACTCCCGATCGCCCGACCTACAAGCTGCCTGACAGGCTTTGTTTCAAAATGTAAACATTGTGATTATGCAAGACAGGAAGGTCTGTATTTCCGTAATATTTACGATTATTAAGGCACTTAACACAGACAAAGAAATCATTTAATCAATGGGAAATATCTGTTGGTTGCTGTTAGCGCATTCCTGAGTTTTAATGGTTTGTTGGACGAGTGGTGGTACGTCGCAGAATTGTGGGTCATGATTCATGAAATACGTAGCTCCAGTCCAGACCAATCGATAGCACCCGATATTGCACTGTGTGAGTGTAGAACTGCACTCTTTGTAACAGAGTTGTAACTTTCCCACCTTTTATTTACATTGCCATATCACAAGAAGTCAGTGTAGTGTTGTACTCCATGCAACCAGCCATTTTACTCTGTTAGCTACTTGTTGACCTTGTCAGAACTTGTCAGAACCGACTGTCCTGCTGTGACAGTGTTTGCAGAGTGATTCACATGTGGAAATGATTTCACGGTGGACCTCTTGGGCAGCCTCCGTGCGTTTCTTCACTCCTGGTACATCCTGCATTTTACAGTCTGTCTGCATCCATCTATCCACCCAGTCAGACAAACCCCTCTGTCAGCACTGCAGACAGTTGCCTATGACAACAGTGAGATATGCTCACATATCAGCGGGGAAGTTAGGCTGTGAAGGGCATGAGCATCAAGGGCATATGTCTGGTTGGTGCTGTGCTGAGATTCACAGGGTACATTGAGGAAGTGGGTTCAGGGCGTCTTGTTTCATGACAGTCCTCTATTCTGGATTTGACGCTCTCCGATCTTGTTCTCTTGTGTCCTCGATTTTTTTATTTTTTTTTCCCGCCCCATGAAATATATTTTTACTTAATATTCAAAGAGACCTTGTATGCAGATATTTGTGAAACATTCTCTCTGTATTTGTTATCCTCTTTTTTTCCTTTCCTTGTTTTTTCTGATTGTGTGTCACAGTTTTGCCTTCACTCCCCTAAGTTCTGGTGTTATGTGTGTGTTTGTCCAACAGAAGGAGCCCAGCAGTGATGCGAGCAGTCCCAGCAGTCCACGGTTTGCACCGCCTTCCAAGCGCACACGGCGGCAGACTGCTTCTGAGCCAAGCTCCAGTGATACCTCCCCGTCCCCTCAGACTAAGGGCCAGAGGGTCAGCTGGGGCATTCCTACCTACTGCACAAGGTCAGCTCTTGGCCTAGTTTTTTTTACACACGTAAATTTAATTAAGACAGAGTTGGTCAAGATAGATATTTTGTGGCTCTGGCTGTGAAACCAGAGTTGCATTGTTACATGTCATGTTTTAGTGCTGTGTGATTAACCAAATTTGAAATTTTGATCAGTTATGATCTTCGCTTTTAACAGTTATGAAGACAAGATTATCTGGATAAAACAGTTACTTCTTTTTGCATTACGTTTGCCTAATTTTTTAAAATGCAGTTTTCTTTGTTTTTAAGAGTTATTTCTTTGTATATATATTTTTATTTTTCTTTAATACTTTTTTCCTGCTATTGTCAAGCATACATTTTTTTTACCCTTCCATAAAAGCTCAGACTCACTTGCTGTTTAGTTCAGCTCTAGCTGAGATGACCAAAAGAGAGCATGCATAGACCTGTTAAGAGGAAGAAAAACTTATAAGGTTTCCATGGGTGAACTTGGGGATGGATTATTAGAAGTTGGCCTCGTATTTGAGGGTCTTTCCTTTGGCCACCTGGCCCAGGGCTAACTTGCAGGTCTCACAAGGCACACAAGTTCACTGCACCTTGAGGCTCCCCATTAGAGGCAGACTGGTAGCTGCACTCTTTACCCGTGTCACCCACTAGCTCTACCTGTTTTTTGTTTTGTTTTTTTCTTCTTCATGGAAATTCAAATGTTCAAAAAAATCCAGGTCACAGTTATCAACTAAAATAATTGTGATAATGATTTTTGGTTTAATCTTGTAGCCTTGTTGTGCATTGTGATCAGAAACACTCCATCCTAAGCTCCTAAGCAGTAATATGTGTGATTGCCATCTTTTGTGCAGCTGTCAGAATTATTTTCTTTGTTGTTCTGTTTTACAGACTGTCGTCTCGCATCATGCAAAATGGGCACGGTAAAGTATTTTCCCCCAGTTTATCCCTGTTTAAATAACAATCATCTGGGGAGCATATGATTAAAAAATACCAATTTTAATTGAATCTTCTATCTGTGCTGCAGCCCATATGAGTCACCGGAATGAGGAGAGCGGAGGGGGAGATCACTCTCATATGAATGGCCATGTGGAGCTGAAGAGGAGCTGTCGGGTGAAGAAGAGCCAATTTGAACACCTCAATCAGAGCCTGCTGTTTGACCAGCTGGTCAACAGGTAGCTTCAGGCAGTCATACTATTGACATGTTTCTTTGCAACAGTGCTTTGAACAGAGAATGAGCTGGAAATGTGGTTAACCGGTTCATTTGAAAGACACATTCATTTTTGGAACATATGAAAGTGGATCCTAAAAAAATATTCCTTATTAAATAGTATTTGTATGCTGTGTGTTGTAAGTTGTCACAGTGTTTATTGGTTCAAGATTTAAGATGAAACATGAGTAGAGAGAAAAACATTTTTGAGATTCTGTACTCTGAAAAGAGAACACTGTAGACAAAGTTGTTATCTTGTTTCTCATTCTGTGTTGGTTTACGTGTGTGCAGCACCGCGGAGGCTGTTCTTCAGGAGATGGACAACATCAGTAGCATCAGGCAGAATCGTGAGGTGGAGCGACTTCGCATGTGGACCGGAGAAACTGAGGAGGTGAGCGAAGCAGTGGAGCGCCACACAAACCAGGGTTTGAAAAGTACCACTGCCTGATGATGCAAGGTGAATGCAAGTGTTGGCATTAAGGCTCTTCTCTTTTAGGAAAACATGGACATGTATTCACGGGTGAAACGCAGGAAATCCATGCGCAGGAGTACTTTCAACATACCTGCGCATCACAAAGTCATGGGCAAAACAGAGCAGGAGGAGGAAGAGGAGGAAGGAACTGAAGGTCAGTTCCCTATTAATGTTCTGCTTACGAATCAGTGAAGAAAGCAAGAGATCATGAAGTCGTTATGAAGTACCTCGTCTTAAAACAAATTAATCATAAAAAATTTTGATTGCTTAGTGTACTATATAATATTTTAAAAACTCAGTATTCTCAAATTTAAAGATGATACTTATGGCTTTCAGAATCTCATGGTGAGGAAGAGGAGGAAGATGCAGAGGATGATGATGACGATGATGAAGGAGATGAAGCAGAGGAGGCAGGGGAGGAAAATGACAGGCCGTACAATCTGCGGCAGCGTAAGACAGTGCAGAGATATGAAGCACCGCCTATTGGTAAATATATGCATTTTCTGAATTATTCTTCATGCTTCTAAATTGGTTTCAAATGTAATTTAAACAGAACAAAAATCACAGTAAATGGAAATTATACCAGAGTGTAACCACTAATCATTTTTTGTTTCCCTTTTTTCAGAGCCAGTGAACAGAAAACAGAGCAACCCCTCACTTTTTGACACCCACAGATCCCCAGCGAGGAGAAGCCATATAAGGTGGGCAAACTGTGAAAAGCCCAAATCTGGTGCTCAACATATTACTGTCTTTTTCACAAGTAGCTTTTCACTAGTACGAGTAATGTGCTCATGAGGGAAAAAAGGAATGTCAGTGCGGAGTGATACAATTCTGACTCTTGATTTGTCACGCCTCTCCAGAGTGAAGAAACACGCCATTCACAGCAGTGACACCACCTCATCTTCTGATGAAGAACGCTTTGAGCGCAGAAAAAGCAAGAGCATGACTCGGGCCAGGAACAGGTGCTGGCTGCTGCCTTCTTTCTTCTTCCCTCAGTGTTTTTAACTACTCTGTTGTACTCACTTATTTCACTTGAATTTGTTGCAACAGGTGCTTGCCCATGAATCTGACGGCTGAAGACCTGGCTAGTGGGGTGCTGCGTGATCGAGTTAAAGTGGGTGCAAGCTTGGCTGATGTGGATCCAATGAACCTTGACCCTTCAGTGAGTGAAAATACTCCCAAGTTCCAAAACAATAATAGAACACAGTTTAGCCTGAATACTTGGGTTCATCAAAATTATTAGACAAAACTAAACGACCCACTGTTTAGTTTTGGAACGGTCAATTATTAATACATAAAAAAGAAATTTTCTGAGTTAAAATGTGACCTGTTATGCTTTTCCTTATTTAAAGTGGTGGATTGCCATATTAAACATAGCCAAAATTTCCATTAAAGAGTTCAGTATATGGACACACTTAGAATGTACTTCAGGCTGCTCTAATAGCCCTTTTCCACTAGCATCTACTGGACTAAACGGGACTCGACTCTTTTCGGTGGTTTTCCATTACAATTAAACATCACAAAATCTGTGTGCGGTCGTTACAGCCGTGTCCCGAAAGTCCTCTGACGTCATTTGTATGTAATGCGAATGGAGGGCGTTGAGATGATGGTATACCCGCTGCTCGGTGTGGGTTTTCGTCAGACTTGGGGACCACGGTGTTGTTTTCCTTTAGGCATTTCCCTAAATAATGGGGCTTTAGATTTTTGTGAAGGAGATGCTCTCATGACTCATCGAGTGATGCCACTGACTAACCAATCAGTAGAATGCAGGCTGTTGACGTCTCATTTTTGGATTGCCTCAGAATGCTTGGAAACGCGGCTGAGTAGGTACTAAAATACCTGGTACTGGGTACTATCACCTAATGGAAAACCCGAAAAACCGAGTCGAGCCATTCCCAGTTGATCCGAGTAAATACTAGTGGAAAAGGTCTATAAATATCCCATACAATTTTCTTTTTCTACTCTTGGGTCTGTATGATGTCAGGGAGGGGGGATATCCTTCATTTGTTCAGCTCGATCTCTGAGCACAGAAACTCCACCATGTGATTTTCAAATCTTTTGTTTGCAAGAAAGAGCCCACTAGAAGAAAGGTGGCTTAAAGTCAGGAAGAGAGGTACAGCGCTTGCTTCCGACATTGGATAAACTGACTTAAAATATGTCTGTGGTTGTGTGTGTCTTCTCCCTAGGTAAGATTTGACAATGTGGGTGGTCTTAGTAATCACATACAGTCACTAAAGGAAATGGTGGTATTCCCTCTGCTGTATCCTGAGATCTTTGAGAAGTTCAAGATTCAGCCTCCCAGGTGAGAACGTACTGCAAGAATATAAGGTTATTCAGTTCCAATTTATGCTGTGTTTTCTAGGGAAAAAAATGGGATCGTTACTTTAATGATGACATTATATTTATGCCTTTTGTGCACAATAAAAGAAGTGTAAGCACTATTTGAAGTTGGTTAAGGGAGCATAAAATTGAGTTATCCCAACAATTTACAGCTTGAAGTACTATTAACATCAAATATTGATCAACCACAGGGTGAGAATTTCCTTTATGTAGTCATTTTAGAGATGAATCTAAAAAGTGGTGAGCTGTAATTATCACATAAACTAAGGTCCTATTCTCCCCCTGTTCTTTTTTTTAGAGGGTGTTTGTTCTATGGCCCACCAGGCACAGGAAAGACCCTGGTTGCGCGAGCTCTTGCCAATGAGTGCAGTCATGGTGACAGGAAGGTTTCCTTCTTCATGAGGAAAGGAGCCGACTGCCTCAGCAAGTGGGTTGGTGAATCAGAACGGCAGCTACGCCTGCTCTTTGACCAGGTAAACCACTGCAACAGCACTCTGATGAGGTGGAAGACATTTTTTTGATTCTGATGGCATGTTTTCAGTTCTTCTAGTTCTTTGTACTTAAACACAGGTAAAGCTAAGGAGTGTAATCATATATTGAGTTAAGTAAGCTTGACTTTGGTCCTGTGTGTGCTTTTGACCAGGCTTACCTTATGAGGCCATCCATAATTTTTTTTGATGAGATTGATGGTTTGGCTCCTGTTCGCTCCAGCAAGCAAGACCAGATACACAGGTAAGGCCAATGTCATTTTCAAAGATGCACAGCTGCTTCATGTAAATGTAAAATGCCTAACCTATACAACACTGCTGCACATTAGCAGCAGTGGCATGTCTCTGCATGTGCAGTTCCAAACTGCTGTCTTTTTAACTACCAATAGGTGGCGCAGTTTTGCTAAAACTGCTGGCATTGTAGCTCCAATTGTAAATTAAATTTACTGGATATCTATTTTCCTGCTTGAATTTGAGTTTCATTTGAGCCTTGGTCACAGTAGTAGTGGAAATCAGGAGACCTTCATTTCTGATTTAAACCACTGAATCTGAACTGTGCGTGGGTTAAGAGCCCTTTCACGTAAACACAGTTTGAAGTTGAGCCTTGCTAAACAATTGCCTGCTAGAAAATTAAATATTTGTAACTGTGAAGAGTGCCATTTAAACCAGTGAAGAGTGTGTATGCTCTCTTTTTTCATCCATGCTGCCACGCTTTAGTCAACAGAGCACAAGCACAGTTGCTCTTTGCACCACACTATTTTATTCAGTATGGCTGTTTAATGGACCAAATCTTTGTACCATTTGCAAAAATAAAGCCTTGTTAATTTAGGTTGTACCAACTCATGACCCGTATCAGTATTGATTCAAACAGTATTTGGCTCTTGCATGAAGGTTTGCGTATAATGTTTTAGAGCCATGCATGTACAAAATTGAATTTGTTGTTCTATAACTGTCTGGCAGCTTTTGTAATTGCCTCCTTTTCTCTGTACAGTTCTATTGTATCAACTTTGCTGGCCTTGATGGACGGCTTGGACAGTCGAGGGGAGATAGTGGTCATTGGTGCTACAAACAGACTTGACTCTATCGACCCGGCACTCAGGAGGCCTGGACGCTTTGACCGGGAGTTTCTGTTCAGCCTGCCCGATAAGAAGGTGAGAAACATCAATACTGTATACAGTGGAAGTGTGCGCACAGTTGTTTCAATGACACCCAGCTGGAGATCGAAAATAATGCAAACATAATTAGTCTCTTACTCATAAGTCCTGTGACAAATTTGGTACCCACAGCCCGCTGGCTATTAAAAATCTCCTGTTTTTTTTTCTCTTCATCCTCAGTGTTTGATGTTTTGAGTTAAGCATGTGGCAAAGCAGATGCTCATTAGCTTTCTAGAAAATTAAAATTCAGTCTCAGAAGTTTAATTTTTTTTTCCATACGTAATTGATTTATTTAGCTCTTAGAGGGCGGGAAGCATAAAACAATGTTGCGTGTGAGTAAAAGTGACAGTGAATCAGATGACCAGAACAGTGCAGGTGACTCCTCCCCATCGAGTCTGTCTAATGGGTCGCCTTGCATCGTTTGTCCACACAGTAGGATCACTGGTAATCAAAGGCTAATCTGCAAGCCAGTGGTGGCTTCTCACCGGTAGTAAGCTCTGAATGATTAGAGGATGGGGGAAAAAACACTCTCTCTTATGCAAAAGCGAGTCTTTTTACATGTTTTAGTTCTGCTATGTTCCGGTGTTGCCCAAGCTAGACAGCTTCATGAAATCCATCTCAATGATGCCAGTTGAATAGAAAGGTAGATATGATGAAACATGATGAAAACTCTCGCACTTTATTCACGATAAAAACCACTTTGCTCTCATTGCCCGATCATCAAAGCGGAGTCCTGTGGAGATGTTGCAGTGAATTGTAGGGTGTAGCTTTGGCAAACGTTTCAGCTGAACTCATTCACTCACTTGGCTCTGTTTTGATCTTTCTCATTATGTTGTCAGTTCTAGATAGGGTGAAGGGTGCTTACATTTAATAGGTGTATTTATGGTGTGTTTTTCTGGGTTTCTTACCTCATGTTTTTGCTCCTTGTGTTTTATTTATCTGGGTTTTTTTTTCCCTATTCACTACTCTCTCTTCAGGCCAGAAAGCACATTTTGGAGATCCACACACGGGACTGGAATCCCAAATTGTCTGAGCCATTTTTAGATGAACTTGCAGAAAAATGTGTCGGTAAGAGTGACGTTTAAGTATAAAACATTATGCCAATTTTGAAAGTGACTGCAGTGTGTAGCTTTACTTTAAAGCTCCAGGTGTTCGGGTAGAACAATAAAAGACAATTGAAAAATTTTCACCATGAAGTGGCAGCAGCTCACGGTGGCTGTGCCAAAAGAGCCAGCGTAAAACCCTAATTAGGAAAACAAATGATTCACTAAGCTTTGTTGTTCTCTTTCTTACAGGCTACTGCGGTGCTGACATCAAAGCACTTTGCACAGAGGCAGCCTTGATGGCGTTGCGCCGCCGCTATCCCCAGATCTATGGCAGCAGCGTCAAACTGAAGCTGGACGTCACCTCTATCGTCCTGGGGCCTGGCGACTTCAGCAAAGCAATGAGGACAATTGTCCCAGCCTCCCAGAGGGCTTTGGCTCCCCCAGGCCGAGCCTTGTCCCCAACCCTCAGGCCCCTGCTGGCCACTTCTTTCTCCTTGGTGCTGAAAGCTCTGCTCCGAGTCTTCCCCCATGCTCAGTGTACTGACAGGGACAACACACACGGTAGGCGTCTGGAACCCAGGCACCTGTGGTTTCAATTCTATCATGTGTTTTCCTTTTCTTGCTGCTGTTTTTCCACTGTCACTCTTGCTCTTATCTCTCTTGCCACCTGTCTCTCTTGTTAGTTTGTTTTTCCTGTTGGTACTTTGTAGTATTTGATTATCTCTATCTCGTTCCCCAACCTTATTACCAAAGTGCTTTGTATCGCCCTCACACAGTGAACATAGAATCTGTAGTGAAACATCTCCCCTGTGTATGCAGAAGTGATGGCACAGAGATTGGATAACTAGTCATCCTGTGAGCGCTTCAATAACTCAACTCCCACTCCAGTCAACTGAAGACTGTTTACAGCAGATTAGGCTCGATGCAATACTCGACCAGTTGGAGATTGCTTGCAGGAATCATACTTCTAAAAGCCATTAATGACATGAAAATCCCATAGCTGTGCATGATGTCAAATGGCCTAAACATCTCTACCTAATAAGCAGATTTGCTTTTTTTTTTTTTCTTTAAATTTAATTTTCTTGTTGAATTTGCTTCATTAACATCAGCAGCAGTGCTACTTTCAGGATTAAACTTTTCAGAAACAATTTTTTATGTACCCGTTTGCCATCAGTACACTGAGTAAAGCCAGGAAAAGTGAGTAGCCACATGTGTACATGATCAATGTTCCTCACAGTGCTAGGCGGTGACAATCATCTGCTAGAAGAGGACCTGTATAGCGACGATGACAATGAGGAAGGCTCTGCTTCCATTTATGAAGTCCAGCCTGCTGCATCCCCAAAGAGTCAGCTCACCTCTTCTGCAATGCACAGACCCTTCCTCCATTTCTCCTCGTGAGTTCACCAAAGATGGCTTTTATGTGCTTTTTTGTGCAAAGGCGCTTACGTGTCATAACCAACAGATGGAATGAATGTTGTGTCAGAAAAAAACATCTTTTATCACAAGACTGCATTTAAGACCTACTCAGATAAAAAAACTTCAGACTGCTCTACAGAACTGCATTTTCTAACGCTGAAGTTACAATAACTTTGTACAAACAGGTGCTATCGGTTCTCATTTTCGCCATTTAATTCGTGCTACAATAGCTCCAGTGAGCCTTGAAATACTGCTATCTCCTTAGATGAAGGCAACCTCTAAGGCAACAAATATACAGTTGTTCCACTGGGAGTATTTATTAACAATCCTCAGCTGTAGAGTCAAAGGGGTTAGATCAGTGCTTCCCAAACTTTTTCCAGCCACGTACCCCTTGAGACATGTCACCCTCAGCCGCATACCCCCTACTACGAACGACTCTTAATTAGTGTCTATAAATACATTGCAATATCGCATGCATAAAGATAAATACTGCACAGTTGATTATTTCTCACCACCAAATGAATTTATCAATATTTTTTAGTAATGACAGAGTTTTAATAACAAACTTTACTACTTAATACTAGCAGTGTATCAAAGGATTTATTAGAATTCACTTTTTTGTCGAGAGCATAAAGGCCATGAACTTTCATTAAACAGAACTTTATTTAATGTGATGGATGTGCTTGAGCAGAGGCACACAGCTCTTCAATGTTTGGCTCAATTTGGGAAAGGCTGAGTCTTAAATCGTTTTCCACACAAAGTCTTGCTCTGTATTTTGTTTTCATGTTTGTTAAAGCAGAAAATCCCTTTTCGCATAAGTATGTGGTGGCGAAAGGCATCAGAGTCTTGACAGCGCGCTTAGCCAGCGCGGGCTGTTCAGTGCGCAGCCCTATCCAGAAATCCGCCAGGTTCTTTTGAGCGTGTTCAACTTTTAGAGATCCATCTGTGGCGATTTCAATTAGGCTCTCCTGGTCAGACGGTGATAACGAAGTAGGCACGGCGGTGAACGGGTGACGTATCCAATCATTTGAGCCGTCCGTCTCTGGGAAGTATCGGCGTAACTGCACCGCCAGCTCCTCAAGGTGCACGTTACATTCGCGCTTTACACTTTTAGATAGTGTGAGATCATTAGAGCACAGAAAATCATGCAGCACAGGAAAGACTTCAGTGTTGTTTGTATCCAAGCAGTTCTTCCAAAGGTTTAACTTCTTTATCATGGCCTCAACTTTATCTTGAACATTGAATATAGTTGCAGAAACGCCTTGTAATCCGAGATTGAGCTCGTTCAGACGAGAAAATATATCACACAGATAAGCCAGGCAGGTAAGGTACTCTTCATCATGCAAATGTTCAGACAGCTCAAAGGGATGGTTACTGAAGAAAACTTTAAGTTCATCCCTCAACTCAAAGAAACGGGTCAGCACTTTCCCTCTAGATAGCCAGCGAACCTCTGTGTGGAGTAATAATGTCTCATGCTCGCTGCCCATCTCATTGCACAACGCAGCAAATAAGCGGGAGTTCAGCGGCCTGGCTTTCACAAAGTTAACCATTTTTACACTCGTGTCCAAAACATGTTTCAAACGGACAGGTATTCCCTTTGCAGCAAGAGCCTCTCGGTGGATGCTGCAGTGTACCCAGGAGGCATCTGGCGCGACTGCTTGCACACGCGAAACCACACCTCCGTGTCTCCCAGTCATGGCCCGTGCGCCATCAGTACAGATGCCAACACATCTGTCCCACACGAGTCCATGTGTGTTCATGAATGTGTCCAGCTTTTGAAAAATATCTGCGGCAGTTGTCCTTTGTTCCAGCGGTTTACAGAACAGCATGTCCTCCTTGATGGTTCCTTCATGAATGTAGCGCACATATACGAGAAGATGCGCCAGGCCAGCCACATCCGTGGACTCATCTAGCTGTATTGCATAACATTCACTGTGGCGTATGCGCAGAAGTAGCTGCTGTAAAACATTTTCTGACATTGCATTGATGCGCCGTAAGACAGTATTGTTTGATGATGGAATGGACTGTATCGTCTTTTTTGCCTTTTCCCCCAACATTGTCCCTACCATATCTAAAGCAGCAGGGAGAATGAGGTCCTCCACAATAGTGTGGGGTTTGTTGTTTTTAGCCACTCTGTAACTGACCATGTAAGATGCTTGTAGTCTGTTTTTATTCATAAGATCTGGCACCTGAATGCAGGTTTTACTTGTTGAAAGTGATTTTAGCTGTCGCTCAAAATATTCCCTTGGTTTATTTTTCAAATGGGGATGATTTGTCTCTAAATGTCTGCGCAAAAGTGAAGGTTTCATTGAGTTCTGAGACAATACTTTTGCACAAATAACACACTGTGGCCGGGGAAATCCACCAATATTTATACACGTAAACCCCAGCGAAATATAATTGTCATCATATTTGCGCTTCTTTGATGAGGTTGTGTTACAGTCCGTGCTGTCATGCTTTCTCCCACTTTGACGCTCCGCATCAGACACTTCATCACTTTCCACATGGCTGGCTCCAGCTATGCTAGCCACTTGGCTAGTAACCACAGATACATCCCTGCTAGCACTGCTAGCATCCAAATCTGACGAACACATTGTTGTTGAACAGTCACCTGTGCGGTCACTGGAAAATGCATCTTCAGATATGAGCTTATTGGTTGTTGTGGCCGGTGTCTCTGTGGTAGGGCCTTTTTTTCTTGTTAACCACTTGTCCATTTTCGCGCTGCACTGAATGCTTGGAGGCAACTTCAACTGTTAGGTGTCAGTCATTTGGGCAAATCACGCCCATGTATTTTGTCAGAGCTATTTTTTTGCTGAACACCAGAGGGTGGTATATAGTCATGTATTTGACAGGCAAAAAAAACTGCATTAGCGCAAATTTCGGCTTTTAAAACTTTTGATCCCCACTCCAACCCCAACCCACGCGTACCCCCTACAGCCACTTGCGTACCCCCGAGGGTACGCGTACGGTAGTTTGGGAACTACTGGGTTAGATCATAGGAGAGGATGAAAGAGGAAACAGAAGGTGAAAAGACGACTCACAAACCAGAATTGCTATTGCACCTTCTATTTAGAAATGTAGACGGGCAAAGGAAATAAACCGATCAAGTACTTGGCCTTTGACTTTCCGTTAACTTGAACTATTTGATAAACACATTAAGCACTTATCAAGCTTCTTGCTTTCAAGCTGTATAAAATTTGCTCGCACTGTGTGTTAGATGCACATAGGAAAAGCCCCTGAAGGCATGTCTAGATTTGTAGATTAATGGCACCTACTGGATTGAATGCAGGCAAAGCCATGCTTAAGTGGCTTATTGGCGTTGTTATCAAACAGCTGTGCTGCAGTAGGACAGATTTTGTCAGAACTCTGTTTCAAAAACATGTCTCCTCGAGGTTGAGTACAGATAACAATTACTGCAGAAGTAGAACTCATGTAACTCTGAGATAAGGGAGGAGTCCCAGTCATTTTTGCCTTCAAAAAAGCCATCAAGTAAAATGCAGAGCAGGATTACTAAGATTGTGCTCCCACACAAACCTTGAAAACAACAATAAGCTGCTGCAAGCGGGCATGTTGCCTTGTGCGTGCACATGTGCACAAGTAATGTGTTCACAGCTGGGTGTTTGCAAAACCATACTGAATTCCTGTTGTTTTTCCTCTGACCACTCTTCTTCACGTGTGGCTTATTTTTCTGCATCACTTGTGTGTGGGATTGCTTTTAGAATTAGAATTAGAATTCAACTTTATTGTCATTGCACATGCACAGGTACAGGGCATTTTACACCAAATGCCAAAGATTCATTGCAATTAAAAGCAACTCTTACAGACTCGGACTAAGCTGTAGCTTTTACAGTGAGTGCACAAAAGTAAAAAGAGAACAATGGGGCTTCTGCTGTGACGAGGCTTTTTAAATGACTGGAGGACTGTTGTACTGCACTCATATAGTGATAGATGATACACTAACTGTGAACTCCCATCTGCCTCTAGCTCTGCCCTCCAACAGCCCACAGCATACAGGCCTCGTCTGCTCCTGGCAGGGGCCCCGGGCTCAGGACAGAGCTCCCACTTGGCCCCTGCCTTGCTGCACCACCTGGACAAGCTACCAGTACACCGCCTGGACTTGCCCACTCTCTACTCCGTTAGCGCCAAGACGCCAGAGGAGTCCTGTGCTCAGGTAAAGCGCAAACGCATACCGATGCACTGAGAAGGTGCAGACATGTATTTATTTAACTGAAGTTGTTTTACTGTGAGAACAAAATTTGGAGACAGTAGGCAATCTGCTGGCTTCCACAATCTTTATTTCCATTTCTTCAGTTTTAGAAAACATTGTTTGCTTGACCATTTTCCCTGTAGGTATTCCGCGAGGCCCGCCGGAGCGTGCCCAGTGTAGTATACATGCCACATATCTCAGAGTGGTGGGACACAGTAAGTGATACTGTGAAGAGCACCTTCCTCACCCTGCTGCAGGATGTGCCCTCTTTCAGCCCTGTCCTTGTCCTCGCCACAGCTGAAACTCACTACTCAAAGCTGTCAGATGAGGTAGGAACGCACACACGAACACCTGAGCTGACATTTTGAGATTTTCCTGAAGGCTTGCAACCTTTTTTTTTTTCTTTCATTATATGAAAGAGAAGATTGTTAACCCAGTGTCCTTTTTATGTGGTGTTGGAGGTTAAAGCATGATTTGAAGGGGTTTTTTTTTCCTTTGCTAAGCTGTAATGCTAGTGCAAACAGTGCGTCACAGTAAATGTCATCTGCTCCCACAGTTTTTATCTACTTTTGCTTTGTCACCCGCTGACCGCCACACCTCACCCAACCCTTCAGAGCAGTAAGCTGAGGGGAAACACTGAAACCCTAATCATCAGTCATAATCACTATCGTAACAATCCCCCCTCCCACGGTAACCCAGTCTCCCCACCTCCCCACCCCCTCATCAGGCTTGTCTTTTTTGGGTTACCTTGTTCAACCAGAGATATGAAAAATAAAAAGCAAAAGAAAATAAACATTGTTGATAAAATGAAGGCAACAGAGCCTGCAAAGAATGAAAGACTGGTTCATTTAAAATCAAAACATTTTAAATGTCATTATTTTTTAATTTTAGAACTTCATTTATTGTGCTTGTTTATATTGGATATAGGTTTGTCCCATAGTGAGGGGCATGTAGGAATTTTTTTTTAAATAAAACAAAATTAAAATAATTGCTATATATTGGATATTCTCTGTAGAAAAATGCAAAGCTAATAAGCCTATCAATTGATTCTGTTGGCTGAAGCTAAAACAAAAAACGGACCGGATCTAAATCTGGCAGCACTGACAACAACGCTTGAAGTTCTGTTGCTGATGACACAGACTTTGCTAACCAATGACTGATGAGGGAAAAAAATAGCAAAAAGCCAACAGGGAGTCCTTACTTCCCACCCAAACATTCAAGGAAAAATGCTGCAGTTTAGAGCAGTCTGAAAAACCAAATAATCAAGCTTTGTACCCCACACTGTGCCCCAGTCTGCACTGTTTTCTGACTGTAAATGAACATTTAGACTATATGTGTGATGATTAATGGTTGACAGACAGATGAATATTGTTGCTTAACACTTGTGGCTTTATTTACTCTGAGAAAATACTTCATAGCTTGACAGTGTTGACCACTGACATTTTCACTGCTGGAAATTAAATGAGCCCTCATTCTCAGCTGTAGCAACCTTAATGGATTGACTTTTCTTTAAATGATGTGAAGATTGATTTCCTTGAAATATGCTACACTGGAAGTGACATTTCCACTAAGCACTTAAGATAAGCTTTAGTTTGTAGGTGTGTTTTAGCACACATGACTAAATCCATGTTATGGTGTAATCAGTGACATAAATTGACTGAAAGATTATTTATGATAAGCAGGTTTTAAGTTTCTAATAGTTTTCAGACTGCCCTGAGATGACCCTAAATGGTGGTTAAAGCCAGACAAAATGTAAGAAATCAGAAAGTAACTATTTGAAGCTAATGGTATAAAAACTCAGTCATTCCTGCTGCTGCTAGAAATAGTTTCTGTTGCACTACTTATATCTACAGCCTTTCTTTTAAATCCTGCAATGGGAACATAACGAGTACATGAGTTGGTTCCACTGATTGGGAGTATTGTTCAGGCTATTTAAAAGCTTGTTTCATCTACTAATTAGACCTATTTGCTGGATTTGTTTGCTTTATCAATCATTTTTAGGCACGGACATGCCGCAATCTATGGCGCTTTAAGTGATTTGGCCATCTCTGAGAGTGTTGTTTCTCTCTCTGGCACGGAGAACACAGTGACAGCTGCTGTCTCAGCTCCAAGCCTCAGCAGGGAATGGCTAGGATCCCTCCCCAGCCAAAACTGACACTGCAGGCTTGGGTCCAACTACATAATCTCCCTCCCTCCCTTAACAGTCGTTCAGCCTGCTAAGATTGACTCCCTTTTCTATAAAAGTAGAAGGAAAATTTGCTCCAGGTTCAACACAAAGAGTGTGGAGGGATGGTGGCATCCCTCAGTATCTTTGCTATCTATCTAGTTGTAACACCTTTTGCTGTGTCTTTGATGCATTGCTATACTGTTCAAGTGCACAATAACTGTATCAACAGCCTGTAGAGTGTGAATTCTATCCACTGCTGATTGACCATAAAAGCATGATTAATAATGCATTGGTAATCTGGTTGCAGTGCCAAGGAGCAATAAATACAGTGTAGTAACACTTATGTCCTGTGAGATGGATGATGAGGCGTAGTGATGTTTCTACAGTGCGTCCTTCAGCCAGACTTGAGTTGCAGCGGTTTTGCTGTTTTGCTGTTCACGCTTGAGGTTGGGCTGTAAAGCCCAGTGTTGGGCGATACGCCACAATAGCACAGTTACTGATAAGACATTGAAAGTGAACAGCAAATCTCGCCTGCTGCTTCACATTTGCACAACTGATGCATCACCTTGGAAAGAGGGTTTCAGATATCTGACACTGACCTCTTCAATGGTTTCTAAATGCACACTGGCTCTTTTGTGTCATGCACTATTTATGTCTCCAAAAGCAAAATCATCACTGACCATTGTTCCTCAGTTCATGCTAAATCTTCACTTATCAAAGCACAACAGTGTGTGCACTGGCAGAATGAATTGTCACTTCATATTCATCTATTTTCTTCTGCTTTTCTGGGACTGGGTCACAGTGGCAGCAGGCTAAATAAAGTAAGCCAGCAGAACCTCTCTCTCATCCATGTCGTCCAGCCCTTTTTGGTGATGGCTAAAATGTAATCCCTTTGGCATGTCCTTCCAGTTATTTGTGCCGCTGCCTCTACTGACTCGTTTCAGAGCAAAGGAGCCTTGATTCTTCTCGGAGCTCCTTCAGGATGTGTGAGCTCCTCGCTCTCTTGCTCTTTCAGTAACTACAGAAAACTCATACCAAGCTTGAGAGAGAGTTCATATGTGAGATTCAGAATGCAGTCCAGTGAATGAAAAGCTCCTGCTGATGCGACACATTCACGGTCCATGTTATCACCATCTGGGCTTCAGTGTTCCAGTTATCCATTACTCTTGCAGATTTCTCACTTTTATTCCCTAGATGCCGTGTAGTAGGTAGGGACTTGGGAATTTGATTCAGGTTAGCCAACATGAATGTGATTTTACTAAATAAAGCCTTTAAAGCATTGGAGATGGAGATAAGTGGCTCTATAACCATGAAGTGAAAGAACGGTGATAATGGAAACCTACGTGTCTCTTGTACGCATACACAAACTTTTCATGTGATTCAATTTATAGGTTTGCAAACATTGATTTCTAGCTACAAACTTTGAAAGTTGTTGTGTAAACCAGCTCAAAATCTTAACAACCCTAATCTGAGTCTATAAAGAATAGGTGTCCACTTTTATTTTACAGTCTCTCTAGCCAGTAGGCATTCCCTTTATACTTTCCACCCTCCCTTCCTTTTTAAACATTCATCTGTCTACACATTACTGCTCTCTCTCCTGGTGTTAATACACCTGCAGCCTTTATCATAATAAAAATACTGTGAATCATTACCTGCTGTGTGCTACCTGCACGATCTCTTTCTGGCTCTCCTACTGTTTTTACTCAGTTTCTCCCTTTTTAACCTCTTCTGAGGGGAGAGCAAGCAATTCAGAGAGTGTGTGAAAGAAAGACACCAGATAGCGGTGCAGAGCGAGCAAACATGCCACAGCTAAGGGTGAGGATCGATGTGAATGACAAATAGCGGGGGAATTATAAAGAGTAAAGTCGGCGCTTCGTCAGCAGCGGGGCATCCTGTTGGAACTGGTGTTCAGCTCCATCACAGAACTAACTTAGGATACTGCATCCATGTAAATGTACACATTGGCAGGTTATATGATCTTCTGCGTATGACCTGCTGCAGAGGGACTACAGATGCAAATGAGCCCAAGCTAACTCGACATTTATGTTAATATTGTTAATATTGTCCATGGTCCCTTTTCAAATAAAATGAATTAATAATAGGAATTATAATGATGCTCTCACTTGAGGTCTTTTGACTCCAAGCGTGCATTGTATGTGATAATAAAAAGTTCTGCTTCAGGTTAAACATTTGGCTATCAGGGAATGAGGTTATTGTGCTTTTTTTTATTTTTATTTTATTTATTTATTTTTAAATACTTACAGTTTAGTCAGTCCTTCTGAATTATACAGGTTGAAACATCAGAACTTACAGGCAGACCAAATTTAGAGTCATTGAAACATTGTTATTGAATCCTGCAGGCTGAGAGGAAAAAATACAAACAAGCAACCATTAAAAGAAAACGCATCAAATCAGACCATGTAACTCATCCACTACAGGGTCTCATGTTCAGCACAGTTTTTCCATATCTGTTGTTTTCCATTAAGAAAATTGACTTCAGTTGAATTTAATTCAATCCAATATGAACAGTTTTTATCCATTAAAATCCACCACAGTGCTATTTGTTTTTCTTTTTTTCAAAACACTGCTTAGCTGTGCACATTCACTGAGGACATCTGTAATACTTCATACATGCATTATATTTAGTAGAGTTGTGGTTGAGAATTTATCAAACACCTTTTAATAGCATTAGTGTTTATTAACCCATTGTTACCCACTCTGATTTGCAGTTTTTGACAGTTAAGATAACCTTTATTATTCCTACAGATGGGAAAGTTGTTGCTTTTATAATATAAGAATTTCCCCACAAGAAATCTGCCGCGTGTTTAAGGCGATGCATTGTCTGCAAACCTTGGACAGTGGGCTGTTTATCAATTGGGTTCTATTAGAAATAACGAGTCCCGTTTTCTTTTTACCGCTTTGGTTTGCAATTTGGACTTAAATATTTTCCACGTTCATTAAGTCCTGTGCTTGGTTTCTGCTGTGCTATTTTGTGCATTAGTTTAATGTAGCGACAGATGAAAAGAGGACTCGCGTCAATGTCATAATTATTATTTATCATTGGCTTCTGTGTTAACAAAAGTGTACATAACAAACTTCAGTGGAAGCAGTTAGTTTGTGCCCCTGGTATCAAACTGAAATTAAATTGGCTCAAAGTGGAATATTTTCACATCTCATGAATTCTACTTGGAACAAAAATGAATGAAACAACTGCCTTATAGTGCTCAATGAAAAAGGGCACCTTAGAATAAACATACTAAGTATACCGGCGTGGCAACAAGGTTTGACATGTTCTGTTGGTGAGTCTTTTTCAGAAACACCCTTATTTCTTTTTTCCCTTTTTTTAAAAACTCCTTTTTCTTTTCTTTTTTGTTAAATACAGGTGAGAAGTATATTCCAGAGGACCTATGGGGAAGTAGTTGCACTGTCCCCTCCGGGAGAAGAGGAAATAAGGCACTTCTTCTCTGACCTCCTGTTGGTTCAAGCAGCCAGGCCTCCACCACGCCTCAGGAATGCAGGTATCTATTTATGCATACATAAGTAAATAGCATAATGACTCATTTCTTCTGTCAGTGCTAGAGGGCAGTGTTGGCTGGTGTTGACTGCTTGTATTATTCCCTCTCTAGCTCTGGTTTCGTATTTCAACTCTCCTTTTATTTTGGATTAAATGTAGACTGGAGGAGCAAATGTTATTTGATCGGTATGTTAAAAACGGTCCTTGTGTGTGCGCGTTTGTGTACGTGTGTCCCTAATTCATATTCTCAGATCAAAGCTTTGTTTGACGTGTTCAGAATTGGTTTAATTTCACCTCGGCAAAAATATGTACAGATGTTAAGGTAATTAGCGTGGTGCACACAGAAGTGTAAGATTGGCCCAGTGTGAAACCTGTGAATCCTGGACATTTCTATTTCTCAGCCACATCAAAATCAGGCCACAGCACCCCTCAATCACATCCCCATCCACCAGTACAATTACCCCCTGCTATTTCCCTACTGCTCAATCTCAGTGTTCCCAAAGTCTACTGTTCCAGTTCAATATGAGAATGCTGTCCACCCGGGCTTTCAAATGGAAATGGTGTCCAGCATTCATCTTTCGATTCCTCATTGATGCAAACCAGGAGGGTCCCCTGCTGTACTCGCTCTGTGCTCTTCAGGGGCTCCTGCCTCTCTAAGACAGCAGTCTGATTTCCTGCAGAGAGGCCAGCAGAAAAGCACAGAGAGGAATTGCTGTGAGAGGGCCCGGCCGCGATTAACCATAATTAGAATCAGGAGTTGGATTGCTGCTGCTGAGTGAAGCGCCCTTAGGTGCTGTATAGCCCTCCTAACGATATCGGCTCATGCCTTGGGCAAGTATGGGCACCTCTAGAGACGAAGGGTGAAGATCTGCTGGCTTTGCTTTATCGCTTCGCCACTGGCCAGAGGCTGTTCCTAGGTGTATTTCAAAACCAGGGGAGTTTTATTTCGTTAGCTTAATTAATCTTTAATCTAGGGATGCACCTTCACTGCTTTTGACATTTATTACTGTTTTTCTTTGGAACAATAATTGTTTTACTGTTTAAATGTCCAAAGAGGGTATGATAAGGATAGACAACTCCAATGAGCTATGAAACTGTTATTTATTGACTTTTTTTTTCCCCCCCAACAATTTCTTTGTTTCGATGGCATAAAATCAGTAAGAAGCAGGAAAAGGTAACACCTAATTAAAAAAATTGGCATTGGTCAGACAGTTATTTTGTCTCAGCGTATCCTTACATGTTCTTCTTCACTGGACTAAGTTTGTTTGTTGTTTGCAATGGTGCTAAAAGGAAAAGGTCAATAATGACTGGTGTCTGACTTTAAACCAAAAGATTTTGTTTAGCAGCTTTACTTGTGCTGATAGTTGAGCCAAATCTTTGGTGCTTTGTTGCTAAGCTATAGACGCTCACAGTTCTTAAATGTGTTAGATTTTTTTTTTTTGTCTTGCTGGATGGATGGAAGCAGTGTGAAAACTTTATATACTTTATGCACTTTTCTTGCTTTTCCTCCTCAAACAGATAAGTGTGAAGAGGTTCTGCCAGTGGCGGAGGCTCCAGGCCCGAGAGTCCTTTCAGCAGAGGAACAGCGTCGCCTGGCTGAACAGGAGGAGAACACATTACGGGAGCTCAGGCTCTTTCTCAGGGACGTGACCAAGCGCCTGGCCACTGACAAACGTTTTAACATCTTCAGCAAGCCAGTTGACATTGAAGAGGTAGAGTGGAATTGATTTGTGGAGGGACTGACGCCAGCTTTGTCAAACTGTGAATGAGATCACAAACTCAGTGTTTATGTTTCAGGTGTCAGACTACCTGGAGGTGATTAGGCAGCCCATGGACCTATCCACTGTCATGACAAAGATTGACACCCACCAGTACTTGACAGCCAAGGACTTCTTGGTGGACATTGACCTCATCTGCAGTAATGCTTTAGAATACAATCCCGACAAGGACCCTGGAGGTGAGAAGTAGTTGGGCTTGATTATGAATCCACGTACATAAATACAATCTCACCAGCAGGCTGTCACAAATGTAAAATAAAAAATTAACAAACAAAAAAAACTCATAAATAGTCTTGTATTACCAAGGTAGGCTGAGTATATCTGTTCTATCTCATAATTAACTCAGATCTTATTTTGATATCAAGCTTTCTATACACCCCTTGGTAGTGAAGCAAATTAGAAAATTTCCCCAAAAGTTGTATAATTATTTAATCCCCAGCTTATTTGTGATATCGTCCCTAAAACTGGCACAATATCTATAGAAAACTCCCAGTGTCCAATTTCCTTTGATGTTATATCAACATATCCAAATAAATATGAGCCTGTGTATCTCTAGTCATGGCTGTGTTCCATTAGACCACCACTGGTGAGTAAAAAGTAATTAGATGTAATACTTAATGACTTAAAAGGAGAGCTTCCAGGCGGTAAAATTGCTTAAATATGGTTTTCTCTAACTTGGAAATTCAAATGCAGTACATACGGCCCCCACTGAAAATAGCATTTCCACAGTGTACTTCATGCTCTGTAGCTGTGGAAGGCTGCATATGCATTAAAATTTAATTTGTCTCCTTTCTTGCAGTTTGAACTGAATTTTACCCCATCCACACTTCATCTCAGCACATTTTCCAGGCTTAGAATGGGCTTTATAAGGATTGGTGGGAAACACTTGTAAACAGAAATATATTTCATTTTCTATACCTTACACATATGTCTGAATTTTGCATGACAGGAAATGTTCTGGGGTGAATAGGTTCATTTAAGTTCAGTTCACAACCACAACACAGCCTCCTCAAGGTGATGTGTTTTATGCAGAATTTACAATTAATATAATATAGCAGTTAGCATTAATATAATATATTATTATATAATTATATTATTGTTGCACCAAATGATTCAAATCTGATATAATGTTTACTGAAGGCAGCATGTGGCAGGCCTGCGTTAAAACATTCACTTAAAATTGCTGTTTTAATTCTTGCCTTGTGTGTTTAGCTGCCTCGGCACCCTTGCTAGAATATAGCTGCCCGATACTAATGGGAAGCAATTCTCTGCCCAAAGGAATAAATCATATCTCTGTCTTTGCAGCCGAGGTCCTGGGTCATTTGTTGGAATGCAGGGCCTACAAATGATACACTAAAGGGAAAAAAAATTGCAATTAGGCAATTTAATAAAGAAGACTAACGAAGCATCTTGTCTGCTCACCCTGTGCTTGGTCCAGGGAATATGGCCCAGACCCTGCACAATTATGCTGCTTGGGAAGTTCTCCACCAGCTCTCCTAGTGCTTGGGAAAGAACCGCATTATCCCTCCGTGGTCGGTTTCTCCTTGTCCTTCACACTGAATTTAGCGTAAAGTCCTCCACGTCCAGTCATGTTGGTTTGCTTGCTTTATACCTCCCCACCTGGCTAAATAATTTGTTTAAAAATTGGGATATCTCTGTGCTCCACAGTACGACTCAGGGTTAGAAATACTCTTTAGCTGATTGGGGGAAATGGCAATAACAACCCTTTAACTATAAAGGAGCGCTAAAGCAACAGAGTTGCATGTCAGTCCGTCCCTGCCAGTTTTAGATGGGGAGGTTAGTCCATGAAGTTGCAGATGAGCTCTTGGCATCCCACCTGGCCTTTGACATTTGGGCTCATGCACGTGCATTTTTTCCCCTTATAATGCACGTGCATGAGCATACTGTGAGACGTGCTCTGTCAGTAGAAAAACACACACACATGCACCCAAATTGCCTCCATTGCAATTAAGCAGCAATCCTCCAATTAGACAAGGGAAGCTGGCAGATTGTGACCTCTATGCCTGAACTCTTCTCCCACTGCCTGCTGTAATGAGAGACGACCTGTTTACAGAGACTATGCTTTTAGCCTGCCTCTGCAGCTCTGCCTTTATTTTCCCTCCATGGATGCAGAAGCAGGGGGAAAGGAGGATTTAATGATGCTGTGACACATCTAAAGGGAACAAGGCCTGGAAGTTATAAAGGTGTAAGGACTGTGAGAGATAATGAGTGTGCATTTTAAAAATATTTCTCTTTGTATGTGCAATATACATGGTTGTGTGTGCATATAATGCACCCAACTTTGTCTTAAATGTTTGAAGTAGTGGCATTCCTGCTTTCATGTCTGCAGTTCTGCCCACTAACATTTCTCACTAAAGCCAGCTCTATCCTTTCATTGGTACTGTGAGAAAATTCTACACTCCCCTTTCTCACAGATACAGTGGAATGGGTTAGGCTTTCTATTGACTCTTTGCTTTGCCTGCTCGTTAGGGTATGGAGAGCATGCTTTCATGATGGGAGGCAAATGAATATTTAAAATGCCATACCAGAGATTTGGGTAGATGTCTGCACTATGTTCTCAGCATGTCTCTGAACATATGGCACATGAATGCAGCCCTATACAGAAAGCTGTGGTTTGTGTGTTTCTTCATTTGTGTTGTTTTGTCGTCTCCTCCCTTCTCAGACAAGGTGATCAGGCACAGAGCGTGCAGTTTAAAGGACACAGCCCATGCCATATTCGCTGCTGAGCTGGACCCTGAGTTTGATCGCATGTGTGAAGAGATTAAGGAGGCGCGCAGGAAGAGGGGTAAGAACTTCATTTAAATGGAGAAGGGGGAGTCGGGGTGGGGGGTTGCTGCAGATCCAAACATCCTAAATTAGCTGCTTATAAAAAGAAAAAGAAGAGTTTTTCCAATGTGATCATTTTAATAACTTTTACTCCAGTATTTTGTTAGGAGTGTTTTGCTGCGTTTCATTATATTGTTGTGTCAGCTGACTAATGATGACACTTAAAAGTACAGTTTGTTTATCTAAATATCTAAATATTTTGGGAGAATATTCAGGCTGAGCTCAATAATGAACTCAAGCCAGTTAATGTTAGCTGTGTGGTTCCCAGCCTGTCTGCTCCCCCCCTCCCCCTCTCATCTGGAAAGTCTTTGATAGATTCTTTCAGAGAATAGAAATTTGCTTTTAGGAAGAAAATCTGTAGGGTAGCCCAGCAGTACTTGATGGAGCAGTCAGTTTTTAGTGCAGAGTATGTGGCACAAAAAGGAGTGGCGCCTCAGGCTCCAGTGTTTCAGACAGTACCTTCTGTGCTAGCTGTCTGCCTGACGCTCCATATTTGTACACTCACCAAACAGCCCCAAGCAGTGCTGGGTGGACGGAGGGTAAATCTAAATTAGGCTTATGCACATAGAAGCACACAGGCAACGCAGTAATATGATGTGTTTTATGTATGCTGTCAAATACTGAGCACAAATCTGTATAATCTTGTTTAAATATTCCGATTGCTTTACATGCCCACGTGGGAGTTAACATTAATTAACAACATTTTGTACAAAGAGCACAGCACACTTGTTACATTCCTCTTAGTAATGTAAGCCATGACCAGATTGGGCTACAAATCATATCTGTGTGGGCATATGCCGACAGAAAAAACAGGATGTGTTCAGTCCTTGCACTGACTTTTTCTAGAAATGGACACAAAACTGCTCTTGAAGCTGAGGTTATCTTCCATCTTCGCCTCTCAAAGTGATGCGACTGCCAGGGAACTGCACAAGAAGACCAAATTTCTCATATAAAATATAATCTGAAGTATGCACAGAGGTCTTATTGACATCAGCCACAGAGGCCTGACAGTTTTTTTGTCAAGCAAAAAAAGCCAATTTTCAGAAGTCACCCTGTTTCTTTTGATTTCCTCTTTTAGCAACTAAAAGCACAGGATGCTAAATGAATATTGCAGGAGCAGAAGTCAATTGCCTGAGAGGAGGAATACAGCAGTGTAAATATTTAATCTTCCAGTCAAGGTCCTGCTATAAAGCTATCAATTAGCCCAGCACTGCATGATGTCCAGCTGCAGCGGCGTTCAAAACCCACAGTGCGTCCGGGGGTGGGTGGGGGTTCCTCCCCCGTGACAAGATGAAAGGAGTTGTGATAAATTTGGCTAAAAACTTAAATATCGCCGGATGTTAGAGTTGAAATGTCTCATTTTCAGGGGCTTGCATGTCTCTACGCTTCCAGTTCTGTTTTTTATTCCTGTCATACTCGAGCTCCGAGTGAAACATAACCATTGCAAATTATATCTTTGTAGTTTTAATATTAATGTCTGTGCTGAATGACACACAGTTGTACTTCACTCGGCATATCACAACCCTTTGGTCATCTTTGTGTGTCACATCACATTTTTATCAATGTCTGCCAACGTACCTTCATAGCCTTTTGGTGTTTTATTCTCACATACACGCTGACATAATATACTGCCAGCAGCGTGTTTCAGAAGTGCTTTTCGTGTTTACACACACCGAACTGCACACGCACACAAAGCACAAAGAGTATTGTCCATTGTCGGTAACTGATCCTCTGTGGGCACCGCAGACCTTCTGACGCCGGCTCAGCTGTCAGCGGTTCCGGGTGCTGGTGCAACCAGGAAGCACCACAGTGCGGGAGAGGAGCAACCCAGGAGCAGCACTCAGGGTGATGCCACTGAGAAACACTGCACCACTAGTGAGTATTTATGCAATCTTTTAGACCACACACATACCCACAACGGGGGTGGAAGATGAGCTCAACAGGCTGATCATGCACACGCTTGCCTTGTAGTGTCAAGCAAATGCAGAATAACCTCAGATTCTCCCCAAATACTGCGAGCCTTTCTGCATTCACTCAAAACTTTTGACTCTCCCAAACACAGCAGCCAGCAGCTGTGTCGTACTGCAACAGAATACCAGATGTATGTGATTCTCAACACACACACACACACACACCCCACACCTGGCTCCTCACACACACACATACATTTCTCAGCAGTGCAGAAGCAACACAGTGAGCAGCCTCATTAGCAAGGCTGCTCTCTTCTAACCATTCAGAACATGACCACGCCACAGAGCAATTACATGCCCACCTGTGGCAAACGGCAGGTGCCTAAAGGTGAAGGGAGGGCCGGGAATGGATGGGGGGCAGACTAATGAGGCTGTTACCTTTTTACAAATCAAAGGTAAGCAGATTATGCAAGTAATCTGAAAAGATGTTCTCTAGCATTTACCTGGATAGGGTAAGGGAAGACTGAGATGCTAGCCAAAGGGTCTTCTGCAGCCATGAGATCAACAGAAAATGAAAAATTTAGAGATCACTTTGAGACCCTCGCTTCTTTATAAAACTACATCATTACATAATGATGGTTAATTATCTGAGATGATCAAATTTAATGACTGAAGTGGTAAAAGCTATTTAAAATGCTCTGTTGTGGCTTTTTGTGTGCCTGTGTAGTGCACCAGTCCAACACTAGGTGGTGCTTGTCTCTCATGAGAGTTTACCTAAAGGAACCCCTACTGTGTGAGTAAACCATGCGTTCTCTGAGGGAGATGGTGCCCTCTTGAGAGAGGAGGGCATCTTTTTTTGAACGGCAAACATCTGAGAACTCAAGCTCACTGCAACTCATCAGGTTCTGTTAAAGCCAAGAGTAACAGTTTGATAGTGTGGAGGTGAAATGTGCAGATTAATGTTCACCTAAACAGCAGTTCAGGGTTAACTAATGAAGCTTTGGTAGAAGACTTTAACATCACACTCCAACACAGTCCTGTTTCCACCCCCTTTTTTTTCTTCCAATGTAGCACTGGAGAAGTGGAAACAAAAATGTTATATTAGCCAGATTATTCATATTTTAAATAATCTCCAAATTGCTGCTTGTTGTATTGCATCACATGATATTATGCAAGTGTATTTAGTCATAAGTTGATTGCTAATAACAATTATTTGCAAAATTTTAAGTAATATAATCTGTAAATAATCCAAACAAATCAGTGGCAAAGTGAAAGAAGGGTCTAATTTATTAATCTGCACAGACCTTTTTTTTCTTTGATAACAGGTGACAGCCAGCTGTATGTGCTACCTTTAGCTGCAGTCTTTATCTATGACGCTAAATGTCACAGATACTAACCAGCGATTTAAAAGCTCTTGGGAGAGTCGTTATCAGCCTCCACCAGAGACTTAATTAATTAGGCTAACTCAGGTGATTAATTGGTGACATTGGCAGCCAGTTCTCACCTGGTGCACCTCAGCAAGGCAGCTATTAGGCTAATTGAACCAGTTATGTGCCGAGATATGACAAAGCCACATAACAAAGGAATGGAACAGATGGAAGAGATGCCAGAGCTGAAGAATCGTTCCTGAAATCGCATCCACTTCAGCCAGGTCATTCTGGGGTTATTACCTTTCCCCTGTTCTTCTGTGGAAGGGCAGGACACTTGAAGGTCAAAGTTATCCTCGATCATTACCTTCCGGGGATAGAGCCTATCTGGAGCTCTTTGGGCATCTGCAGCTCTATAGGGCTTTTATCTGGGCCACCACTCTCCCTCTCCTTCCATCCCTCTTTTCTGTTTGCCTGAAGCTGAGAATTGCCCATGACAGTCAGATATAACAGAGTGGTAGCGGGGATGCAATGCACTATTTGAAAGCATGGAGAAAGTTACGTGGAAGGCTTTTTGAAAGGCTAGCGGTATTTCTGATTCAGGTGTTAAAAGCAGTTTGGGTAGATAAGCCGAGTCGTTGAGAATGTAGATGGTGGGCGGGCAGCTGCTGCTGCTACCAGCCCTCTCAGGGTTAGTAAGATGGGAGACCTTGCTGCTGTTAATGCACAAGGAAATGTGAAGGGCGATGGGGTTTCCATTAGAATCCATGGGTGGCTTTGTGATAGTTTCTCTGCTCCCCTCTCCTGGCCCTTCTTTTCTCACCCTCCCCCTTCTCCTGCCACCCCCTCCCAGGAGAAAAACCAAGGCCCATTACCTGGGCCAAAGGCTGGGTTCATTCATAGTGCATCACCACCAGCATTGGGTTCATGTGGAGTGCCTTCCTTTCATTCATAATTTAGCCCCCTGTTTTCCTGATTCACTGATGACTGTTTTACAAGCTAAATCAGCAAGGTTTCTTTCTGTGACCATCACAAGACAGCTGTTGATTAATTGCTTAACTGAACTGCAGTTTTTGATTATTCTCTCTTGCTTTGTCTCAAGCGGCCGGCTACATTTTCACTTTGGCAAAGACTAAACTCGGTCTGTTTTGTTGGCACGGTTCACCAGTGCTTTTCTTTTGCTACTTATGAAGATTGTCCTATTCAACTGTTGAACCGTTTGTGGAAGACAAGAGTAATGATGCAGATGCTGCATAATGTGTCCTCCGCGTCACTCAATGGCACGCCCAAGGCAACAGCCACCCGGCTGCATTCATGTAGATGGAACACTGCTGCGCCTTGCCTCTCCCCAAGCCTGGTATCACAATAAACAGGCAGATCCTCTCTCCATTGCCAATGTCAATCCATCATAAGACCTTGATGGGGTATTTTAAAGTCACAATAAACACTCCTTTTACCTCAGGCTGAAGTAGTCACTGCATAAAAGGATGGCCTGAATTTTGGCTCAAAGGGACAGCAGGCACGCAGCTTGTGATTTGCTGTGATGGTTGCAGCGCACAAGGAAATAGGTTAATAGAAGGGCACTCTGTTTCATTTATAAACACAAAGCAGAGAATTTGGTTAACTTCATTTTCTCATCTGTGCCTTTCATATTTACATGGACCCACTAAATTAAGTTTTACCTTGAAGTCAGCGTGCCAAAGACATGTTGAATCTGCAGCTGCTGCAAAGCGTTTGTTGTCTTTGTAGCTTTTATACAGCTCTGCTCTACAGGTGCTGCATGTAACCTAACATTTCAGGTAAATGGAATACGGATGTACAATTAGCCAGTTTAGATTTCAGTCCAATCATCTCATTTAGTTTGCTCCATTTGCTAAATTTTCTTAAGTACTTTAATAAGTTCCTTTATTTGATTTGATGTTATGGTTCATAGTTGAAAAAAAGTAATAATGGCACTTGTCCTGTTTAAGAGGCTGCCGTGTTTGCCAAATGAACTTGAAAATGAAAGAGACAGTGTTGTTGAGTCCAAAGTTTTAAATACCAGAACACAATTCTGTGGGAAGGTTTAAGCACTCGGACTAAAGTTTAGATGCTTTTGAAAATAATGCCTCAAGTAGCTTTCATTTGTCATTACCTTCATACACATGGAGGGAAAAAAAGCGGCTATTTTGTGTAAGCGTCCATGACATTCAAAACAGCACCAGTTCTCAGGTGCACACATGAACAGCTTTTGATAGTTCGCTTCAAACATGCCTAATTTCTTCTGTGGTTTTAGGCTGTCTCAGTTGTCTCTTCCCAGCGGGGGATCTGCCATTCCTTGCAGTACTTACTTTTCTTGTCGCTGAATATGGTTCTTTATCATTATCTGTATATTTGGAGTTGTTATCTTGTTGAACGAAGTTAGGACCTGTCAGTTGCCTGCCTAACGATGTCTCATGAGAAGAATTAAACACCCTAAGGACCAAAACTTGTCATAAAATAAGGTTTTGTTTTGGGGTTTTTTGCAGTTACATAATACATTCTTGTATTCAATTATCTAGATATTTCTTCATGATAGTTGTTGATCAAATATAGTAAATTGCACATTTCAGTTTACATTACATGTGCTGCAAACCCTTGTAAACGCCATCTGGTACAGACCAGAGTAGGGCTGAACGATTATGGAAAATAATCTAATTGCGATTTTTTGCCCCAATATTGCGATTGCGATGCGATATGCGATTATTTTTTAAGGTATTTGTCTTCTGTATTATTAAACAAAGACAAGCAATACATCATATAGTATGGCCAATACTATATTACATTAATTTTAAACTGTTCTTTCCTGGAAGACAGACCTCTGTTATGATGACATGAGGTGATGCATGAATTGATGACTGACATTTTTATTTAATTTCTTCAATCACAACAGTATATTTGAACATACACAATAGTTTATTTTTAGCTTACAAACATCTGAGCATAAAGTGCTGACAAGGAACCCTGGTGTAAACATTAAAATGAAAGTCAGTACAATGTGCAGATTGCAGAAATATACATAAAAAAAATCAGTGGCTTTACCACACTCAGTTTTTCGACATCTGTGAACTACTAGACAGTCATTCAATTAAAAAATAATATTAAATAAATAAAACTAATAAATAAAAAATACACACATCTTACTGATCTCTGCAGTCAGTAACATTACACATAAAGTGCAAACATAATAGCAATTGTATAAACACACACACAAACACGCCGTTAAAATTTAAAGGCGTGAAATTGGACGGTCTAGCCTTCTGATTAGCGTCACCGCTGTCTCGGTGGAGTTTAATAAACTCGGCCGTCTGCTTCTTGCTATCTAAAATATAACCAGACACTGGTGTAAATTCTCGACTGTCTCATACTTCTGTTTAATAAGTTTTCTGTTTGACGTTTAGTCAGCTGTGTGAAAACCAAGGAGGAACCCACCCGGGGGATTAATAAAGTTTTATTTTATCTAATCTAATAACTTTAATCTCAGCCAAACCGATTTACTCACGAACAAACAAAACACTGAAAAAAGCCCAACAATAACATTTTTAGGTTGTCTAAGTGACTTATATATTACGTTTAACCCGAGCAGCGAAACTCCGCGGTGATCTGAAAATGATGTGCCGGGAGTTGTGCCGTTCTCGGCCGCATCAGTAACCCTCGAGCTCCCGGCTAGCTGTCGAGCTGGTGGGTAGCAGACGCCTCTGAAAACGTCGAAGCACTTTTGCAAATATGGGATATCTTGATAAACCGAGCAGATATTTGATGTTTACACAACTACTTTCTCGCCTGAAAATATGTTAAAAGTTTATTTTGTGACCCAGAAAGATTAGTATGAGTAATTTTAAAACTTAGTAGCGGCCGCCATTGCTAGAAACTGGAGTTTGGCTGGGCCGCGCTATGAATTCTGGGATATGGTAGTAATTTGGACAGCCTTCGGCGCGTCGCTGTGACGTAATCGGTCTACAAATGCGGCCTCAGGAGGATGCAGCCCATGAATTGTATAATATAATCGCAGTATAATCGCAGCCTTTGCGGTTAGAAAATTGCACTTGATCATGTCGCGATATTATCGCAAATGCGATATATCGTTCAGCCCTAGACCAGAGGTGATGAATCATCCTGTTGTGTGGATTTAATATTTCCTCAGCTTCTCAAGGGTCCAAATGAGAACATGCTGGTGGCCAGCAGCAGAAAACAAAGCACCTTGCCTAAAGCTGAGGTGATGATGTTATTATTAGTTATTAGAACTGGACACCGATTCTCCTCAAGTCACTTCTTGGCTACCAAGCAGAAGCAATCTTGAGCTGCACACTCTGACACCCCGTGGCAGTCACTAATAAAATCCGTGCAAAGCCCCGAGCATAAGCTGCCATTTTGTGGGCACAGATGCCTCTTGGATCATTGTGGCACCAAGCGTGAAATGAATGTAAAATTATCTGTGATGCCTCTTGCTTCAATTTATTGTTTTGGGGTGCAGATGAGCTGACATCAGTGTCAGCTTATCTGCACTAGTTAATGTCTTTGAAGATTCATTCTGCGTATGTGGATCTTTCCACTCCCAACGTATCTCCGTGCATTGCTGTTGCCACATGCTAAGTGTGCACAATTTACAGCGCTGTGTGATGAGGCTCTTCACAGGATTTTAATGTCTGTTTTTTATTTCTGTGCCATGCAGATAACCATATATATTATTTTAAACCGCTTACATTTCTGTCTGAAAGAAATGAGCCTGGAGAGTTGCACTAGAATGATTGAGCATCAGTGCTCAGTGTCTCTGTGCATGCCCAATGACGACAAGCTGTGTTGCCTAAGGACGCTAGGAAAGGGGAGAGAGAGTGAGGGGAAAGGGGGAAGTAAATGAGTGAGTGAGGGCGGTAGGCTTCTGAATGCTAGACAGAAAGTATTATAACGCTGACAATTCCCTATTATGATATATGGTTAATGCCTTTTCAGAGGCTGTGCTTAGTGTTGTACAGACAGATTAGGGCAAGGGTGAGTATGAAAATACTGCCAGTGCGTAGGTGTCCATTTTGCACAGTGTTGTTTTTATTATTTTTGTTGTTCTTTGTGGAGCTCGGTTGAGCCTAAAAGCTTTCATACAGTGTATTAACAGCGACATTTCTGCTGATGGACTGCTTTATCAAATGACTAAACCTCAAATGACTCCTTTTGTTTTCTTTCTAGGAATATCTTCCGTCATTCCTGAGCTTCTGTTGGTAATAGACAGGTTTGAATTTTCACAAAGGACTGGCTTGCCTGCCATTCCAATTAAAGTGGATCTAGAGCTGTGCTTTCTGTGATAAAGGGGTTCTCCTTTTTTACTCTGCCTCTCTCCAACATTAGAGAGCAGCCCGGCATTCCAGCATTTAGTCTGTACTACAGACAGAAAATTATACAAGGCCTCCTGGGCTTTTACTCTCATTGTTTTTACCATAGTGCAGTCGATTAGTCAGTTTCAGTAAACATCAGAAGCTAGTAAACGGCAAGCAGCCTAATGGGGTGCATTCCCTCTCTCTGCCCGGTCCTGATAAGTTGTAATTGACTGGAACAATTGCACAAACATGATGCATTAGTGCTTGATTAGTTGAAATGACATATGGATTTGTTGATGAGGCCTAAATTGTCTTTTGAACTTCATGCAATACTTAAACTCGGTTTTATAGGATGTGAACTGTTATCAGTGTTCCTATTAACATCCTGCTTTTTTCATAACGTTTGGCTTGGTTTGGACAGCACGCTAACAACCTTTTTCTACAATTCTTATTGAGTATTTTGTTCAAACACGCTTTACAAATTTTCACTCGAGTGGTTTTAATCCTTTGGCTTCAGCGGTTATTGGTAATGATACCGACACCTTTTCCCCCCCGCCTACAATAGAGAAGCTAATCTCTTTGGTGAAGATTAACTTTCCTTCATATAAACTCACATATCCATGCTCACATCTCTGGGGACTCTTTAAAAGCAGAGTCACATTAGACCATCATAAGAAGAGAAATGTGTGGTGACAAGGTTTTTAATTACATCAGTTTAGTCCTACAATCACGTCTAGGCTAATCACCACATCTCCATTAAACCCGGAGATCAGATGCACTTTTCTCTCTCCATATACGTCACCTTTTCAGAAAAAAAGGAGGAAATAACGGTTTTTAATAATCACTAGCCGCATTTTAATGTTCATACTTTTATAGAAATCAGGAATTTTACCCATGTTTTGACTTATAAGCAGTCCATGTGGGCCCATAGTTTGTTTTTGTTTTTTTAGGCATGCTTGTTTCCAAGTATGTCCTCTACAGTTAAAGCACCTGATCCAGAATGGTTGTAGTTTTGTATATCAAAATCAAAAAATCAAAGATCAAAAAAGCTATAGTAAAGAAAATGGATTAGACTTTTCCATCCAAATTCGATCGACTTTTTTACAGCGAGTTGACCATTGTACGTTTCACATGAAACGCCAATTACTCTGGGCAAGTATGCTCTACCAAAAATAGTGCTTTGTTGTGTATCTGACGGACAAAAGCTAAACCAGTTCCACACCACTCAAGACATACATACCGGTATTACCGTGAACGGTATGATATGGCCCAGCTCTACTTTCACTTATTTTATTCATCACTGCATTTTGTCTTTGTTAGGGACAAGGGAGTGTAAATTGCTATATTCACAGACCTTGAGCTATTTCCATTTTGAAGTCAGGTCTTTAAGTATTTGGTCAGTGACACAATTTTCATAACTTCTCTACAGTACCTCCCTCACCACCACCACCAGGAGACTTGAAAATGAAGCAATCAAAATGTGATTGAAGTGTCATCTTGGAGCTTTAATTCCAGAGGTTCAAGGAAATTTAGCCAAGGTATCTACAATTAAATGCAGTGTTTTTCTTGATAGGCTTTTGAGGGGAGGCAATCAGCCTCTTCCCATATTTTCTGCGTGTTTTCTAGTGATCAGGGAGATGGAAAAAAACAAAACAAGAGTGAATAAAAGTCATTAAAAGAAAAAGGTAAAATATTTTTTTAAATGTGCATGATAAATTATGTTATCCCGTTGCCTGGCAGCCACCTGGTAACAGGTTAAAATGACCTGCTTTTTGCCTTTATGCACCTAAAACACCATCGAAAGCATCCCGTTGTAATGACAGTAACGTCTCTTTTTATTTTCACAAAAGCTGAATTAGAAATGATATAATAGCCACATGTTACCTAGCAATGGCAAAAATGACCAATTTTTGTATTTCTGCGTCTTATTACACCTTATAAGAGCGTCATATCATTTTTATTTCACAGCCAACGGCACGAACAGACCAAATAATGCTGTAGCAATATGTGGCAGGAATCTGCAGTCACATGTCATATTTTATATTAAGATGATTACCGGGATTCAGATGGTCTAAGTTTAATAAATGGCTGTTGAATCGTGAAAGGAAAACGGCATACAGAAAGGTGCCTGTGTGGAGGAAAAGAATCTCAGTGTAAACATCGGTTAATTTAATATTCCTTTCTGCCAAGTCTTATTATCATACAGCTGTGACAACCAGAATCCTTTAACAGACTCACGGGGTATCTAATTGGTATCTAATCTAATCAATTTAGCACGTGTAAGACTTTCAGCAGAGTGCAATTGCTATCCCTCACTGTGAATGTGAAATGCCTCCTGATCTTGGCTTTTGTCAGACGGACAGTAAAATGAAACTAGGCCTAGTATGTTTTGCACTAAGTGCCGCAGCAATTTCCTAATGTTGTAAACCTGCTCAACATTTCTGATTCTGATTTTGATTCTAGCTGTGGCGTTATATCCCAGAGTAATCTAACCGGTAATTTCCATGTAAGACACATGGACTGTATGACAAGTTATTTTAATTTACCTGTGAAAGTTCGCGGGGCTCCGCAGACGTGTCACCATTTTAATATGTAGCAAAACAACGTCTATGCCAAGTGAAACTGTAGAAGTGTTTACAGACGATAAATAGATTAAAACTTAAATTCTACATTATGTTATAACATAACACAGATCTCTGGAGAGTATAGTGTTCCCGTTTTCTTCACGGTGTTTTATTTTACACTATAGCTGGCTGTTGAACATTACTGCCCTTGTCAAAAGACTTCTGCCAGGTGCATGATCGTACTTTCTCCACTCCAAGAGGAGTGCTGTTACTTGCAAATCAGTCAAAATGAGTCAACCGGTGCAGATCTCTCCACCCCCTCCCACTCCTGACTTACAACATGTGTGTATGCATGTTATTGCTGCAGGCGACAGACCTTTTTCCCCAAAAGGCTTTCATGGCCTGCTTTGTATGTGCATGTGTGCGTAGGCTGACATCTTCAATAGTTCTTGCGAGCTGCTGGTGCGTGAGGGCATATCTGTCTTCTGTGAAGAGGGCACCACAGGCACTGTTATCCCACTGGCCATTTACTGAGCAGCAGAGAGGAGAAGGACAGGAAAAGATTGATGCTCTGACTGAATTATTTTCTCAGTTCTTCTTTCTTTGGCTGAATTTACTCTTTGTAATACTACTAATATGCAGTAGCATTACTGGGTGGCAACTCTGACACAAAAGAAGCTATTTGTTGCACGTTACATTTTATTTAAGGCTGCTCGAATATAGCAAAAATCATGATCCCAATTTTGGTGACTAGCATGTTATTAATGAAATGATTTTTCTTCCATTTATACTTCATATAGTTATTGAACTTAAAGCATGCCTTTTTACTGGAGGGTTCCCTAATCTTTAAATATAATAGAAATGAAAAACAAATTGAAGAATGGAGGAGAGTGTGGCAACACAGGGAATTTAAGGCTCAGACTAACAGGTGGCCAACTGGTGGTCTGCCTCCTACGTGGTAAGTTTACAGGTACAAGCAGGGGTGAAGAGAGCCCCAGGCAACGGTGGACCTGGTTGTCTCGTGAGACCTGTATAATAGTCACGGGAAGAGCAACAGAGAAGCGCAGCTAACATCCAGCTGTCCCAACAGAAAGCAGACTGAGCGAGAAACCTACAGACAAAGGAAGCTGCAGGCAATTGTTAATAATCCTTCCTCGGGTTCACTTATGGAAACCCTGTGAGTTTATCTTTCACTATAGAGCTTATTGACCGAAGGCTGTCTTTTTTTTTTTTTTTTGAGGCATCTATGCTGCAAATGAACAAAGAGTGAGTGATCCAGAGATTTCAGGGAGGGGCAAAAGGAAGGAAAAGGTGTGTGTGGGGGGGGGGGGGCTTTGGTTTACAATATGAGAACAATCAAGAGTGTTGCTGTGAAAGTGAATACAAAAAGTAAATTAAAATTTGCTGTATCATATGGGCTCCATTTTATTAGGCTGAAATATGTATGTTTCTTTCTGGCATTGTGCTAAAGCAGGGTGTTGGTGAATAATCTTACCCATTAAAGTGAGTGCTTTTAGTTTACAGTGATGCTTGCTGGCGTTGCAGATGGAGGTGCTCTTTGTGTGAGCGCGTGTGTTTGTGTGTTTTCTATTGTGACTTCATAAAATCAGTGTGCTGCACTTAGAAGAAAATTAACCCCTGGTTAACCCCTTTCACCATCACTGAACTTGCCAGGATACTCCCTCAGGTCATTGCTCCAGCCAACACAATAGCAAGAAAAGAAGCTTTCAACCTTTTTATTGTGTATTGGTTGTGTAAATGGTAGAAATTATTTGTCAGTGCTTTAATTGTGCTAAACAGAAGCGGTTTCCTACTGGCAGAGCCAGGCTACCTGCATATCCCTGCGTCTTCGTGCTAAGCTGCACGTACTGTTGCTTTGTTTAAAGTTCAGAAAAGTGGCATAAAGAGACTTTTGGCAATAAAACTGTTTTATTTTTTAACCAAGAGTAGTGGCACAGCCTGAGGTGGAGGTGTGGTGGGTGAATGTGTGAAATGGGAAGGTAGTGACACAGCAATAGAGGGAAGTGACTGATCTCCTTAATTTCAAGAAGCAAGGAGCGGATCATTTATTGATCCGGACATTTCATTAAGTGTCAGTGCAAAGTGTCACATCAGTTGATAAACTAACAGCCGGCTTCCTTTCATGACTTGGAGACCCCGAGGCCGTGCGTCCCACGATGAACTTTCTCTTTTGTCTCCTCCAGCGTTTTATTTGTCATCTCGTGTTTTCTCTTCACTCATTCGTCTGCATATTCTCCTGTCTCCTACTTGAAGCATATATGGTACATGCTGCTGCTGCTGCTGCTATGTGCTGTTGCATCATAGCTTGCAACCTGAAAAAGAAGTAAAAATTTTGTGTTTTTCTTTATTTAAAACAGTTGTGATTAAAGTGTTTTTGTATATGATTTCATACATGAAGTCCTGCTGTTGGAATGTATATGTAAAAGTGGAAGCACAGCTAAAGGAAATCAAAGAGTCTGTCTCAGACTGGTGTCAGTCAGTGTTTGTATGAAGCTGAGCTTAAATGGCCTTGAGGCGTTTGAGAGTTATAAGTCAGTTTATCGCATGCATTCATTTGAGTGAGCAAAATTATATCCGCATTTATGAACCCATGAGGGACACATCATATAATTTTGAGTTTTTTCTCATGTCCATAAGGATCAATAATTGGTGCAAACTGCACCTGTGTGTATCACGTCTGCACCTAATATATTCTATACAGAGCATTTTTCATTTGCCATTTGCCCCACTGGTATTGCTGATTCAAATGAGTGAAGGCATCATATTAAAAACCTTTTTACTTATACATCCTCATGATTTGCATTTGAAACAACCCTTTAAACAGGAGCTTCTCTTGATGTAACTTTTTTTTTTGACATTTCCTAATATGGTTTTCCCTTTTTTTTATGTTTGCCTCTGTAAAAACAACATTTAATTCATTAATTTGGTTTAAGTTATCAGGAAGCAATGAACTGGAGTTTGTTCTGCAGGCAGGGCAGGGGATATGCAGCTTTTGTATTGCTTTAATTACTACTCAGTTGAATGATTTAGAAATGGCTGCAATCCCCAGAGAGGGATACAGCTGGGAAAATACAGTTTTTCAAGAATAAGTGCTTGTTGCTAGAGTTTAGAACAACGTCGCCAATCCATTTGAATTACAATTATGCTTCTTTTTAGAAAAAAGGTGGTGACATTTAAGCATGTTCTAATAGTTTTAAAGGACACCTGGGGATAATTTTAAAGTAAAAATCTTGTGCATTTTAAGTGAATAATCTGTAGACTTTGAGTGGCATGGTGTTTACTGTTTACTTGGACAGAATGTGTGTAGAAAGTCTTTTAAACTTTTAAGTTTGGGTCACAGCTCTTAACTCCAAGCTCCTCCCCCTCTGTCTTGGGTGATCAGAGCTGGACTGATCGATACTTCATTAATGTTACTCAATTGAGGCCCCAACTTCAATCGATTCCAGTGACCTGGGATGACAAAAAGCTGAGTTGGAAGCTGATCCGTTCCTGTCGTGGTGCTTTTTGTTTTGTTTTTTCTTTTGGACCGTCATATTTTTAATTCAGATGTGGATGCAGGTGGAAAATACCCTATACCCATGCTTGCAGCGAATTCATGGCTGCCTGCGTACTACATGTATGAAGGAAGGTGCACAGAGTCTGGAAATGAAACGGTGCATCACAAAGGTAATGTCATAAATTTCTAGCTCCTCACAAGCACACAATTATAATACCTTTTCATCCAGAGCACTGACCATAACAAATAAATATTTGTTTTATGCTGCTCACAGTGGTAGAGTACCACATATGCTTTTGATTTCTGGAAAACACAAGTATTGATTTGTTATGGAATAACTTTTTTCGAGAGACATCCTAAGTAATAGAAGTGTGTCTTTAAATTTTGTGAGTAGCCTATACTGTATGTAAGTCATAAAGTTTACTAGTGGTGATTTGCCTTTTCTCAACTTCCCCCCTTATTCACAACGTGTCCTTATATCACCAGTCACACGCTCATATTCTGGTTGTTTTTGTAATCTCTTAAATCTGGAAGTCTAATATCAGTGCCTTGTCTTCATTTCTCGAGAGCTGCAGTAAATTGACCTTACATTCAATAGCTTGACTCAATTGGATTCTGCTGTGACTAGCACGCACACAAATCCTATGTGGTTATTAAATAACACATGTAAACACAGAAACAAAACCATCTGTATATTCACATATTTTCTTGGGAGCTCGTTTCCCTTAGTCCCATAATTTTGTAATATATTTCCCTGCATGAATGCACCGCTGTGTTGGCCTGCTGTCCCACATGCAAATTCATAGAATAAAATTACAGAGCAAGCTTTCTCTGTAGGCAAGGAAAATTTTGCTCATTGCCATGGAAACACACACTCCACGCCCTTACACACACACACACACACACACACACACACACACACACACACACACACACACACACACTCACTCTTCGTTCACACACATTCAGCAGGAAGGAGGTAAATGGGTTAGTAAACAACAGTACATCTGTCCAGGTTGGGAGAGAAACATACTTGTGTCGAGTGGACCAGGGAAACTCCTCAGACCAGTGCTGCTCAGAAAATTAATGGACGTGAAATTTATCTACAATTTCGACAGGGCCTCAAATTGTTTGTGAAATGTACGTCTAATTAAAAAGGCAGCAATGCTTACAGTGGTGATGACACTTACAAATTAATGATTAATTAAGTATGTAGAGTGTTAAAAGCTTTATCTCATATTTTCTTAAAAAAGAGAGACACAGTGAATTCTGCAAATATATAAAGTGCAGACATTAGCAGTCTCTTGGCTATTTTTCTGAACTAACGACCTAATGACAAAAAGGATTTTATGGATCAAACCAGAGAACCATTTTTATATGCACTGTCTGCCACAGTTTAGTTTTATGTCTGTGTTCAACTGATGTTATTCTGTGAAGTGCTCATCACTTCATGGTGCTTAATTATGGTATGTGTCATGATTGTAGCTTTTAAACTCAGTAATTGTAGCAGCTTCAATGTCCTTTACATCACTGAGCGTAATAACTCATGTCTGGGATATATTCGATCAGCAGTGAAAAGTTTAAGCTTTACAGTGTAATTCTTCCTCTTTTCTTCTTTGGCATTGTTGTATTGAGGAAGTGAGATCATTTTTTTGGCCATTTGTAAATGCACAGTGTTTGTCAGCTGATGTGTGAAGGGGTCACAGTGAGAGAACATTGCAGTAAGATGTGGAGCAGCATTTCTGCTTCTTAAAGGATATTGGGAAGAATTGTCATATGTATTGTGTGTCTGAGTTTATGCCTTTTAAAATAGGTTTTACACTAAGGGAGAAGATGAGAAAAGACTTCAGTTATCCTTCCTCACCAAAGTAAAGAAACTAATTTATAAACTATGAATTTGATGGATAAAACTGAAGTAAAATAAGATCAGTCTTTCTTTCTTCTCAGCTTAGCAGCTTATAAAGACTTGAAAGTTACTCGTCCCTAACAAAGTAGGCATCAAGCACAGAAATCCCTATCCTTTTACTTTTTAATTAATTAGCGTTGTATGTTAGTTTTTCAGATGTTAAACAAGTAATACAGCCAATGTCTAAAATGAACAGTCGACTGTGGTTTTGTGGCGCATCCTGTAAACTGGCGCCCAGTGAAAATAACCCGGTGTTTACTGTTGCCCACAAGGACTCCTGTTAAGCATTAGCAACAAAGATAAAATATATTATTCTCATAAAATGTTGAACATTTAATTTAAGAAACTTTCCTTTCTTAAAACTTTAACATTAATCAGCCCAATGGGTTTTGGATTATGTAGGCCAAGAACTGATTAAGAATTAATAGTAGTTGAATGGATTGATTACCTTGATTTTGTTTCACTAGCTTAAAGGTATTCAGTAAGTATGACTTAGCACTGATAATGTGGCATTGAATCCATATTCCTAGTATATGCAGCCTTTCTGAGGTGGATACACTTTATGGGCTAGTGTATCACGAGAGAATAAAACTAATGAATAGTATATGTACACCACATTTCATAATGCTAATGGTATGTGGTTCTTCAGAGAGACTATAAACTGTATGATCTGGACAATAATGACAAGGCTTTGGGGTATTTACTGGGTCTATTGTGCTAATGTTACTAGTAACATTTACTGGATGAGTTTACTCACTTTTAAAGTGAGTAAATTGAGCGAGGTACTCGATCAGACGTAAATCGGACACATTCACATTTATAGCCTTTATATAAAAAGACAGGCCACAGAGACAGCAGCCCATTGGTTTGTGAAGTCTCTTTCTGATTTTTTTCCCCCCAACTCTAATAGGACCCATTATTTATAAGATGAGCATTGTGTACATAATATGAGACCTAAAACTAGCAATTGAAAGGTTTTTCTTGGGAACCCGAGGCACCGATCCCTGGTGGCCATTACGATTAAGTACCTCAGCATTGGTTTACTTTTCAGATCCTAAAGCTATGTCCATATATTATAAGGTTTATAATTCAGATGACATCTGATTAATGGAAAGGAAGTCTGAAATGGGTTTGGATGTGACTTAAGAGTGGTGATCCAATTACAGTGTATCAGAAACATTGATTCACAGTTTTTCCCAAAGGCATTGCCAGAGTATGCTGCTGGGGTTTTTTTTTTTTCTCATTGGTGTCACTGAACTGATTTATTTATTTAATACTTGCTTGCATGGCAGCTTGGATAGCAGTCTCCTGGGGCTTCTGCTTTCAAAATGTGTGTGTGTCTGTGTGTGTGGACCCGTACATGCACCGTGGATGGGTTAGACACTTTTAATTATTACAAAGTGCTCTGGTTCTCTTTCCCTTCGTCTTCCCGTCTCCCCGCCCCCATCAGCATATCTCCCCTCTGTGGTTGGCTCTTCATGCTCTAACGATTTTCATGCATTATTTAAGAGCTCACAATGACGAGTCATCTGCTGCCATTCCGACTCACCTTCTCTTCTCTCAGTAGGATGCTTCATATCTTGAGGTAAAAGTTTAGGTAAGAAAGCAATATTTTCTCAGCAGAAATTGAAAAGAGCCATGCTGTGACTAATCGCTGGACTTGGCAAGGTGATGGTGCTACGTTATTACCAGCAACCTAATTCTGAAAAGTTGGGCAGCTGCGTAAAAATGAAAATAAAAACAGAATGCAGTGATTTGGAAATCTCACATACCCATGTTTTATTCGCAACAGAACATAGAAAACATGTTTTGAACTGACAATATATACCATTTTAAGAAAACATTAGGTCATTTATGGCAGCAACACATCATAAAAACATCGAACCTTGGCCATGTTTACCACTGTACAGCAACCCCTCTTCTTTTAACAGACTGTAAACATCTGGGAACTGGAAAAATGAAGATATAAGATTTTAGCTGCTCAACAGTCCTGTGTCATTTTTGGTCTATTGAATGGCCCAAACAGCACTCAGGCCTGTTCAGCACCAGGACTCTTCTATTATGATACCATGATGTTGGATTAGATGCAGTATGTGGTCTTGCTTTGGGGCTTTTAGCCTTTCTCTTGGTGGGACAGTGGAGAAAAGACCAGAGGAATCTTTGAATTAGCCTTATGACATATGAGTCACAATTTCAACACTGAGCTAAAAAGGCTCCCAGAATCATGCTAGGGTTTGTTTGTTTTGATGCAGTGCCACCTCAGGGCCCAAAGATCAGTATTGCTTTTTGGCCTTGTCCCTTGCGCACACCGATTTCTCCAGATTATCAGACTCATGTAATCACATTATTTATGGAACTTTACATTGTGAGGCCAACTTTGCATCGTCGAACATTATTCTGAAATTGTTGCACAATTTGTAGTCCCAGTTTTTGCATATTTGTGAACCTATGCCCATCTTTACTCCTGAGAAACTCAGTCTCTGTAAGATGCTCTTATGGTAACCAATCATGCTACTGACCTGTTGCCACTTAACCTAGTTAGTCCCAAAATGTTTCTCCAGCTGTTTTATTTTGTGCCCCTTACTGGTTTTTTTTAGCGTTTTATTACCCTTATTCAAAGTTTGTGGAGATGTTTTGCTGCCATTAAATTCAAAAGGCGCTAATATTTTAGTTCTAATATTTGATATGTTTTCTATGTTCTGTTGTGAATAATTTTACACAACTTTTTCAGAATTGGGGTTGTATATCTGGAAGGTTTAAAAAAGTGGTCAAAAGTGAGCATTATGACCAGATGAAAAGTGTGCGCACACACATTGTTGCTAATGTGAAATATCTGCTTACAGAATCCAATGTTTATCCAGATTATTTCTTCTTTGTTGCTCTCTTTGTCCTTCCCTGGCCCTTCCTCTTATAACAAAGAAACTATTCTGAGTGCCAGTCATGTCTGAAGAATAGAACTGTGCGCCTGCTCCATAGCGTACCCTCCAGCTGTCATCTCTTTTCAGATCAGATCAGGAGGAACCAAAAATGAAAGGTGCATTCCACCTTAAATCTAGCCCAGACTGCAGCCCCTGCACCTGCTTGAGAGAGGCTTTATGGCAAACTGTGGGCACAATGGCACAGTGTTGTTTTGTGGTGGTAGTATGAACTCTGGCTCATATTGCCCCTAGTTCTGCAGTCCTCCGCTAATGGGAAAGGTGGCTCCTACATTACTATATTAAAGTGTCTTAAATCGCAGTTCTTTTCACTTATTTTTGGAATATTTTTATATAAGATCAGAAGGTCTGCGCTTACTGTGCATGAAAAATGCTACTAGCTCTGGATTTTGAATGGGATTAGTCCCCCAATGTGACGCATACCTAGCCTGCTGAATGGCTGGACACTTAATAAATGGTGAAAGCAGTAAAAAATTAAAGAATTCAAGGCAGCACTTACGTGGATACCAGTGTGAGTTTAAATAACCAGGGACAGATGGATTTCACTTCTTATTCTTCAGATGCAACATGAGAATTTAATTGTTACTGACAGGAGAAAGACAATAATGTAAAGTGATGCCACAGAGGAGGTCTAGATAAAATTATAATGCTGCATGCTTTATTGCTTCAGCCCTCCAGATGCAGAATCATGCATTGGTTTTGTAAGGTATATGTACGTGATTAAAATCTTTGGAACGACATACAAGTATGCTATGGATTTCTAAACACAGCTGAAAAATAGTCTTGTGTAAATAGCTGTTTGCTGCAATAATTGTAATACATTATCTGGCATGAAGTGTACTTTATTCCTTTCTGAGCTGTCTCCTGTGCTGGTTGTGGCTGACAGCAGTTTCGTGACTGGTCATTAAGAGGGTCACTAGAGAACACCATTACCAAAGATGAGTCCCATCAGCAAGCACTGGTTGACTAATTATCCTCTTTGTGTTGTCTATTTCTGGGAGACCAAATATAGCTTTCGGTTGGTGCAATAGTTGTCATTGCTCTTCTGTTCTCATTATGGACAGGTACTTAACATAATGTACATATACTGTGTGCATAACCACATCTCACGTTTAGAGTGGAAAGATGAAACCTGGCTAAAAGCACTGGAGGGGAGAGAGGAATGTGAGATTTGAAATTTGACAGACAGCATGCAGGCATATCCTGATTTCCTTTCAGTGTGTGCCTATTCATATCTTTGTGGGGAGCAGGAGTATTCAGGCGAAAAGCTTTACTCAGTATGTGCAGTACAGTGTGATCTCTGCCTAATAATTTTAAGGAGCTGTGATCCTTAAGTCCTTTGAGAACCAAGCTTACATATGTTATTGATTCTGCATAAAATGCCAATTTGGCCGATTTAGATCATTCAATGACCCTCTACAGAATTATAAAGCCTAGTAGTTTATGAATATTAGAGAGTCCACAGTGAACTAACAGTCCAAATCACAGCTCAGCTCATGTAGACATGTGGTCTTATATTCATGACTTTAGAGTAGATTTCATGGACTTGAACTGGAGCCCTTAACCATAATTAATATGTGCCTAACCTTATTGTTACAATAGTCCTAATATATGTTTTTACTTTATGAGTTTACTTTACATGTCTTAAGCAAGACATGTACCCATAATGTTGAGTGTGGCTGTGTAAGCAGGTCTAGCTTCCTGCAACGTGAGTAATATTTCTGAGCAGATTTTTATTTATTTATTTATTTTAAACTTGGGAACAACTTGTTTCTTTGGGGTTAGAGTCTGTGTGTCTCAGCCACTTATGGTAATGTATAAAAAACTGACTTGTGATGGAGCCGTATGTGTGTTTTGTTTTGTTTTTCTTTCACAGTCTTTCTGTATCTGTCCTTCACTCTGACTTTGTTGCTGTGGTTTGTGTCTGCTCTGTAAAGCAGCAAATGAAGGCAAATGCCTTGAAGTTTTACTGCATTTAGCATCCTTGTTGGCTTGCTGTGACACTTTAACTGCACTTTCAAAGATCAGGCTTTGGTTTGCTCTTTCCTCTCAAAACCCCAAGCACCATCTGTTGTCATTAGTGTCTAACATCCATGATATAGCAGGACTGCTGTCTCTGTCTGGTTCTTCTCTGTGATCTATGTCACCCGCTGCTTATTACCCTTTGAGGAAGGCCAAATGTCCAGATTTAAATGCAGTGAACTTGTAATACATGCTATGACTCTATGTGGGCAAGGAGAGATGGTTTGTATAAAATTTACAGTATGAGAAATGGATTTTTCTAAGCATTAGTCGTTGTGGAGGTGTGTTGTTTTGAGTTATCTGTCCAAAATGCAAGATTTCTGTTAAAACAAAAAATGCTAGCCTTGTGAATATTTTGTTTAAATTAATATTGTTCCATCTTGTCTCTTTTCCTTTCCCCTTTTCCTCACAGATTATGTAAAGCGGAAGGTTCGGAGGAGGCCATCGTGGGGGCGGGGCATCATACGGAAAAAGAAGAACTACAAGAAAGGGACAGAGGAGGAAGAGGAGGAGCCTGAAGCAGAGGTGGAAGCGGCAGGGCCCAGCGACTCCTGTTTAACACAGGATGAGGAATCATCTTGCGATATTACAGGTCCCCAACCCAATGGCCATCATCCACATGCCCCCTCCACAGAAGAAGAAAGCTCCAACGAACCCCCTGTTGCAGCTCCCGATAAACCTCCAGATGCTAGCGAAGCCAGAGAGGCGCCAATGCCCAAGGTTGAGGAGCCGGCAGCTAAAGAAGCAGAGCCTGAGATCACAGGGAAACACACCGAACCACATTGCCTTGGTGGTAGTTCTCAGCCCAACACAGATGGGGATAGCGAGGCCAGTCGGGCTGACTTCCAGCCTTTGATTGAAATGTCGGTGTCTTCAGATGCTGAGGACCAGCCTAAGCACACAGAGGTTCTCCTGGTTTCACAAGTGGACTGTGTGAATGGAAATGAGTCAATGGACAGCCTTGACTTGCAGAGCCTCAAGGGGAGCAGTGAGGCAGAGACAAGGACTCCTCAGAGCACGGCTGAGGGCTCTAATAGAGCTGAACAGGATGAGCACAAAGACAAAAATGAGAGCAAACCAACTCAGGAGCAGCATCCTCAGGATGGAGTGGCAGTAACGGAAACTGTTGAGGAAGATCATAACAAAGAAGGTATGTTAGTTATGTTCCAGCATTAATATTGGTTAACACAAATGTAGAGCTTTTGCTTGCAGTACACGCTTTTCACTATTAATGCTTTCTCACACTTTCAAAATCCAAATATATGTGATGAGTTAAAAAGAGAGAGATGCAATGTCAGGGCTACTTGTTCTGATCTCTTAATTTGACTTGCTAATTTTTAAATTCTAAATATGTTTTTATGCAAAGTTAACAAACATCTGTGAGTTTTTAGACATTCAGCCAGTGGGTTGCCTAGCACTTATCTATGATAAATTACTGTTATTATCATCCAGTTTTCTGATTTATGCTTGGTTTAAAATAGGATGTAAGACTCAGTGGTGAAACTTAAGTAGCATTAGCATTTATAAATACTATTCTTGGCTTGGATGCATTTCATAGCAAAATGCCATGGGCTTGAAAGTTATATGGATATGTTACACCTCCTGATATGCATCTTTGGATGGTTTTCAATTTTTGGATTTTCAGCAGTGGCTGCCTTTTCCTTTGCTCCAGTATATTTAGTTTCTTTGCCATGAAACCTTATGCTCCTTCTACTGGGATGTTGTGTTCAAGTCAGAGACGAGCAATAAGTTTTTGTTTGATTATGGGCCTGTGGTTTGGCTTATGATGAGGCCAGCTGGAAGGCTGAGGTAATGGTGCTGATAAAATATGAAGAAGCCATCAGAGGATGACATGATCGGACAACAGAACACGAATTGTGGCTCCTGAACCAATAGAAAAACTAAGCTACTCCACCCCCATCTCATTAAACACTGAGCCAGATGCGAGATATTGTACACTTTAAAGCTGATCGTAGCTGCAGATAATTTGTTTTTCTGTTGTATAATTGCATTGGACCTGTAGCCATGACATTTTAAATGTATTTTTCTTTGAATAGCATTTGAATGAGAAGAACAAAACTGCATCAATTTAGTTAGTTTGCTTAGGTTATTCAGTTACTCTTGATTGCAGTTAAATATTTAATATTTCTTTGGTAATCTATTCATTTGTCTTTTCATTGATGTCTTTGAAGTGGGGACATTCAACAGTAGCTCATCAGAGCAGTTGAAGGAGTCCGCTGAAAGGACCGAGGAAGAGCCACAAGCAGTACCTCCCCATCCTCCAGTGGTAATTGACCACCAGCGACTTTTGGTAAGAATTTTATTTTTTTAAGAAAATAAATAAAGCATTATGACCATAACAGGTGTAGCAGCACACCACATGCACTTAAGCTTCCTTACATTCTTGAAAATACTGTAATTTTATTGGGGTGTTTTCAAGGTTTAAAAGGTGCATAGATTTTCGCTAAAGTGCTCGAAATTGCTTAAAACTGCACTGCTTTTGTGATGAAATGCTTTCTGACTGAATGGTTTGCCTCTTAGATAACGAAAGAAAATAAGTTGGGGAGAACCTCTTCTTTTCCATAAAATAAATACGACTCCACTCAAGTACCACCTGCTGCTTGGAGCCTCTGTGTTTGGCTATAGTGTGATCTGCTGGTGTTTTTGAAATATACGCCTTGTGATGGAGCAGTGGGTGGGACATGACAACATGCTGTGAGGTGGCAGGTTTAATGAGCGTTAGTTTGATAATGAAAAAGACAAGGTCATGGTTGAAACGAGCGAAATCTGTAAGAGTGGCCTCCTGTAAATTCTACAGGACGTGGTGGGGGAGCTTTTGTCACTGTAGCTAGGCTAGCTGTCACCATGGGTATGTTGTCCAAGTATTATGGGGAAATACAGTTTTACTGATGTCGGTTTAATTGAGCATCAGTGTAATCATCTTTGACATAGGTCGATAATTAGATGTGGTCTAATGTTAATTGGCCACGTGCTCATGTTACTAATGTGGAGCTGTTAATGCTGGTTTAAGAATGCTAGTCGTGTGAAAGCCTAATAAAATACATCTGTGTGTGCGTTTGTACTGGAAAAATGAATAAAGGTTATGTTTTGATCTTTAAGTTGCCCGACATAGTTTGATACATTATTCTTGATGGTGTTTTACTTAACATTGTCATTCTTTTTGGAAAAAATATTGTTAAAATATATTTTTTAAATAGATCTGTGTGATCAAGTATGATCAGTATCACGTATTTATGAGCATCTTATTTATGAAGTGCTAGAGAAGCTCGAAAATACTTTTTTCCAAGCACTTATTAAGCATCCTATCGTTTAAACACTAAAACGGTAACAGAAAATAGTGAACCTTAAATGTTGCTGAAATGGCAGCTTAATAATTCAAAGCTTGTTTGATTCAGACTGAGACATTTTCTTCAACTGTCTGTTGTGACTTTATTTCATTACTGCAGCAGTTGTATTCAGTATTTCTAATTAAAATACAACAAAAAAATCTAATTGAAAGTTTATAAACATTGGCCTCTGGTCTGCATTCGCTTATTCTGAAATAATTGGCTGAGAAAAGACACACACACACACACACACACACACACACACACACACACACACACACACACAATGGAACTAAAACACTTTTTAACTTTTTTCAACCATCAAGACTTCGGCTTTTTAAAATCCTGTCCACACCTCATTGCCATCTTGTTGATTTTACACAGCCATCATTCTGATTCAGACCATGAAGGATGTAACAGCTGGTGTGATTTGGCATTGTGCACTGTTAAGCATTTCAGATTTAACAGGTAGTGTGATCTGTATAAAAATGTTCTGGTAACACAAAGGCAAACATTTTGTAATGAGGAAATAGTCACAATAAATGTTAATAAATGAGCATTTCTTATGATTTTAATCACTTAATGTATCCAGTTATGATTTCAACAGTTTCCAACCTGAGTTGCTTTGTTAGAGGAAGAAGATTGTAGGATCTTGCAAAAACATTTAAACAAATTAAACAATTCCCCCCAAAAATGAATTGTGTAGTAGCCAATCCAATTAGTAGAAATTCTATAGAATTTCTACTAATTGTATTACTAATTGTAATAATAAGTAATACTGGTGTTATAAAGATGGTATAAATATAGGGTTGCCCCTTTTTTGGTAAATACAAATGGCTTCACTTCTGATCATTTTAAGAAAATCTATAAAATATAAATGTTAAGCAAAGATGTATTAGTTCCAACACTACCAGCTGTGGACTGTCACATCTTGAAAGTGCATAATTAGATTTTGATTATGGAGAAGATGAACTATAATCAAAAATGTTGAAAATATGTTTTTGTTTAGTCTTATTTAAGTTCATTTGGCTACTTGTTGCAATGCTGTTGTTAACAGTCTGGGTGAAAGGCTTGCTTTTTTGTTTTCTCCTCCCTTCTGTAATTGAAACAGCTGTGCCTCATTTGTATTGTCTTGATTGGTCACTCTTTGAATTATATGAACCATTAAGTCATCTTGTTTGTGCATATTTTTATATGCAAGTGAAACTGTGGCTTGTTCTGACCAGTGTTGGAAATTGCACTGTGGGTCGTATTCATACATATGGCTGATAAAACTGCAGATGTTTAAAAATGGCTGCTTTTCGCATCAGGATTACTAATCAGTTAGCCTGGTTCTGCTGGAGTTCTCTTCTTGTTAGGAGAGTTGTTCCTTTCCACTGTTACAAAAAACTTGTAACATTTCTCTGCAACAGTGAAACATAAAGCTCCTTGAAGTTTTATGTTGCACTATGAATTGGTGCTATGTACGAAATGTAATTGAACTGAATTGATTTACATTTTAATATGTGTTTTATTGATGTAAAACACTAGTTTATTGTTGAGTCTGAGATATTACGCAGCCATTTGCAGCCCTGGCAGATTGAGCACTCCTCTCTGACTCTGATGCAAAGTCGTAAACAGGCAAGCTTCAAGTAAGCTGCACAAAGTAAGAAAGGGGGAAAAAACAAAACAGTTTCTATTAAATGCACAAGTTGCACAACCTCATCCATTCAGTTTTAATTGATGTTAAAATCAATCTTTTACATTGTCTTGCCTTTAGACTATTGAACTTTTCTCCCTCCCATTTAATCAACAGGTAGATTAGACGCCTGGAAAGTCCCACATTTTAACTTATACCTTTGTGTAACTGTAGAATATAGAAAAAGTTGAATAAAGTCTCTCCCTCCCTCCCTCCCTCTCTCCCTCTCTCTCTCTCTTCTTTGAATGGGATTTAAGGTATTGAGGTTGTGGAAGTGCAATCATGGGTGACCAGCCTTAAGCTTTCACCAGATCCATAGGTCTCTTCTGGAGCTGATGCTGTCACACTGCCCTTCTCAGATGAATAACTTCTTAAGCTTATCCCTCCTTTTCATTCATGCTACAGTTACGCCACTGTCGCTCGTCCCCTTCCATCTTTCAATTATCAACCTTTTGTATCCTTGCCCTCTGAACATAGGAGGGAGCCAATTACAATGGAAAGAACGAATTTCACATCGTTCAATCAACAGGTGTTGTTCCAGTTAAATCTGAAGGAAACAAGGTCATGACTCAAACATGAGCTTCTCTCTGACCCACTAGATCTGCCAACTCGTCCCAGGGTGTGTTCAAGTAAGTGGAAGCATGTGAAGCAGCTCCGTGGTACTTTGCACTGTCACGCCAGGGTCCCACCTAATACCCCAAGTGTAAATTGGAGCCTCGGCTCAGTGGGCCCCCTTGACAGCACTTCCCACTGATCGGATGGTTGGGGAGGGGGCGCTGGTTTTACAGCGCTCTGTGTAGTGTAATTGGTGTAAAAGAAGTGTCCTTCTGACATGTGCTTACGTCTTTCCTCAACGCTCCGAAGAGACATCCAACTATCAAGCCATTATCTAGTGGTTTTTACACACATCCCATGGGGATGATGGGGACCGTAGGGGTACATATCTCTTCGTGCTGAACCTGACTCCATCTTTCAGCCTGATTGACAGGCTTTTTAGCTGGCCTGATCTTAGTGCTTCAACTGGCTGCCCCTATGAACAGCCACACATAGCAGTAATCTGGAGGTTTATTTGTTAGCAGGGGGAAGAAGGGAGATATCTTAAAGAAACAGATTGTGAAAAGAGGGGACTGTGAATAATTGCTTTTTCATCCCAGTCTTACGGAACAAATTGAATTTCCGGTGCGCAGGATGAGAGCCGCCATTTAAGCAGATATTTGCTGGCGGGGCTGGGACTGGCACGGTGCCTGATGTGTGTTAGGGCCCACAGTGAGTGGTGTACTGTTCCCTCACTCTTCAGTTGTATTCATTGATTGTAGAAGCCTCATTATTCCTGACTTTTAACTTGATGGAAGAGGCTCTGAAATCTCTCTGGAATTAAATACCATCAGAGTGTTATGAGTTTGTTCACAGACCCTACATGCAAAGCCTGTAGGACGGAGATGGTATTATTTCAGTATTCACACCCTGCCTTTCAGAGCCATTGCACAGTTATTTGCTCTGATTCACTTAGTAAAATCAAGTTCTGTTATTGCCAGTTTCTCTGAAATGATGCTTGATGCTGTCTGGATCAAAATGAATTCCTCAGTATGAATAAATAGGTCCTGAGGCTTGTTTCTCTCCCTACTCCAAAACGTCTCTTATTCTCAGCTGTTTTCTTTCATCAATAATCAGACACTTGTCCACAGATGGGCTAGGAGAAGTGGTGCTGAGGATTGCAGATGAGAATTCAGTAACAAGAAATCCAATCTGGCCCCAGCAATTTTTCCTCCATCTCACCAAGAACACACAGATTATCGTCTGCTCTGCTGTTTCCTTTAGCAGCTGCCCAGAAAAAGCCAGTGTTTATAGTCACTGGCGCAGTATGGAGTCTTTCTGGCTTGATGCTTAGTTTCTACAGCATGTCAGGATTTCCTGTTTTAGAGAAGCTTGTCAACAGAAATGGCCCTGCTTCAGTTTGTCATCTCCCTTCATTTTTTAGTATTGATAACAGCAGGGGCCCCCTTTGGCAAAGTAGCCATGCCTCGTGCCTGTTCAAAAGAAGACAGCCTAATAGTAGTGCTGGACCATCGTTTTGATTGTCAATAAAAATAGATGGTGCTTGAAGTGCTTCTTTTATTTTTATTCATTCCCACTGATTGCTTTGACACATCTCCCATTTGCATGTAATTGCATATCTGTGCCTCTTGGCTATGCAGGTGAGGGTCACTTGTTTGCTCACACAACATAAACATACCAGTTAGTCTCTCTTATTTCTCTTCTAATAGTTTGCGGCCAGATTTATTGTGCCCTTTTGCGTTGCTCCCATCTCCTCAACCTTTGGCTTAGGGTTACACTGTGTGGGATTTTGTACGTCTTAGGGTATTACAGTACATGAAGATGGTATTTTTAATGTCTGGTTACAATGTTTAATATCAGGGCTGAAACAGTTTCTTCTGTTCCCTGAAAGAGAGGACAAGAACAAAGTACAACACGTAAGTATGGGATATCACTCCCCCGCATGTCCTGGCTGAAGAAACCTCTATTCATGCTTTTAGGGTGGAGGCCATGTGATGACATGCGCATGGCCCTGCCTGCACATATACCCCCTGCCATCACAGTCAAGCCGAGGTGCGCGGTGAGGCAACCTTGTGTTGTACCTCGTTCCTCTCCTTCAGGGAACAAAGTCATAGATATAACTGTTCCTTTTCAGTCGATTCACTCGGGACAACACATAAATATGGGACATGTATACAACCAACGTACTCCAGTTGGACCACCGGCACCTTAGTGTGCGGTAGATCCAGGGGAAGGACAGCAGGAGCCATCAATCGATAGGACTGAACAAAAGAGTGCGGTGATGCCCAACTAGCTGCAGCACAAATATCACCTACGCGGGGTTTAAAAAGAGCACATCAGCTTACATTCTCCTGGTGGAATGTGCTCTCACCCCCTGGGGCAAAGCGAGACCCTTGGTGCTGTACGCACATGAGGCAGCTTCCATAATGCAGTGGGACAGCCTCTGTTTAGACAGAGCTCTACCACTTGCTGGATTAGTGAAGCAGGCAAACAAATGGTAACATAAATGCACATTCTGAGTGCGATCAATGTAGGTAGATAGGGCACACACCGGACCAGAGAATGAGGCATCCACTGCCATGAAAAGAGAAACCGCACCCCTGAGGACGGGGCCGAACAGAACAGTTCTGCCCTGCTTGCTTCGGTTTAGTGTCCATTCCAAAACGCTGCACAGGAAGACTCAAAATTAGCGCTCCGCAGGCAGCCTATGCAGCCGCTGCACAGTGGAGGCCAACACCAACAGAAGCCGTTAAGCTAAACCTAAGCTGCCAGGACGCATAGCTAATTTGCTCTAGCAAGCCAGCCCAACTCTGCAGAGGTGTTCTTAGCGAGGTGAAGAATGTAAGAACTGGGGGGTGATTTGATGACCGGTGGTATATGTGGCTTGCATCAAGGTTTCTTCAGCCAGAAAACGCAGGGATGTGATATCCCATACTTTTGTGTTGTACCGAGTCAATCAATGGAAAGATAACAATCCTGTTAAGATGCTATTGCAGTTGTTAATTCATGGGCAGGCTGCGATTCCAGGTCAGTTATATTGTGTGTGTTAATAATGTATCGTAAATGTAGGTCTGTAGTAGAATTTCAAGCCTCTGCCACCTCCTCACTGCTCAAATCCTATGATAACAAATACCTGCTGTAACGCTTTAAGCTGCACTGCTTATTCAGATGAATCCAGCTTTACCAGGCCGTACATGCTTTTGTATATTCCAAAAGCATACCCTCATAATGCACAGACGGTGTGCAACGCTTAGTGCTCTGTCAGCATCTTTCGCTGTTTAACACTTTACTCTTCCTGCACACTGGTTGCACGACACATGGAAAGGAGTTTGTATTGATTACCCTTTATTTCCCTTGAGCTCTCCCCAAAGTTTAATCATATCAGTTCATTAGCAAATCCTTTTCCATAACCTTGACCTAAATCTTTTCTGTATTAAATTTTTCTCCCCTGTGCATTTGTTTGGTAAACATATCTTCATCTGATAATTTTGCTCTGTGTATGTGGAGGTCTGTTTGGTTTTCTTCTCCTTTATTACCTGGTGATATTGGATCTTTCCTGTCTTGAGTCTGTAAAATATGAAATTTCTTTCCTCCTTTTCCTTCCTTATTTTTTCCATCTTATTATCTTTTCCCCCCCCAATTGTAATTTTTACCTTGTAATACTTTTTTTGCCAAGGACTTGCCAAATGAAACCTGCAGATTTTACATTTGGTCATTTTCACATCTCTCAATGTTCTATATTCCTACCCAGACTCATGTCATGTATGGACTATTTGATTTATAAGGCTCATATTGTTATCAGTGTTTTTGAGTAAAAAAAAAAAAACCAATACTCATTGCTCAGATTTTTTCCTCCTAATTGAGATTGAAGCCATGTGCTTCAGGACATTTTAAGTCCTGAGATAAAGTTTGAGCTATCCCAGGCAGCTCTATTCTGTAGAACTACATTTAAGATGTATTAGGAAAACCACTAAGATTGACATTTCTAGATTAAAGCCTTAGAATAGTTTAATTTACCCCCTGCCCAGGAAACCAGCCCTTAGGTCTCTTAAGTTTTCTATCAGTTAAAGTTAACTCCTTTATTGATCTTTGTGTGTGAGTGAATATAATAACAATTATCTACATTTATTTTCATCCGTGATTCATATTTTTGTGTGTGATTCTGAATTCAGTGTTCTACTCATTATCTAAGTGGCTGAGTCACCGCATAAACCTAACGGCACACAGAGCATGATGTGTTCATTTACATAGGTAAATATTAAAATCATCAGTTAGAAGAGAGTAATGCTGTTTTTAAACAGTATCATTGGACTCATTTTATTTAGATATCAAATTGCATACTTTGCACAAAAGACGTTACCATATATAGCATCGAAAACCCTTTTTTCCTCCTCTACTAAAGTCAAGAGAATTCACCGTAATCTAATGGCATTTTCCTGTAAAGCCAAGCGTTGCATATTTAAGATGAGCTGTCGACCCCTGCAGCGGTTTTTACATGGGCAACTGAACAGAAACACCATTTCATTTTAATGTTCTGGGACCATGGTAATATGATTCATCATGATTGTCCCTGACCCTTGTAACACTATCAATATTGCATTATCCGTGTGACCGAGTGCCCTGTAAACCACATTATTTGCCACCATGACTTAATTTTTTTTTTTTTTTAAATAAATCTGAAAATCCAAATCCAGTGTCTGCCTCAGCTGAAGGTAACAAACAAACCAGAATCATTAATAATTCATTCATTTGCTAGTATTGGAGACACAAAATCTTAGTTAACAGGAAGAGCAGGCTGAATTGTTCTTAGAGGCAGATATTGAAGGCTTAATAGCGTCCCTTGTGATGGAGACTGTTGGGTTTTGAGTCCTTGTTGTTGAGTTTTTTCCTCCTCCCTCTCTGCCTGCTAACCCTCTTCTCTCAGCCAGTGGTGAGGAAGTCTCTCCAACACACATGTGCGTGTAGATAGTGAAGCCTTCAGTGATCAAAGAAGACCCTCTACTGTATCACAGTCAGCTCCAGTCTGCATGCCTGACTGTGTACAGCATGCTTATTTGAAAAAGGGATTTGTTTGCAAAATACCAGAAGCATAGAGCGACTGTAAATTCAGTGGACTGCACTTACATTCTGCACATTTTCGAGACTTTTAAGTGGAAATACTGCATTTTATAAAATATTTGTGCAAGCCACGTTAACAAAAGCTCTGAGTTTGCCGCTAATGACAATGTATACCCTTATTCAGCTGTTGTTTAAAATCGCAGGCATCCCAACCCTCCCTTTTGAATCTATGTTCTTAAGAAGCATAGATAGAGATGTGGTAAAGAAAAGGTTGTGGGGGAAGATGGAGCAAGGAGTTTAGAAGGGGTGAGGTTAAATGGCCCATGTCAGTAGTAGTCTTTAATGCATGGGATTACGGCCCTTTTGTGTGCTGTGAGCTCACTCAGTCACTGAGCCCATGTAAGACCCTCTCACACCATTTACCCCACAGTGTCGCCGACACCCTGATCAAGCTGACAAAGGCTGGGAAGTGCACTGCTGCAATCAGCCTGGTAACAGTAAGAGGAGAATAAAGCGAAGAAACGGAGAGAGAGAGAGAGAACAAAGAGGGGAAAGAAAGGCGCATAAGAGAGGAGAATGCAAAGACAAATACACCAGAAGCAAAGACTGTTGTGCAATAGTAATGTCGGAAATGCAGTTGAAGAGGAGGTGAGAAGAGGCTGTGTAAAACAGTGAAAATGGCTTGAGGTGAGAAGATGAACTATCTCAGGAGAAAAATGTGCATTATAAAGTAGAGAAATGCACTTAAAGCAAGAGTTGGGGAACATGATGAAAAATGGAGAGAAATGCAGTGGCAGTGGGATGAAAGGCTGGCTGACATTATTACACATGTGCGATGGGTTGGTAATGATGCTAATTAAAGCTTTTATGCATGTGTTGTTAAAACCGGCATCTCACTGTGATGTGCTCCATTTGGACCTCTTTTATTAGTTCTTATGGCTGGATTGAAACTATGAAAGCTGATAGCTCCCCTGATGTTAGGCCAGAGTTAATGTGAAAAAAGTACAAAAAGATACCAGTAAAATATATTCAATATGTAGCAGCTGATGGCACTTTTTTCCCAGTGTTGCAGAGATCATGATTATCGCTCTGCATGAATTCTGAATATTAGATTTTTTTCATGTTCTTAGCTTCTTTATGTAGACATTATTTGTCAAGGGACTTGGTTATTAGATTGGCCAGGTGGAAGTTCTTGTGAAAAGGGATATAACCAGTGATTTTCTACACTACCAGATGAAATTATGAAAGTTTGAATGTTTCAAAGGAATAATCGTCCTGTTTTCTGGACCTTTAAGTTTTATATGGTGTGCATTTAGCGGCTGTGCTTATACGGAGTCTGATGTTCTGCTTGTAATCATTTCAAAAGCTGAAACAGTAAAAATAATGCTTAGTTTAAACACCCCAATCAGAAGAAACACGCCCGCTTTTTTTCAGTTTCAGAGGGATGAAATAAACCTTTGTACAAGTTTTCTCCTAATCAGTTTACACAATGTAAGTAATTTAACCTGATTGCATTCTTCTCTCCACATGCCCTCCATCTTGACAGAAAAGTGCAGGAACATATGCTTCTCTGCTTTTGGAATATGGCAGCCTGCAAGCGCAGCTGTCAATCTGCATAGAGATTGTTTTAAATACAGTGTTTTCAGGAATTAAGAGTGCGATAATAACGGCAACTACTGTGGCGAACAGATGATGGCTGTCTGTGTTCAGGGAGCTGATTAAACATGTGACGTTTACTGATAACTGTAGAAGAAGGGGAGAAGTTAACAGGCGAAACAAAGTCTTGAATCAGACTGACTTCAACTATAGAAATGTTTACATGTGACTGAAAGAGAAGCTGTAAAAGCTTTTTCTGATGATCTGTCACACTGTGGTTTTTCATAGTAATCATTGCTCTAACACAATTTTTCCATTTGTGGTGCTTTATGATGTCAAAGAGATTCCTTAATATAGTCATCTCAGGCACATTACACAGTGGACTTGCCAACCTGCTGTTCAAACCTTATGTTTGTAAGAGGAGCTGAGGGGCTGCACCGAGGCCTAATATGAGATGAATAATGTTTATTTTGAATTGTGAATTATGCAGAGGTACTCTAATAGACTCCAAGGATAATAAATATGGAGCTGGAAACGGACACATTAAGTCCACTTTGAGCTGGAGTTTATCCAGTCTTCTAAATACAAAATGTGAAAACATTGATGCAGATAATGTTGTTTAGTTGGAAGCAGGTGTAATTTCTCTCTCCATGTGATGTTTGTAGCAAAAAAAAACAATCTAAAAAAAACTAAGGAAGGCTTTTAGGAGGTCATTGATTACGTTAGTCAGCACTGAGATGAAGAGCAGTAGCAAATGTTTGTCACGAGGATTCGATACGAACCATTAGGACTAATGCATCATGCATGACGTTTTTCATTCTTTCAGTTATAAAGAATAATAACAATAATAATATTGGTGGCAGGTACGTGGCTCCAAGCTGTGGTGTATCTTAATAGAAGCTAAAAAGTAAAAAATCCTACCGAGTATTTTTCTTCAGGCCAGATTTCCGGTTATGAGCAGACTTTGTCTTGGGATTAAGTTTCTGCTCAAGTTTCTCTTGATGTGAAGCCTCAGTTTAACTTTAATCAGGCCAACTGTCATTTAAACAGAACCCATTGTCAGATGGAGTACAGTGATTAATACAATGCTAACCTTTTTACCTTTGCAATTTTCATTCTTTTGCTCACTGTAATTATCTCTCAGACGTTCACTGATGAGGCTCTGACAAACATCTATGTCTTATTAATCATCATATTGCCTTGATTTTATGTTTTTCAAGCAGTTTTCTCTCTCTGTCTCTCTGTCTCTCCCACAGCCACACCATTTAATTTCAGTTGAGGTTTCTCTGTTTGCCTTGTGTCAGTGATGATAACTTTAATTATTGTGCCTTTGCTGTCTCAGTCCGTGCATTCTGATGAGCTGCGTGTTTAAATAGAAGCGCATATACACACAGACTTTGGTTTGGGTAAAATGCGAAGAACGGGTCAATTAAAAGGACCTTTGACTGTCCAGAATGTTTTAATTAAAGTAGCAGTGAAATGTAAACTTGGTTCTAATTATGATTAGCCTTAATTAGCTGTCATTCTGATCTTAATTGCTTTTGAATGCAGCTGACCTCCAAATGATGCATCTCCACGCACCAGCATCAGTGAGTTGCTTGTGCGACCCGTTGTTCCATCACTGTACGACTGTCCGATTGCGCCTGTGCTGTTGTTTCTGTGGTATATATCTGTAAGATGTATTTATTTTCTAAAACGAATGATTTCTATTGTTTCCTGCAGATTCTACTGGATATGGTGGTGAAGAAGAGTGAGGGCTACAGCGTGGAGCAGCTGGAGCGACTGTACTCCCTACTCAGCCAGTGCATCTACAAGCATCGTAGAGAGTACGACAAGACCCAGCTACTCGAGGTCAGAGAGACACAACACACACTGGTGTAGCCTTTATAATGTGCATTTAAATACAAATATAGTCCTTATCCAGTACTGCAGTCTGCCTTGAGCCTTTCACTTAAAGGTGAAAGTGATTTTGTTGAATCATAACATTTAATTGCTACTTTAAATAATGCATTAGGTACACAAATGCCAAATCTTGCCATTTTCAGCTTCTCAAATGAGAATATTTCACATTTTTCAGATTCTCTTTAATATAGAAATGTATTGACAATGGTAATAAATGTTTTCTTTTATTGTTTGAAACCCACAAACACTCAAAATTATTATATAAATTAGATGGACAATGCCAGGAAATTCTGGGCAGCATGCAATAACTGCAGCTTGGAGAGCAGTACAAGGTCTAACAAAAATTGGAGTGCCCGGCCTTTACCTAAACCTTATCCTTTGTGGATAATCATTTAAAGCCATGCACCACCCAAAGACTCTCGCACTGAAAAGGGTAAAAATAAAACAAACTTGGGCTAATCAGAAAGTAGGTTTAAGGACAGGAGCAATCGAGCTTCTTGGGGACCAGAGAACCCTCCTGAAGATTTTCCAAGAACCCCCTCGTAACCTTAACATAGATTTAACTGGTTTGGATTTAGTGTCACATGGACAGATGAGTGGCATGTGTTTCTCCGTGCTTGAATAATAGCTAACAGGGTAATTAGCTAACTTGCGTAGCAGATCGCAGTCATATCGGTGTTTCTGCTGGCCCAAAGTGAACATGCAAAGGACCCCCTCCCCTTCTGTAAGTCTGTATGTTTAACATTTGCATTTTTAGTGATGCGGCATCCCGAGGATTAGTAGTAAGTAATTCTCAAAGCAAGATGTTATGGATGTCAAGAAAATGTTACTTTTTAGATTTATTTTTTTATATTTTGTCCTACAGATTTGACCTTGTTCAGACCAAATAACTCCGATTATTAAAGAGCTGGAAACAGTTGTACACAAAGGCAGATGATATCGGAGAAGGTGTGGCTTTCTCCTTAGGGAGCTTAGACATCTCTGAACACTGCGACAGACTGAAACAAGAAGACGTGTTTGGCACTCACTGGGATTCATGACAAAAAAAGGCTAGATATCGACTATGGAAGAAGAGATGGGTAAGAGTAGCATAAACAGCATCTAGATCAGGGTAGAAATTGAGGTCTGCAGCAGAGTGTGATCTAATGAGGACAGTGGAAACTAGTAGTGAGAACATTTAAAAAAATTGTTTTCAGTGCTTGTGGGAGACCCCCACAGTATATTCCACATAATTCTGATGTTAGTTGGCCAAACAAATGTACTGAACTTCTTAAACTCCACTGAGGCTTCATGAAAAATATATTATGGCTTTGTTTTCCAAAATAATTACAATTTAAAATGGTACTGTGTTTCAGGCAGCCAGAATAAGATCTTAGCGGCACAGGACTGAAAGTCAGAATTTTATATTCATGAATGCAATCAAGCCGCTGACACACAATAATGTTTTATATTATGGTAGCATGATGGTAATTTTGAGGAGATGTAGATCATAAAATGTAATATAAAGACAAACTCGTGCTACAATAACCGCAGATGTTCATTTATCTTTTTCCCAAGTCTCTCGGGAAAATACTGCAAATAATAATAAGCGAAGGATGACAAAAGGGTCTGAATGAATGGGAACTTTTTCCTTTTAAGTTTGGCTCTTTCTTGACAATGTTCCATGTAGAAAAAGCTGCTGTATATTTTCCCAGAATCCCATCTGGTCATCTGCTGCTGCTGTAGGATGTCAGTGCAGACAGGGGCTCAGAATGGCAGTGTCCTGGCGCTGGTAGCCAGTGCCGGCTGTCAGGATGTCAGAGGGAGGAAGCGGCAAAGGGAGAGGGAGAGAGAGCAGTCAGCCAGGTGGTGCCGCCTGTCTACGGGCCGCTCTGGTGAAGGGAGGGAGGGCGCGTGTCTGGGTTCGTTTCATACTGCCAGCCTAAATTGGTGTTTCGAGAGCAGAAATGTCAGCTCATCTGGCACCTGTTTTGTTTGCCTGCATTTCCAAACATACATCTCAACCCCACAGCAGGTCATCTCCTTGAGAATGCAAAACCACGAGCACACAGATGCACACCGAGGTGGTCCAGAGTGTAGGGGCTGCAGCCTTTTTGGGGGCAACTTAACGTTGCACGCCGTTGCAACTCTCGGTATTTATGTCCGAGTTGTAGAGCTGAGTGAAATGGAGCGTGTCCATACATTTGTCTCCCTTACGTTCTCGCCGTCCTCCTCTGGGCACGGCTCGTCTCAGTCTTCCTGAAGAGCTGACCTTTTCAGCAGATTGAGCGGACAGCACGCTGCGTTTAAAGCCAGAGGGACCGTATCTGCTCTGTACACAGAAACCCGCAAGCTATGTTCCTGTCCACAAATTGGCGTATGTGTTTCCCTTGGCCCGGTATCATATTTTGCTCGTGTCTCAGACAGCAATTAAAGACTTTGTAAGGGCCTTTGACCTTTAACCTAAATCTGTGCTGTGCCAAAGCTGAACAGGATACCAGTCAGGTTAACTAAACCCCTCAATAGTTGGTTAATTCTCTGCCAGTTTTGTGTGTATACTGCTGAGGGCTTTGGCCTGCAGGTCAATTAACACTTTTATTCCTACTTGTTTAGCCAAAGCAGCGTCATGAATAAGAGCCTAATTGTTCCTAAAACTAATTTGACCATTGAACTATTTGATTGGTTCCTGGCATGCATTTCGTATTTAGAATATTGATTAAACTTGAGCTTCAAGGGGGCCTATTACGCTCATTTTCCAGCACCGTATTTTGATTCCTGCACATTATTAAAGTAGCATTTCATTATGGAGTTCAGAAATGATCTTTATTTATTTTACACTGGGCTTCGGTACACCCCAACAAGCATTTAGCTCATTTCTCCCTGCTTTTAAGTTAGCTTCTTTCTGATTGGCTGTTACTCACAATCAAGACTTCTGTGGTCTCATATGAACACTCATTGACGTCATACAGAGACAAGAGTATAAAAACTGCCTCACACTCAGCTTTTGGCTCATGGGATTACACGCACTGCACTATTGGAAGACTAAATATGAAAAAGCGTAACAGGTCCTCTTTAAAGAGTCTTTTGAGACCTTCTCTGACATTTGTTGCTGAATAGCCATATAAAGAGAAACCTATTTAAAATAGGCGGTATCAGTTTCTCCATTGACAGTAGGCTATGCAGTGCAGGCTTTCATCATTGTGAGTCTGTCAATCTGATGTCAGCGGCTTGTGTAACAACACCTTCATCCAGGAACAATACACAAGATTGTTCTCTCTCGACTCTTTCTTCCCTGGAAAAAACGACTCAACTTATACTTGAGTTGTTGTGAAGATTTTTTTGTTTGGTTTTTTCCCCCTCTCACCTAACCTTCACGTAGATGCTGCAGAGAACCTCGTCCTCCCAGGGGTTGTAGCAAATTAGATCTGGGAAATGGAGGAACTCTGTAAGTGATGTGGGAGTAGATAAGATGGGTTCAAACAAGGTGGGTGCACCAAAGTAATTTAAAGTTACAGTGGAGAGCATGCTACGCTGGATTTTTCTTTTCATGCACGCGTTGAGGGCCCCAGTGAGATATAAAACACCTAAAACTGCAGTTTGGCTGCAGTTGACCTGTTGAGCTGTGCAGAGGTTAGACATTTTTGCCATGTAAGTCACCATCCACCCATGCTAGATAGAGACAGTGTTACAGGCTAACTTTATGTCAGTGAGACAAAGGGGAGGTGCTGTGAGGGCTTGTTAGTCTGCTGTGTACTCGGGATGACAGCGTGCGAGGGCTTCAGGCAGATAAACTTTAGATCACAGAGGCGCAAAGCGTCAAGGCAGTGAAGAGCTCATTTGCATGTGCCCGTGTTTACAGTGAAACACAGCAAAAAAGTGCTAAAAGCACAGACATGGGCTGAGTCGAGGTTTTCACGAAGACTTTTTCATTCAAATGAACATCAGCTTCACCTTTCTTGGCTTTGCTGGCTTTTTACAGCTCGTGCAACCTGGATTTGATCGCTGTGGGGCTGTGATGAAGTGCTAAGCGCTTAATTGTTGTTCTAAATGAAGTTTCAAGAGAAGTTGGAATCTCATGCAGAATAACACTGGCGTGATTAAATTTACCTGGCTCCAGCTAAATTAGATCTCATGTTCTGATGTGTCAACTGAAAGTTAAATACACAGGCAGGACTGTTTTGGTGGGAAGAGTGAAAGCGGACTCCCTTTTGTTTGGGTTGGGTACTGCCAACAGTGATGCGTGGTGACGGCGGAGCTGCCGAGCAAAAGCCGTTTCTAGGCTGAATGGCAATACATGATGTATATGTTCCATGTGAGATGTCGGCAATATTTAGGATCAAAAATAAAACGCATAAAACTGCGGAAACGTTTCAACATATGTCACAATGAAATTAAATTAGAAAAACGGTGGTAAATTCTTAAAAATGGAGACGGACGCTTATCAAATCCACGGAGAGAACTAATCATTTTATCCCGAGAAGCACAGATGTTGGTCTGTTGCAGCCCTGATTGGTTCATTTGTGTTCTTGTGTCCTTTTGGTGTTTAAACACTTCGCTTGAATCTGAACCGAATGCTTTATTAGGTATTATCAGGTTGGTTGCAGCAGAAATCGAGACTCATCAGACCAGGTTTGTCCTGTTTTAAGCTGACAGGACTGGTAATCGGCGTGCTCTTCTGCATACATTGATTGTAATGAGTTACTGTTGTCCCCCTACCAGCTTGAAGCAGTCTGGCCAGTCTCCTCAACAAGACATTTTTGTCCAGAGAGCTGCTTCTCTTTTTTACACCATCCTCTGTAAACTTTAGAGATGGCTGCGCGGGGGGAAATCCCAGCCCGTCTGGCACCAATAACCATGCCCCATTCAAAGTCGCTTCTTCTCCAATTTGATGCTTGACCATGTCTAGATGCTTAAATGCAGCCATGTGATTGGCTGAACTGGTGCATGGGTTAGCGAGCAGTTGGAAACAAACAGGTTTCCTCAGTGCCATTAAAAGATTACATCTGCCTTCTTAAATTTGAGAGCTTCAGTTTTGTATTTATTGTTGGAGCTGCGCTGATCCTTCCTCCATGCTGCATGAGAGCAGGCTGCAGATGCAGAGGGAGTGTGGGGTGGGGCTGAGTGAGTCACACAGTTTAGTGAGAGAGAAGAGATGCAAACACTGGCATGGCTTTGTTAAAGAGATGATTTCTGTAGCTCAGCTTGGAGCAGGGGTCGGCAACCTTCAACATCAAAAGAGCCTTTTTAACTGAATAATGTGAGGGGGGGGAAAAACGTGTGTGTGTGTGTGTGTGTGGGTGGGCAAGTAACAAATAGCTGTATGTAATTTGGAGAGGATAATACATATACTTAAGGCATCTGATTATTCTTGTATTAATAAGAAGAAGAGCTTTTTTTTTTTTTTTACTGTTTAACAAACACCTTAAAAAAGAGGAAAAACAAATATAACATAACCTATTTGAGTTCACAGCTTGTGGAAAATTAATCAAATAAAAAATAGCCCACTTTAAAATAAATAAAACATAGCAGTGAAATAAAAAGAATAATCATGAAAACTATTTGTATGTAATTATGACTTCAGTCCATTTCAGTGTGCTGTCATCGTCTGCAATAAACCAGCCCTGAGCACAGCATGTTCACCCAAAGGGGGCGAAAGAGCCGCATGCACCTCCCCGACCTCTGGCTAAGAGGGCATCGGTACAAAAAGTGTGGTCTCATCATCTATCGCCCAGCTGCTTGCCCAGAAATCTAATCAGTCCAAAAATTCAGTGGTATTTCCAAGCTGACTTTTGAAAGGAAGAAATAAAATGAATAAAAAGTGAAGTTCAGTTTTTGGCACTGTCAAACCAACAGCTCAAATACAGAGGCAAATACAGTCAGTAAATAACAGAAAATCTATTTTCTTCATCGATCATCTAATCCGTTTATGAACGGATTATTCAGCTTGTTAAAACTTGCGGTCTCTGCTGGAAAAAGTTTGCCCTTCTTTAGATGTTAAAAAAAATTGCTGTAAAGTTGGCAGTTCTTCTTCCTTTTTTTTTTTCTTTAAACTTCTTGAAATTGATATCTTGTAGCCGCGCGTGTCGCACTGACTCAGCCATTCAGATGAGAGAAACACACAGTGTAACATCTTCCAGGCATTAATCATGGTCTAGTGCAGGCTAACATCCATCTCTCTTCCTCTGGCTCTGCTCAGATTTAGTCAGTGTCAAACTGCTGTTTTCACGCTGAGAAAAATCGCCCGTCTCATTCAGGCACAGCTTTCCTTCATTTTACATCATTTATCATGGTGAAAGCTGTTGTTTGCTGTGGGAAATTTCCAAGTAATATTGAAAGCGCGCTGCACAGATGCTTTATACACACATTCGAGTTTGCTGTGTTAGTTGAGGCTAAGCTCCGTGTGTGTGTGTGTTTGTTTGTTGTTTGTGCAGGAGATGGAGGAGAGAATCCAGCGTTTTGATACATTCCTGTGAAATGGAGAGAAAATACCCATCAGGTAGATCCTGAACAGCCTGGGACCACAACAACACCACACACACAAAACTGAGTGAGCACGAGTGGAGGAGCTTCAACCCTCAACACAAAAACACCACACAGGAAAATCCAGCACCCTCCTCGTTGCTGGGAGGGAACAAAGCGAGGATGAGGACAGAGACATTCAATGGTGCTATCGTCTCAGGAACCTGGCCACATCCAGACGCATACTACACAACCAAACCCCTGGAGGTGTGTCAGCCACACTTATACACACACACACACACAGACACGTGTGCACACAAACCAACAGTGGCGAGCAACACTGGTGCTACTCGGGTGCTATCCTCAACTTTATCCGTGCTGCTCTCGGGAAGATTTCTTAAGTTTGGACGACTAGAAAAACCAACAGATGGGGTGATGTCATATCACAACGTGGCAGCGCATACACTCCGAAACACTCGACACGAGTATGCATGCATTTCTACAAACAGACACACTCACTCAGACCCTCACCAGCAGAAGTGTGACAGCAGAGTGCCGCCAGGAGACGAGGACGGGGAGTGAATGGGCGACCCACGTCAGCGAGCCCTCCTGCCCTCGAGTGGAGCGCTTCATCATAGGCCAGTTGTTACCGCGCTATTGTGCGACCTTTTTTGTTGTAGTTTTGTTTTGTTTCCTCTTCTCTCTGCCCTTTTAGCTACTTGATTAGTTCCATATCTGAGCCACAATCACCCAGAAGAATAGTTTACAAAGACGTTTTTTACCGTAGACACAAACTCGATGAGGTTAGCACAGCAGGACTAGAATCAATTATGTCCTCTTCATTATGGCGGTCATCAAGCGTGGAAAGCCGTTAGCCCCCTCAGCGCTGGTCTCAGAGTTACTGGTGAACAAGCGTAGCGTCGCCTCGGGGTCATCTGTAAAAACCTCCTCACTCGAAACATTCGCTGGCAGGCCACCTCTGGCGTTCACAGTCTTAGCGGATTGTTATGTCCTAAATAGTTGTGCTAGCGCAGACCCCCGACTCCTCTTCACTAGATTCACAGTATGAATGTTTTCCCTCCTGCTCCAGCAGCGCCCGCCAGTTGATTTGTATTTTTTTCCCCCCTTTCTTTCGTTTTTTTAACCCCCCTACCGACACACTCCTGCTGAGGAACTGGAAGCAGTACAAATTGGAAGGCGTCTGTACTTTTTTGCACTGCCTAGCGTGTGCCTTATTTCAAACCTCATATGAAAGTGGTATATTTAGCAGGATGTTTGTTTTTACTACTCGTGACAATGAACAGGCTCCCAAGTTGGGGAGGAGGGTATTTACCACCGAGGTCACAGGGACCTTGAGGCAACGACGACTAAAAATGATTATCTTACCGCCATTAGATCGATTAAACATATCTACGTTATTCACCTCTAGTTAATTTTGAACTCTTTGGTCAAGAAATAAGTGGAAACAGTGTTGTGGTCAAATACATCTCAGATGATGTTCAAATATTTAAATTCATGTTTCTGTAATAAAACCTCAGACCAGTCGGTGAAGGTCAGTCTCCACCTGAGCAGGACAGCAGGTGGAAGGAGAGGTTGGTGACACCGGCCTTCAGTTTTTTCCCTCTTTCTCTTTTTTTTTTTTTTTTTTAAAAATATGCAAAAAAAAAAAAAAAAAAAAAGATTAAAAAAAGGAATAAATGAAATAAAGCAAGTCAAAGGATTCATCGTGCCAAGTGTTATCTCACTCACTCAAAAGGTGCTGACATAACGGTGCCTGTTCACCGGCTTTCTGTTTCAACTCTGAAAATGTTCTATTAATCCTAAAAAACTTTGTTATGTTTTATATTTTGTAACTTTTTTCTACATAATTTTTTTTTTTTTTTATAAAAACGCTTTGCTTGAATTGTTTTTACATGTGTTGTAAATCCAAACTGAACAAAGGCCATTCTAGGCAGTGCCCGTCACTAAAGTGTGTAAAAAGCATTACTTGTTTCTGTTTTACGTGTGTGAACCGACTTTATCTGTTCTGCTCTCTTCTCTTTCAACGTCAGACAAGCGAAACTGGATTTTCACCTGTGGCCGACACAGAATATGTTTTCCCGACTGTAGTAAATCAAGATACTTACAGAAGCTTTATAAGGTGGCATTTTTCTTTTTCTTTTCTCTGTGTGTGTTTTGAAGATGCCATATTTTGAACAGGTGTAGACTGAAGAAGCCCGCCCCCCACTCCCCTACCCCTCTACCCCGTCGTCTTTCTTCATCTCTCTCAGTGCACTCTCTTGTCCGGTCCTCAAACCTCTCGGTACAACTCTAACCCCAGCTCACCTCTGCCTTTTCTCGAATTCAAGGTGGCAAAAAAAATCTAAAGAGCGTATGCAAACTGGCAATGGCAGGTTAGCACTTGGACTACTGCAGAGGGGAATAAAAAACCAATGCTACCTCAGCTTAATTTATTTTAAAGCGAAAACTGTTTACTGGGTACAAAAACAGTATTTCTTTTTTCTTCCCACTCAAAATACTGTTGCAACATCCACAGTACCACCTCAGCGCAACCACGGCTGCTGCAGTAATCCAAGAGTTGTTTATATCTCTCTGATTGTTATATACGTATGTTTGCATTTGAGCCAGATGATGATTGCATAAATTTTACGGATATTTCATGGACTGTATATTTGATGCTTTAGTTTCAGGTTGTCTTTGATTACTTTACGTACTTTGACACTGAGGAGACGTCCCGGATCTGCTCCTGTTATCACCCAATACCTTCTTAAAAGCTATAGAGAGCATTTTCTGCCTCTTTACACACCCATCGCCTTTTACTCCCAAGTGTTCCAACTGTGTTTGGGTCTCTTGTTTGTTTTTTTTATTTTCATCTCATGATTCTGGGTATTTATTATTAAATATGTTTTACACCTGATATTCAGTACATTCAGTCTTTTTGTACGTCTGAAACTGAACCGAATCGGGAAGCGTTGCGCGTCCATTTGAACGATTTTGCTGAATTGCGTAGCGTTTGTGTAGCAAGTTTATTTGGCGTGTACGGGGGAATAAAGGGTTTACAGGTCTCTCAGGTTTCAACACGTGACAACTTGCCCTTTCAGCTTTTCTATTTATTTCATTGTTCTGATGTTTTCTTTGTTGAAAGTGGTTACAGACTGTGGCATACTGGAAGAGGCTAGCATTAGAATATTTAAAACAGTTATGAGGAAAAGGACCAGATCAACTTTCTGTTAATGATGTTCACTTTGTCTCCAGTTTCTGCCAAGAGTTATTTTTTATGGATTTAAAAGAAAAACCATGGGGTATAAAATATGGGTAACAAATGTCATACATTGTGCTCTTTTTTTTTGTTTTTTAATCATAAATTGTTGCCAGTTTGGACTATCAACCAATTTTTGTCTGGTAGTGGAGACAACTTAGTCCAGTATGCAGAAGGAAAAAGGCTTGTTCTATCCTGAATTATTTTCTTCTTCCCTCTCTTTCAGTTAATTTAGACTTTTCATAGCTTTGTCAGTTCTGTTTGTGTATCTAACACACACCTGTTCGCAATTGTTACTTTAGTGTAAGTTATATTTGAAAAATGGAACATTTACTGTATTTCTCAAATAAACTGCTGTGATATACTTGAATAAAGGTGCAAACTGTAACTTTGAACTGCTTGTTTTGTTTTGTTTTTTTTTTAAAGTAACTTTGACAAGTATTAGCCTAAAATACCTGCAGTACCTTTGATGGCCACTTGAGGCTGGATTTGAAAAGGAGTTAACCCTCAGACTCCCATATTAAAATGGGATGGTTTTATTTATTCATTAGCTAATTCCTTACTTTAAGAAAACTCAACAGGAAGTATTCTCATCAGTCTTGACACTCGCAATCTTTTTTTTTTACAACCGCAGCTATCGCCATCTGGTGGCCTTCCGATAGAAGGCAGTTCCACATTTGTTGCTTACAAACCAGTGTGTGACGTCGCGCCGACTGTGGCTCTTTTACATACAGTCAGTTTGGCGGAACGATGAAGCCGTACTAAAAAGCAGGCCTAGGAAACCACGGGTTTTTCAGAATAAGGTTAAAAAGTCTATTCACAGTTGTTGCATTAAGAGCCCTGATTAAACCGGACAACACATAAAAAAACAGACTTGACAATGTGTTCATATTCTGGTATATGTATTAGGTTTCAATAATAACAATTGTTAAGTTTTCCTTTTTGGGTACAGATTTACAGACGTACCATTTTCAATTCAGCCTATCATTTTTTTTTCTAAAAACATTTATACAGAATTGCCTTCAGGTTTTAAAATATACATATTTCCTCGCTGTATTTACAGAATACCAACCCGACATAATTTGCAGGTTGCAATGAAACATTGTATAAAACAAGCGGATTTGGGAAGGAGGAACTTGAAACACAGAAGAAACATGGATAAACAGATAACATCTATGATAACAGTCGCGGGTGAATATTGTGCTTTTTTTTTCCGGAGGAATTGTCCCAACTTGAATCTGATCAGACGCCAGCGGAAGAAGGAATTCCCTCTTTCTCTCTCTCAGTGTGGTGCTTTCTTTGTCCCAGAGAGCAAGTCAGTGTGAATAAAGGCAGGAAAAAAAAGCCACTCACCCTCCAGATGATATCTCAATCAGACTGGAATTGTACAAGAACAAAGGAGGGGGGAAGAAATCTCTTTTTAAACCCAACCTGACCCCGATTTGATAGTTTTTTTTCCAATATTTAGAGAGCCATTAAAAAGGCCCAGGTTACACAGAGTTCAGAATCTGGATTTAAAGTTACCCCATAAATCTGCACAGTTGGAACTTTGCTTCTGGTTGCAGTGGAGAAAGAAACTCATCGGATCCACTGATAAAGAGGAAAACAGTCGCGTCGCTTCCCTTCGCTTTTCCCTCCTGTCCTTCAGATGTCGCTACTGGAAAAACGTTTGTATGCCACAAAAACTTTCACAAATGCACGACTGCGAAACCTACGCCTGTTAACGTGTGATTTACTCAAAGGGACACGAATCTGGACCTGCAATGGCTTTCAGCTGAGTCAGATTATATGAAAGGAAATGAAGGTGTTGAGTTTACAGAGATATGCACTGAAAACAAAAAACAAAAGGCAGTACCAGAGGGGGGAAACAGACTTCATTTAAAAACCCTGGAGTTTTCAAATTACTAAGAGGGACCCTGTGCCTGTTTGGTGACAGAGAATGAACTACTACCATGACACATACAGTACTGGGGGTTGGGAATCGTCACCTGACATGGCTGAGTAGTTAAACATGAGTACATTCTGCACAGGGCGTTTTTATTTGACTTTATCTTCAGGTGTGGATGAATGCTGACGTCAAGTTCAGAGGTCGCCAACAGACCGAGCGAGCGATCGGCCCGTCTCGAAGCTGCCGTCACACATCGTCCCACAACTGGAGCTCAGCTGGTGTTAAGCGTTGACCCAGTGCGACCTGGTCCGAGCCACCCTCAGCCACTCTGGATATACTTTTTGATGACCACGCAGCCGTGTCTGAAGAGCGGGCAGGGCAGTGACTGCAAGAGTGTCCAAGTGTTGGCGCAAGGGTCAAATGTCTCCATGCTGCCGAGGGCTGGACCCTCGCTGCTCACGATGCCTCCCGTGGCGTAGATCTTCCCGTCCAGAATGACGGCGCTGCATAAAAAGACACAAAATTTTCTTTCGAATCAAGGATTGGATGCAGGAAAAGTGACATTTTTCTAAATTTGAACACAATATAAAAAGTTATGTGTTCCCATTTGATAGCAAGCTATCAGTTTCCCTGATGCTAAACTAAACAACTATATGCAATACTGAATCCTCTCATATCTACCTCGCAAAAAACAAACGAAACTAATCAAAGCAACAGCCATTCACTGCTTTTCTATAACATCTGTTGGAGGTGAAATCTGCCTCTAACAAACAACAAAGTGGTAAAAGCTGTTGACTGTTCCACAGAATGGCTGAAAAAGAAAAGAATCCACATGTTGCAATGGCCCGATCAAAGTCCAGATGTCAACCCGTTTAAAGTGCACTGGTGGGACCTTAAAGAGAGCTGTGCATGGCCTCAATGAACTAAAGCAGCGCTGTGGTGCCAAAGATTCCTGTGCAACAATGTGAGGGAGCAAGAAAGAGCAGGTTACTAGTACAAGTTACTATTGTGCCACTGAGTCAAGAGGTTTTTAAGAGTAGCTGCTGTGCAAGTTTGTCTACAGTGCTACACCAAACTGTGTGGCTCCATAGTGCAGTGGGTTACAAATTAGCCGAGCAAGCGAAAGATCCCCGATTAAATCCTGGGAGGAGACGCAAACTTTGGGATCGCATCCGGTGTAAAAACAAGAAAGGAGCAGCCGAAAGTAGCTTTAGTACAAAAACGACACATCTGTAACTGACTGTGCCGCCCAGTCACCTTTAAGTGAAATCTAAAAGATGACAAATCTTGAGATTTTGTACGGGAAAGCGAGCATTACGCGCGCATCGACTGTTAGGATAAACAGTAATGAGAGGTAATCAGTGTCAGGAAGATAAGTAGCTCAGTGCAAGTATGAGCTGCTTTGATAAAGCTAGCTCTGAGTCACAGCGGCAGAAATATTGTTGGTGGCGTTAATCACGACGAGACAACAAAGCCACACAAAGACGGCATCTCCACAAACATGCTGATTGTCACGCTGGGGGCCACGCCTGGGATTATTGACATCACTCGCACTTGCTCTCGACAACATGGGCTAAGGTGGGGAAGGGTTGGGGAAGGGTGAGGTGGATTAATTTATATATAAAAAAAAAAATACATAAAATCTCACACATTACATTTTCTCTCGAGGACGAGAGAGAGAGGAGGGGGGGGGGAAACTACTGAAAAGCAAATATCTGTACAAATGTGCTCATTTGATATGAGAAACAGAAACAGGAGTTTGTGTGCGGAGAGGATTAAAACTTGGGCCGTAAGCTGATTAGGGCTTTGTACTCCTATTGGGCTTTGGAACGATCTGCATTTACATAAGGTGCACGCTCAAACACACAGACGCGCTCGCACGCGGCGAGCAACATGCCGTCCTACTGCACAAATTCACAGCACTGTTAGGACCGCGAGAGGAGAAGGGAGAAAAAAAAAAAGATTATTACATAAAGCCTAAATCTACTCAGAGAGAAAAGCACAGCTGATCCAAAATGGAGAGAGCGCGGGGCGAAGCCTGGAGGCTGCTCTTCCTGATAAACAGAGGGGAGGTGCAGGGCCTGCGGAGGGCCGGACGCAGCCAGGGGAAAATATCTGCTCTCCTGCATGATGACCCTCCTAGACTTCGTGCACTGCAGATATTTTTCCGAGTTTCCTGTCTGACAGCGGCGTGTTTGTTGTCCCCCCCCAATCCCATCCCGCCCCCCCCGGCCGTGCATCTCCTCCCCTCTCTTGTGTCAGACTTAGTTAAATGTAGCAGAACAGCTGCCTGGCGTGTGCTGGTGCAGCTTATCAATAACTCTGACAACATGATTTATGGTGTACGTTTTGCACATAAGATCACTGTCTGTAATTGCCTCCCAAATGTATTTCATGCATGCTTTTTTTTTTTAATCTATTTTTTTTCTCGACTTCTGCAAGGAAAAGAAAAGGGGGAGGAAAAAAAGGAGCGAGAGAGAGAGAAGAAAGGGCTCAGGGCCTAGAAAACTGTGAGTTCATTATCCAGCGAACTGCACACCTCAGTGGCTCGAGTTGACTGGGATATTAGGGTGTGATCCCACTGCTGTTCATTTTCATTTTTCTCCCTTCATCAATGGTGGGAAAGTTGCAGATCGCAGTTGTACTACTTCCTGTTTTTTTTCTTTTTCTTAGGAAACAAACGTGACTCTCTGCACAAATACGCCACCCCCTCCTCTTTCCGCCTCCACTAAAACCTAAATGACTCAGATTTCAGTTTAATAACTCGAAACAGTCTGTAGAAAAGTTGATTAAATCAAGCCGCCTCAGATGTGTCTTGTTTCTCTCTCTCTGTGACAGACGGCGGCGATACCGATCAGACGGATTTAACAGTCGCGTATTAGAAAGCAAATTTCCCGCCGAGGGAGAATTCTCGCAATCGAGCCGCATCGCGTTGGAAAAGGCTGTCAGCCCCGTGGCGTTGTTCGAGTTTTAATTAACTGGCCTGAAAACGTTTTTTCCCCGTGCGACCGTTTACCTGTGTTATGACACAAAGACTGACAGATTACTAATAAGATTGAGTTTTAGATTGTTTTCAGGCTGTTTAATAATGTCACAGAGGGTTTTTTTTCTTAAAGCTTCACAAAACACAGAGCTGCAGTTTTGAGCTTTTGAAAAATCTTTTAAATTCCACACTGGGGATTTAACTTGCGTGTGGTGCCGCTACATTAATTATCTCTTACCTGCAGAACTGCCGAGAGTGATTCATGTTGGGACCGGCCTTGATGTTGCCTTTGTCTGGGTCATAGATAGTGGTAGCTCGAGCGTAGGCTCCTCCCAGGATGAATATAAATCCATTTAGGCTCACTGCAGGGGCGTATTTGTTATCTAAAGATATGAGAGACAAAAAAAGGGAGCGAGACAGAGAGAGAAAGGGGAGGGAAAAACAGGAGAGATTTTTTATTTTGAAAAAAAGAGAAAACAGAGCTATTGTTTGGATGTCATTCTCACTCACAGCAGAAATTTCCATTCGGTATAATGACATCAATTTGTTCTTTTTTTCCCCACCCTTCCTCCTGGTCCCCGCAGCGCATGCAAAAACGATCATCGTCAACATTCTACTTATCACTTTACAGATATGCCCCACTCAAGATTGCTTTGGAAAAAACAAAAAACAGAATGGATACCAAAACCGATGAAAAAGCAGAGTTCATAAATCACGGTGGCTTTATTGGGTTCCACTCCAAAATATGTTTGGGCTTAGAAGCAATATAAAAGAGTTACCTAAGTCCCAATAATTCACAATTGCATTAGGCCCCGTGGCACCTCCGTAGATTTATAAAGAACCAAAAATAAGGAAAAGAAAAAGCAATGTGCGCATGTATTGGCAATACATGAGTGAACAGGTGGGATACTGCATACTGTGCATGGTGTATAATTCACTCTGACACTGTATATGGCGCGCGAGGAAAGCAGAGGCATTGAAGCAGCACCGCTGCAGAGGTATAGATGATGGGAAACAAAATGAAACAGCGGTTTGCGCGTAACGATGCCGGCTGGAAACCAGGAGTTTGCGAGCAGTGGCCCTGCTGTGCGGGAAGAGGAAATGTATTTCAAACTCCCGGCAATTTCTCTCTAGCAGACTGCAGCTGGCCAATTTACAAGCAGCATGAATAATGCACGGATACTTGGCCGTAAGCTGCTGCCCTCCCCGTTTTCTGCCACAGTGGACGGGCATCCCTCATCGCAAACAGGCACCGGGAGGATTCGAGCCTGACGCCTTAATAAAGGCAGCGCTGGCAGCCCTAAAAAGCCTCACCTCTGTGTTTGATCCAGCTCCCCTTTCCTCTTACCTTTTGCTGAGAGGAGACTGGCATATTTCATTAAAAGGTCAGCTCCAGAGTTCAGAGGTGCTGCTGCTGCTGATTATTGAATTGGCTGTGCTGCATTATGTGCTCTAGGGGCGCGCTGCCATGCTGGGGCTCTGTGTATATAGTGCTGCTTTAAAATAAATGATAATGGCAGCAAGTGCCAACCTCCTGGGTTGAAAAATGAAGCCAATGAGAAAGTGCCAAAAACTTAAGCTGCTGGAATGGCCACTTAAGGTTAGCTCCAAAAGTAAGTCAGTCCCTCTAGACTCTAATGCTTAGCTTTACAGCAGAAATAAACATGTACAGCCTGGTACAAAAAACTCATTAAAACTTTAGTAAAGCTTGAAGATGTGCATATTTAAGGGCTTAGACATTCTGAGATTCTGGTGGGGTTTTTTTTTTTATTCAGTTGTACTAAAAGGTCCCGTCTTTGTGGTAAGAATATTTTATTTGAGCCACTTTTTTAATAGTCAAAAATCTTTTTTGACTCTTTTTTTTATTGCTACAGTTATTTACAGTTAACCAAGTAGCTGATGACTCTTGCCCAAATATAGTGACGTTAAGTGAAAAAAAAATGTGCAAAGTCTTTTGTAAAATTGTAGTCCACAAACCCGTGGGTAACTACAAAACAGCTACATTGATCTTTTATTATGTTAGTTAAAAGTTACAGTGTGTAAAATTTCATCACTAGATGTCAGTAGATTGCAGTTGACCAAGTTCTACTTTCATGTGTATAATCCACTGTAAGACAGCCATCTCTGGTCGCTGTCCATCTGTAGTGAATGTAGGCTGTCAGTCGGCTGTTTACCTCAGCTGTCAATATGCATCCACATTTATTTATAGTGGAGCAGATTGTGAAAAAGTTGTCAGCGAAGCTAAGTTTGTCTGATGACAGTAATACTGAGGTTGTTGAGCATATCTTGAACTTTTCTTGAACTTTTCCGCTGGTAAACTCTTAGCTGCTGTTAGCCTGTTAGCTGCTGTTAGCCTCTGTTAACTGCTGTTAGCCTCTGTTAACTGCTGTTAGCATCTATTAGAAAAACCTGTGTTTTTAAGTGTCTCTAACATCTAGATTTGCTAGCTCTCTCTTAGTTGAGAGATACAGAAAATGATTCGCACCCACAGCCATCACGCTTTTCAATTGTCATACAAATAGTGGATGATCCATACCAGAGTTATTGTTCTTATTCTTAACATTGTTCAAGTCAACACTCAGCAAATTAACTCTCATATGATGTGAGAATGTAGTTAAACAGTTTATTAGAGGTAAAGTGTGAGTTTTAGGATACTCGAACCTAACATTAGCTGGCTAATTGTTAGCTTATAACTAGCTAATGTTGTCATTTTGCTGGCTCGTTGTTAGCTATCTGGAGGCGGGAGAGTCGCATGTCTGAACTGCTGACAACAATTGTGACAGTTTCTGGAACAAATTAGCATGTTTAGACATGTTTTGGTGTTAGAGCCCTAACTGCAGTTCAGGATGAAGAGGACGATAAGGGCTTGGCGTGCTACATATACTGCTGATCTCTAACCACATACATAAAATGCATTTAGGCAGATTGTCCTTTTTTTCTATCAAATAATCTAAAAAATTATTCAAGGGCTCAGCCTTGGGTGATCTTGTTTTTTCTGATAAGAACATTTTGTTTGAGCCATTTTTTCGCTAGCCAAAATCTTATATGAGGCTACAATTATTTAGAGTTGTGCTATCCTCCCTTTCAAATATGATTACATTAAGCTAAAAATACCAAATGCAAAGCCTTAAATGGTCCTGCACACAGCTGTGGGCAACTACATAACGACTACATCCATGTTTGCTAATGTTAAGCAGGTGTAATGTCTACAACATCCAACATCTTAGTTCAGTGGTGGCATGCTAACATTTGCTAATTAGCGCCAGAAACCTAAGAATTGGAGCTGATGAAGATTTCAAAAGAAAAATTAAGAGCTCATCAAAGTTATAAAGAGTTTGTCCTTGCAGGGTGCCACATTTTCCAAAAAGCACTCGAAGAGTTGTTGAAATATTTCACTTAAAATCTCAAATACCAAACTCATGTGAGTGCTAGAGAAAAAGAGGATCACCAAAGTCATGAATGATTCATCCTCCTGGGACCAGTGTCTGCATGAAATTTCATGGCATATCATTCAGCAGCTGTTGAACTATCTCACTTGTAGACTGACAGAGACAGACTACGCTGCTATTGCGGTTGAAAAATACTGTATTATTTACATATGACGATCCTGCAATCATTTACGCAGAGTGAAATGCAATCTTAAGTTCCACTGCAACCATCTGAGGCGTCAGCCTCAATTTCTGCCCTTGAGAAACAAGTTGCCACTGATTGGTCCTCCTCACATTCTGCCAGACGTGTTTATTTTCTTCTTTTACCTTCCTCGTCTCATTGATATGCTGCTGCCAGTCTTCCTGAGCGTATGTGTGTGTGCCAGCGTAAGCGTGTGTACATGATGTTTTGTGTTAGGTCCCATAAACACAGAACACTCATTTCTCTCTGCTCTGTGCCTGAGGCAGAATAATAACAGGATGCTCTCAAAGGAAAAACCTTCCTCTCTTTTTTCCCCCATTGAAACTCTTGCCATCACTTCCTGCCTCTCTCTAGCGGACTAACAGTAAGCACCGAGTTTGAGTGCTTGGAGGAGTACCAGGCAGGTAAATCTCATAGTTCTCGTTTGGCAAGCCTCAGAGGACTGCTGCTGGGGTTCCACTTCTCTTCCACCGCTTTGGTTTTGTTCTCATCCCTTGGCCTTCGTTGCAGAAAACGAGTCATTTTTTGCTGAAACAACATTGAGATACAGTAAAGGGAGCGCAATCTGTCTGTGTCAGCTGAAAACTTTTCAATTCTGAGATGGACTTTGCTATT